>NC_045968.1:18643102-18955602 GCF_010909765.2 Amblyraja radiata
TACAATTAATTAAAAAAAGTTGCAGTTATTTATGCGCATTAGTTAACCTTATAGCAGCTGGTAAACAGGACTTCCTATGTCTCTCAGTTTTGCACATTGGTGCAATCAGCCTCTTGAATGAAGATGTGCTCTTGATCACCTTCAGGGCATGGAGTGGGTGCGTGGGTTGGTCATTATTGAACCCAGTTTGTTCAGAGATTCTGGCCTCTGCCACCTGCTGGACCGTTCGTTGCTCAGCCCGACCACTGAGCCGGCCTTCCTGATTAGCTTATCCAGTCTGTTTTTGTCCGCTATGCGGGCGCCATCCCCAACAGGCCACAGCAAAAAACAGAGCACTGGCCACCACTGAATGGTAGACACTGCACAGTAGGGGTTGGCAGATGTTGAATGACCTTAGCTCCTTAAAAAATACAGTTGGCTTTGTCCCTTCCTGTACACCGCCTCCATATGACACTTCCAGTTCAGCTCACTGTCAAGCTGCACCCAAGGTACCTGTGGTTAGCGACCACCTCCACCTCAGTGCCCTTAATGGTGATGGTGTTGCTTGAGTCCTCCTCTCCCCCTCCTGAAGTCCACAACTATCTCCTTGGTTTTTTGGTGGTAAGATGGAGGTTATTGTGTGCACCCACTCCACAAAGTTACTTATTATGTCTCTATACTCCTCCTCATTGCCCCCTTTATGAGGCCGACAACAGCTGTGTCATCCGAAAACTTCTGCAAAAAGCAGCTGTTGGTGTTATATTGGAGATCCGCTGTATAGATGGTAAACAGGAACGGAGCCAGCACAGTTCCTTGTGGAGCCCCTGTGCTGCTCAAGATGGTGCCCGAGACACTGTTCTGTAGGCGCACGTACTGTGGTCTGAGGGAAAGGTAATCCAAACACCACAGTACAGTGATGGATCCACTTTCATCTTCTCCATCTTCTCCCCTAGCAGTCGGGGCTGAATTGTGTTGAAGGCGCTTGAGAAGTCAAAAAATGTAATCCTTACAGATGCATCAGTAGTGTCCAAATGTGTGTACACCCTCTGCAGCATGTAAATGAGGGCATCATCGACACTGATGTTAGGCTGATATGCAAACTGTAAAGGATCCATTTGATTTGACACACTAGTCCTGATGTAGGAAAGGACAAGTCTCTCAAATGTCTTCATTATATGTGAAGTGAGCGCTACTGGTCTGTAGTCATTGTGGAGAGTGGGATGGGTCTTCTTTGGGACAGGTACCAGGCAAGATGTTTTCCACAGCCTTGGAACCCTCTGTAGACGCAAGCTCAGGTTGAACAGGTGTGTTAGAATACCACACAGCTCTGAAGAGCAAGTCTTCAGTAGCCTTGGGCTGGTGTCATCAGGCCCCTGCTTTCCTGGCTTCAGTCTGTCCAGCATCACCTTGACCTGAGCAGTATGAAGAGTCATGGGTGGGGCTGCCGGTGGAGTGGGAGGTGGAAAGAGGGGACTCCGTACAGGTGACATCTCAGGAGTGATGGAGAGAGGGATGGGAGGTGGAGAGGAAGCAGCAATGGTCAGCAGACCAGGTGGGGGAGGCTGGGGGGTGTGGGGCAGTCAAATCTGTTGAAAAATCTGTTCAGATCATCAGCCAGACTCTGTTCACCATCAGGCAGTGTACCACCATTCTGCTTCATGCCCGTGATCTTTCGCATTCCAGCCCATACCTGCTTCACACCATCTTGCTGCAGCTGTCGTTCTAATTTGAACCTATAGGCTTCTTTCCCCTCCTTAATCCTCACCTTCAGTTCCTTTTGAAGTTCTTTGATTTTATTCCTGTCGCCCTCCCTGAAAGCCTTTTTTTCTCATTTAGTAAGGCCTTCAGGCTGCTGGTAATCCAAGGTTTGTTATTAGGGTAGCAACGAATTACCCTGGGTGGCATGATGTCATCATAACAGAAATTGATGTAATGGGTAATGCATTCTGTTAGTCCATCAATGTCTTCCCCATACTCCTCAGAACACATCCCAATCTGTTGTCTCAACAAACAATACCTCAGGGCTTCATCTGCCTCAGGATACCAGTCTCTTGATGTTCTGATGGTGACAGGCAGCCTCTTGGCAGCTGGTGTGTAGGAGGGAAAGAGATGTAGCATGTCGTGGTCTGATCAACCAAGAGGGGGCAGTGCAGTACATTTGTATGCATTTTTGACATTTGCATACAAAGATCCAGCGTTTTATCACCTCTGGTTGTACAGTCAATAAACTGTTTAAAAGTGGGCAAAGTCTTAGAGAGACAGACATGGTTATAATCTCCAGACACAACAATGAACGCCTCTGGGTACTTGGACTGGAGTCCCGCTATAGTGGTGTGCAGCACGTCACACGCGACTTCCGCCTTGGCAGATGGAGGAATATAAACAACAATGGCTACCACCACAGTGAACTCCCTGGGTAGGTAATATGGTCTTAAACTAACCGCTAAAAGTTCAATGTCCTTGTTGCATATCCGTTCTTTGATAGTAGCGTGATTAGGGTTACGTGATTAGGGTATTCATTCATTCATTCATCACATTGATCGCTTCGATTCTGAGAGGTACCACTGTCTCTCTAGATATGCTATCGACTATCATCATCTATCTATCTATCTATCTATCTATCTATCTCTATCTATCTATCTATCTATCTATCTAATCTATCTCTATCTATCTATCTATCTATCTATATTATCTATCTATCTATCTATTATCTATCTCTATCTATCTGTCCATCTATCTATCTATCTATCTATCGATTGATCTATCTCTAAAACTCTCATCTTGTTTGTTTCTGTGTCTGCGTGTATGTCGGTGTGTCTGCGATGTCACAAGATAAACGGCACAAGATAGCGCTACAAATTTTACTCACAATTGTCATGTGATGGTTTGTATCAAGTTTCATTCAGAATGAATTTATATTTTACAAGTTATTCACATTTTTAACATAAAAAACATTAAAACAGTGCCCTCACTTGCCGTTAGCAGTGTATGACATCACAATTTAATCTTAAAACAACTCGCTGTCCCTGCTCCAGTCCCTGGACTGGGGTTCGAGCAGGTGCGGGACCGGGGGCTGCTGCTTTGTCAAATTTGAGTGTATGCTCCATTCAATTAATTTGCACAAAGATGTACAATGTGCTACAATGCTAAGAACTACCTGTAGATTCTCCACTCTGTGTCGTCCCCTTTGCTTGAGTTTGAAACTGATTGCATCTATGTATGATTTATCTGATCCATTTGGATAGCATACAAAGCAAAGCTTTTCACTGTACTATACCTCAGTACATGCGATAATAAAATGTAAACAATAAGGCAGCAGTTTCAATTATCTTGTGTGTCATTAGTCTTCCTCTACTGCCCTTTTCATATTTTGATTTTCAAATCAGATATATAACAAGTCAATTGGACAAACAGTATAATAAAATCAAACTGACACATCTAAAATGAATTATTTGTTCTGCAACTTAGGGGACAACATATGTTCAGTTAATAACTGCAGCCTAGCATGAGTGGATGTGTTGAATGGTCGATGAGATTGCCTTGCACTGATATCGAGAGTTTTGCAACATTGGAGTGTACTATTTTACAAGGAATGGAAGTAAATTTTAAGTGTAGCATTGATATAGAGTGGGGAAAGCAGCAGCCTATTTGTACCCAGCCGGTTCACACAAAGAGCAAGTTAGACAATCTACATGTTAATAATCTTTAGTCATCTTTTAATTAAGATTGAACAGTATTTAAAATCAATTGTGGTTAAACTCCACCGATAAAATCACTGCTAGCTTAAACAAGGGGAAGCAATTCAACTTAACCTCAAAATACTACTCTGTCAAAACCGGTGCCGTAATATAACCAACACAGTTGGTTGTTCGGAAGAACAATGTTAATTATCAGTCATTTGGGTCTAGGCAATTCTGACAATTAATGGTATGCATGGTGAAAGGGGAAAGTATTAGATCACCTAGAAGTCATATGCTGGGCTGATATGATAATCTGAATAGAGAGATTGGGTGCATCTTGCACCTGCTCCCTCAGTTTTACACAAGGAAAAGTTGGCAAAGGAATGGTGACCCCATTCATTTGAATTAGGTTGCGCATCCTGAGGTATGTTGAACATTTTTCATTATTTGCTAGTAGGTTCAAGTGTTTTAATTAAATTTATTTATTTAGTTTAAAATGCTGAAAGTTTTATCAGACATTTAAAATATTCAAAACACTATAAGTTCAAGTTCAAGTTCAAGTGAGTTTATTGTTCAAGTGAGTTTATTGTCATGTGTCCCTGTATAGGACAATGAAATTCTTGCTTTGCTTAAGCACACATAAAATAGTAGGCATTTACTACAAAACAGATAAATGTGTCCATATACCATGATATAAATATATACACACATGAATAAATAAACTGGTAAAAGCAAATAACAGAAAGTGGTTATTAGTAATCAGATTTTGTCCGAGCCAGGTTTAATAGCCTGATGGCTGTGGGGAAGTAGCTGTTCCTGAACCTGGTTGTTGCAGTCTTCAGGCTCCTATACCTTCTACCTGAAGGTAGCAGGGAGATGAGTGTGTGGCCAGGATGGTGTGGGTCTTTGATGATACTGCGACTGCGATAAATCCCCTCGATGGAAGGATGGTCAGAGCCGATGATGGAGTGGGCAGTGTTTACTACTTTTTGTAGTCTTTTCCTCTCCAGGGCGCTCAAATTGCCGAACCAAGCCACGATGCAACCGGTCAGCATGCTCTCTACTATGCACCTGTAGAAGTTAGAGAGAGAGTCTTCCTTGACAAACCGACTCTCCGTAATCTTCTCAGGAAGTAGAGGCGCTGATGAGCTTTTTGATAATTGCGTTAGTGTTCTCAGACCAGGAAAGATCTTCAGAGATGTGCACGCCCAGGAATTTGAAGTTCTTGACCATTTCAACCATCGACCCATTGATATAAATGGGGCTGTGGGTCCCCCTCCTACTCCTTCCAAAGTCCACAATCAGTTCCTTGGTTTTGCTGGTGTTGAGGGCCAGGTTATTGCGCTGGCACCATATGGACAGTTGCTCAATCTCTCTTCTGTATTCTGACTCATCCCCATCAGTGATACGCCCCACAATAGTGGTGTCGTCAGCGAACTTGATGATGGAGAGGATCCAGTTGCAGAGGGATGCGCAGAGACCCAGTTCTGTGAGCTGGTAACCAGTTTGGAGGGGATGATTGTGTTAAATGCCGAGCTGTAATCAATGAATAACAGCCTGACATACGAGTTTTTGTTGTCCAAGTGGTCCAGTGCGGAGTGCAGGGCCAGCGAGATCGCATCCACCGTTTATCTGTTGTGGCGGTCCGCGAACTGCAGTGGGTCCAGGTTTTTGTCGAGGTAGGAGTTGATTTGCTCCATGATCAACCTCTCAAAGCACTTCATCACCACCGGCGTTAGTGCCACTGGCCGATAGTCATTGAGGCACGTCACCTTACTCTTCTTGGGCACCGGTATAATTGATGCCGTTTTAAAGAGCACCCTGCAAAGCCATGCCAAGGATATGGCCTCTTAAAAATATGATTCACCTGCTGGACAACTTTGCCCAGCAGGTGGACTGGATTGTAATGGAGAGAGAGGACTGCTCTCCGTGCAATATAGGAGCAACTCTCCTTTCACCAATGAATCTGAATAACAAAAATTACAATACAAATCCAATTATACATATCACAATTAGAACTTGGAAACAAATAAAACAGAATCTAAAATTAAGAAATCTATCTCTTTTATCGCCAATAGTCAATAATCCGTCGTTTAAACCCTCTACTATAGATAAATCATTTACACAATGGGAAAGAATAGGAATCAAAACGCTCGGAGACTTGTATGAATTTTGAAAATTACTATCATTTCAACAATTACAACTGAAATATAATTTGAGAAATAATCATATTTTAAATATCTTCAAATATGTGACTCTGAAAAAATACACAAAAGACTCATAATATGCCTCCAGACTTACTGGACGAAGCAATGAAGACAAAGGCCGAATCAGCAACTTAATATCATAATTATATAACACTATTTAAACATAGAAATACCTACAACTGACGGTATTAGAAGAGACTGGGAAACAAGAACTAGCTATAAAAATGTCAAAAGAGAGCTGGGATAAACACTTACTATATGTGCATAAATGCTCGATCAACGTAAGACACACTCTAAATCAATTCACAACATTACATAGACTATACTATTCAAAAACCAAAATAAATAAACTTTTCCCTAACGTCTCACCCATTTGAGATAAATGTCAGTCTCAAGAAGCTACCATAGCGCACTCTTTTGTTTTTGTATAAAAATCCAAAAATTCTGGAACAAATATTTGAAATTTTCACAAAACTATTTAAAATAAAACTGATACCAAAAACAGAATGGATTATCTTTGGAATAATGGAAGGTAGCCCTGAACTAAACGTGTTTCAAAATAATTATTTACTTACGGGTTAATAACGGGAAAAAAGCTCATACTCAAATTCTGGAAAAACGCTCCTATACAACAATAAAAATGTGGATTTCAAACATGTTCGAAACATTACACATGGAAGATATGAGATTCCTCCTCGCAGGCAAAGCAGACCACTTCGAAAAGACGTGGTCTGCATTTATGGACTTACTACAAGCATAAGGTGCAACAGTAATTAAAAAAAATAAATGGCGCCAGGATCTGGTAATAGGGGATGAAAAATATGGTTGGTATATCCCTTTTTGCGGAGTTTTTTTTATAATAGAGCGATGTTTCTCTTTTTTTCCTTTCTTTCTAGGGTCTATTTCTTAACTTACTTCTCTAACTCTCTTTCTAATGGGCTTTCTTTTCCCAACACTTTCTTGCACTATCACGACTCTTTCTCACTTTCCTTATTTCTTTTATTTCTAACTCTCTTAAAGCTCAAAAATGAAAGGGTACAACAAACTGTAATAAGATTCCCCCCCCCCCCCCCCATGGGAAAAGGTTCTAACTGTCTCATGTAAATATTCAAGGAGGAGATGGTAGCCTCTGCTTTTTTTTTATACCAATAGCAACAGCAGGAAATGGATCAACAAAGTCGATAAAAGTCACACATTCAAAAGTACGTTACTGCTTCTGTTCCTCACAGCAGGCACCTGCAACTGTGAGGTTGGGTTATATCTGGAAGAGCAATTACTTTGCTCAACAAATAGTGGAGTAACTTCCAATAGGGACGGACACTTAACATCCTGACAATCAACATCAGGTAAACACAAAATTGTTAACAATTTGTCTGTTGTACCTTGCAGTCTGATCATTTGGAAAATGTACTTTTATAATATTGATTTAAATTAAAGGTATTGGCAAAATTGTCATACGGTTTATCCAAAATGGTAAACATTACTAATTTAAAAATTTTAAATTTGGTTTTTAAACATGAATTAAGCAGAATTTTGCACCTGGAACAATAATTTGCAAATTATACAGACCAAGGCAACTGTAGTACACAGTTCAGCAATGTAATACAATTATCTTGGTCCATATATGTAAAAGGAAAAGCAGATGCTGGTTTAAACCGAAGATAGACACAAAAAGCTGGAGTAACTCAGTGGGACAGGCAGGATCTCTGCAGAGAAGGTCCTTCTCGACCCGAAACGTCACCCATTCCTTCTCCTGCTGAGCTACTCCAGATTTTTGTGTCTATAAATCTTGGTCCATGTAATGTGTGTAGCTTGAACAGCCAATTTAGCTTGATCAGAAGACATAATTTCCGTGGTCAAAAATTCCTTTGTCCCACCCTTTGATTGCTTACTACAGATTCCAAACGGCTTCAAATGTTTGTAACAAAATGCATGCAATCCTCCGCTGAGTTGGAAGACTGTGACCTTCATTTTCATATCTTTCCCATCAGAGCGGCTGTACTGAACTTCAGCAGTACAGCTATAAATCATCTTCCCTCAGCAAAAAAAACGAAACACCCCTTCGTTCGATATTCCTTGGACAATATTTCGCAAGTTAAACTATAAATACATTTTGAATATATTCCAGATCTAAAATTACCTGTAAAAATGAAAGAAAACTAATTTTAGTGAGTGTCTATGAAGGGTGTTCAATGTGAAATGTGGGCTGTTTTTCTTTCCCGGATGTTGACTGAACGGCTGAGTTTTTACAGCATTTTCAGTTTTTGTTTCAATGTCCAACTCCTGCAGTTTTCATGATTGTGAGTTTACTCTTCCACATTAGCAAAGAACTTAGAATGTTCGAGACATTTTAGGCACGGAAAGATCTAGCTAAACTGTTGAATACCAGATGTGAATGGGCTACTATCGTGCTTCATGACTGAAAAATTGTATCATTAACAATTTACAATAAAGCGTGTTACTGAATGTTGAATTGATGGACGTTTTTACAGGCTATATCAGCAAAGGGAGCATTTTAACAAAGGTTAGCAAAAAACAGTCCAATAGTAATAATTTAATTCACCAATTCGAGGAAAGAGTAATTAATAATGTTATGCTGCAGTGCAGAACAGATTATATTATGTCAAATCTCTAATTGTGTTAGAATTAGACCTAACCGCCAACATTAATTTTTACTGTGAGAGGAAACTGGAGCATCCAAATAAAACCTACATGGTCACAAAACGAGGTCGGATTAAACCTGGTCCACTGGAACTAAGAGGAAAGTGTTGGGTCGAAGCCGTGCCACGAAGTTGGCTGTAAAAAGCTTCACTTCCATTTTACAGAAAAGTATATTTTTAAACACAGGCTACACCTATTTATTTCCAGGTTGCTAAGTCTTGAGATTTGGCCAACAGTACAAATGTGATATTTATTGATGCAAGGACATGAAATAAATCTGTTGTAAATTATATAATTCTGGATATACATCTATTTATAGCAAGAGCATTGGTTAATTTGCTGAAAACAGTGTATTCTCATGAGCAGTTTTTCAGGTATTTTGCCATTTATTTTATCATCTAAAAAACTTAATAATTTATTCTGTTTTTGACCTGCAAGTGCGCATAAATACGGATGCTGTATTCTTCCTCTCACCTTTCAAGATTTGTGTTAAGCTTACTTTCTGATATCTGCCTGTTCTTAAATTATAATCGCAAACCTTGATAAAAATATGTGATTAACAAAAATAAAAGCAAGACTCTTAATGCACAGAAATGTGAAGTCATAGAAGGAAATATTTGTTCCAATGCTGGCCAACAAAAATTAGTTAAAAGCCTTAACGAAGGGTCTTGACCCGAAACGTTGCATATTCCTTTTCTCCGGAGATGCTGTCTGACCCGGTGAGTTACTCCAGCCTTTGTGTCTATCTTCGGTTTTAAACCAGCATCTGCAGTTCCATCCTACATATGTAGTAAAAGCCTTATTGGGATTTCCAACTCTTGGTCTTCAGCGTAGCACCACATCTAAGTATTCCTACCACAATCACTCCTTAAATCGTGAATGTCAGAAGCCTACCACACTCTGATGGAATGTTTCTTGTTACCCCATCAGCATAATAATTGATAGGCACAAAATGCTGCAATAACTCAGTGGGTCAGGCAGCAAACTCTGGAAAAAATGGATAAGTGGCTTTTAGTGCCGGGAGCCTTCTCTGACTTTTTATTAATCTCATTATATTTTAGCATAATAGTTGGGGTGCTGCACTAATGGATAAGATGCTGCTTAAAATTAAGGAATCTCTCTCATCAGTGTGAGAGTGTTGGAACTCCAAGGGTGGATACGCTGTCTGTGAATATTTTAATGCAGTGAGAGAAATTGCAGTGAATAATCTGCTAAAGTATAAGTTTCCTTAGGGCAGACGGCAATGTGGAGTTGAAGTTCAAATCAAATCAGTCACGGCATTATTAAATGGTGAATCAGATTCTAAGGGGGAGTTGTCTTATCCGTCTCTAATTTATATGTGCAAATATATAATTTGCTGGCTGCTGTGGCATTGCTGGCTCAAAGGGCTGAATGGCTTCCTCCTGCACCTATTTTCTATTTTTCTATAACAATTCAGATCAAAGCAAAATTCTAAATTCAATTTAGCTGGCCAGCTCTTTGCAATAAAATATAAAGCTCACTAATGTATAAATAAATGCACTGACACAGTTTTTGTCCATTTATTAATGTCAGCTACAACCACAATGGTCTCAGTCAAAAGGAAATCAGATGTTATCTGTGGCAATGTAAGGTGAGGTTTATAGCTGAGGGGATGTTGAAAATAATCCTTTAATGGAGGTGGGCCAATCATTCTGAAATTGAAGAACAATTATCAATTTTATTTAGTGAAAAAATGTACAATAATTCTTGATAATTATGCTATTTATTGTGATATTTTTTCGACTGGATAGAGAGCTTTGACTGTTTAAAATAACACATTTTCACTGTTTCCCAAATATCAATGCGAGGAGTCATAATCAAATTTACTGCTCACTTTACTCTTAATGTTGACAAAACTCGCTTTGGCCTGACTCCTTTTTGTTATTTTTCACCTCATTTCAGTTTCACATGGTGATCAGTTGTGTGACACCCCTGACTGATACTGATGGAGACAGTTGTAAAATTATATCAAATCTTCAGCTCATTTGCTAGGTCCTGGTCCGCAAGAAAACGTATATCTCCTCCCTTGCTGCCTCAATGCAAAATCACGTACCTGACCAAGTGCCCTTTAAATGCCGTTATAGTACCTACCTCAACTACCTCCTCAGGCAGCTCATTCCTCATTCCCACCATCCTCTGATTGAAAGTTGACACTCAGGGCTGTGTTAAATCTTGCCCCTCTCACCTTAAATGTATGTCGTCTTGTTTTTGAATCATACCTTGCACCTTCAACAGCAATGGGTCCAGCACCGACATTGCGGCACACCACTTATCATAGGCCTCCAGTCCAAAAACGCTTTTCCACCATCACCCTCTGCTTCCTTCTATGAAGCCAATTTTGTATCCAACATCTTGGATACCTTGTGATCTCATCTTCCAGCGGCTTACCATGCAGGCACTTTTAAAGGACTTTATCATTAACAGAAAATGCTTACATAGTATCATAGAGTCATACAGGCTGGAAAAAAGCCCTTCAGCCCAACTTGCCCACACCAACCAACATGTCCCATTTATCCGTCCCACCTGCCTGTGTTTGGCCCATATCCCTCGAAACCTGTCTAAATGTTTCTTAAATATTGCGATAGTGCCTGCCGCAACTACCTCCTCTGGCAGCTCGTTCCATACACCCACCACCCTTTGTGTGAGCAAGTTACCCCTCATGTTCCTATTATATCTTTCACCCTCTCACCTTAAACCTATGTCCTCTGGTTCTCAATTCCCCTTTTCTAGGCAAGAGACTCTATGTGTCTACTGGATCTATTCCTCTTATGATAGACACAAAAAGCTGGAGTAATTCAGCGAGTCAGACAGCATTGCTGGTGAAAAGGAATAGGTGACATTTTGGGTCAAGTTCCTTCTTCAGACCCGACCCGAAACGTCACCTATTCCTTTGTTCAGCATCCTCTTTATTCTCTGAGGTCCCAGTAAATTGTAACACTGCAAATGGCATGAACATATTCAAGAAAGGAGGTGGAACAAAGCAGGAAACTGGTAGCCAGTTAACGACATGTCTGAAGAAGGTATCTTGACTCGAAAGGTCAATATTCCTTTGTTCCAGATATGCTGTCTGACCCGCTGAGTTACTCCAGCTTTTTGTTTCTATCTTCGATTTAAACTATCATCTGCACTTCCTTCCAACACGATTCCTCTTATGACACTTCCTCTTTTATACTTCCTACTTCTTGAATTTATATCTTTCTTATACATTGTTAAATAGATATAACAACAAACATTGAATGCGAAGACCAATCATGCTGACAAAGACATTTCTTCTCAGACTTTATACAACATATCATTTCAATGAAATGTTCTAGCCAATTTAGATTCCCAGCAAATGAAAGCTTTATTGCTAACTAGACTAAGTGGGACCCGTTGGGTCCCAGCTTCACACGGGGAGGGCTGGTCCCCCAACGCAATATCCACCTGTTCACCAATTCCAATATTGCTGGCCAGTGGGGGAGGTGGGGGGGGGGGGGGCTTTCTGGAGCACTAGTATGGGTGTTGTGGGCCAAAGGGACTGCTTTCCAGATCACATAAAACCACATAAAGGGCACTCAGTTCAGTAGACACTCAGCATTGTGTAGATTCCCAGCTCAGACTGAGAGTCATGGCCTCTCCCTCGCCATCTTGCAGTGACTGAGCCACGTCCAGACTTACGGGTTTTTTAGTCCCTCCCCCCCCCCCCCCCCCTAGAAGGGGCATGGCCTTCATCACGGTGATTGACAGGGAAGAGAATCTCAAGAATATTTAAACACTAATAACTCTTTTATTTTTCATCGATGGGAAAAATCCTCAGGGCCTGATCAGCGGAGGAGGAGTCTGAGTAAGATGGTCAAAGATCACAGCCATATATGGTAGCGTTTTTTCTAAAATCAAATAACAGCGCAAACAGGAAGTGGTCAAGATGATACTTTATTATATAGATAATCTCAAATGTCTCTTTCCTTTGTATAAAACTCAAAATAAATAAGCAAACAACATTTTCTCTCTTTAGCTCTCGTACATATATTTTGGATCAAAATGGAAATGATTGCATCAGCATTATATTTAAAGGAAAATGTTTGATCCATGAGTGTAGAACACACCTTAAAACTAGCCGACTCACATAAAATATGCCACCAAAAATAATTTATACCCTCAGCAAAAGTTCTTTGTAAGTATTGCCTAACATTCAAATTTAATCAAGTAAATTCCATTATGTTTATTAGTTTTTATGCTTTACTTCGATCACTCCTGCAACATTCCTATCCACCGATGTCTATAAGGAGTATTGAAAAAAGAAATAGGTGTCTCACCCCCTCAAGCCAGCTCTGCCATTCACCCAGATGGCAACGGATCCATACTTTTGGATCACTGGTCAGTGTGGACTCTGTGAGCTGAAGCACCTGTTTCCACACTGCATCTCTAAACTAAAGTAAAAAGACAAGGAGAAAATCTAACCAAGAACCATGCCAGTGCATTGGAGTGGAAGGTTGCTCTTCATTTAATGGTCCATTGGTTCCTTTCTTATTTCCTCCAGGATTCCGTTTTCTCTTTTAGTGTTCCCATCAGCTTTTCCATCTTTAACTTTTCAGTCAAAGTTCCCATTTTCTTTTTTTTATTATTATTTTTTTAAATATTTTTATTTATTAGAAGCAAATGTACAAAAATAGAACCAACGGCATATAAAATAATACAGTTATTGTACAGCTTCAATATTAACATCTAGCTATAGTTAGAAGAAAAGAAAGGAGAAAAAGCAAGAAAGAGAAAAAGTGAGATGTGCAAAGATAGAACCCCTAGACTACCAAAGTGGTGTAGTCAAAGAGTGAGTAAATGAAAGAAAGAAAAGAGGAATATAAAAAATAAGAAAAATAAAAGGACAAAAAGAGAAAGAAAAAAGCGGTGATATACCTGCCGCGCATCCCTCCCACCCACCTCACCCAACCCGTAATTAGATTTAAATCCAAAATTGTGTTGCACCATACTATCCTTGTAATAAATCAATGAATGGTGTCCATGTCTTCGAAAAATGATCTGGTTTTTCTGCCAAGACAAGTCTAGTACTTTCAAGATGTAGCGTCTCGGACATGTTTATAATCCACATCTTAAGCGTAGGGACTGATGTATGTTTCCAAAATTTGTATTTGTTTTTACGCCATTATCAGGCCATAATTAAGGAAACGTCTGTGAAATAATGATAGCTCAGAGCAGGCTTCTGACGTACCTAGAATCATCAATTCCGTATCGGGATCCAATTTTATTTTTAGTGTTTTTGAAAAAATTTCAAAAATTCCCCTCCAGAAATTATGTAACTTTATACAAGAGACAAAGGAATGGGTTATAGTTGCTTCCTGAAGAAGACATTTATCCCAAATAGGAGATACATTTGGAAAGATCTTATTCAGTTTAGACTTTGAATAATCGAGTCTGTGCAGTATTTTAAATTGAATTAACGAATGCCTAACGTTGATCGAACAATTGTGTATATATAGAAGGTTTTCCTCCCATCTATCTTTTAGAATTTTTAGGCCAAGTTCATCTTCCCAAGCTCTTCTAATTACTTCTGACCATTGGATTTCTATATTTAAAAGGGTGTTATACAGATATGATATGATATACAGGTAAAATGGTTAATAATGGAGAGAGAGGATAGTTCACCTTTTAATATAGGCGCGATTTTTCTCTCTCCAATAAATTTGAAGAAAACACTATATGAGAAAAATCCGTTTATCCACAGTACCTTACGAATCTGGAGACAAGTGAAGTCATCCCTTAAACTGAGAAATGTATCTCTTCTCTCATCAATTGCCAACAATCGTTCAAGCCATCTATTTTAGATAAAACGTTCACACATAGGGAAAGATTAGGAATCAAAAAACTCGGAGATCTTTATGAGATGGGAACTCTTCTCTCATTTCAAGAATTACAGTCGAAATATCACCTGGAAGGTAGTCAATATTTTAGATATCTTCAAATTCGAGACTATCTGAAATCAGATAACCAAGCCTACCAATCTTTGTTGCCAGACATACTAGACGAATGTATGAATAGAAATTCGGAGTCAAACAAGTTAATATCATATCTGTATGTTCCCATTTTCTAATTTGTCGTAAATGCAGTTTGCTGATTTTATAATTAGCTTTATTCGTTCACAAGATGTGTGAAGGTTTTCCATAGAATGTGCCTGGCACACTGGTCTTTCGATGTAGACGAAGTTGTGACTGTAAGACACAGCCAAGGAAGTTTAGTTGGGGACTTGCTATCCTTTCAATAACCACCGCTGTGGTGCAGCAAAAGTGGAGAATGTAGATGTTTAAGACAGTGAGCGGGTGCTAATTATGATATTTGCTTCATCGTGGATGGTATGGCGGCATTTGAATGATGTCGGAGCCAAGTGATTGAAGACTCAGCTCACTTCCAACTTGCAAATTGTGGAAGTGAAATGGTTTGGGGGATGTACTGGGTGAATTACTCACCGCAGAACATCCTTTCTTGTGCTGGTAACAAGTGTGTTGACGTATGTAACTGTTTCACTAAACCTATTCATCAATGTTGACAGTACAGGACTCAGCATTGATAGTCAGGGACAGTTGGATGGATATTGTTGAACTGCTGCTGATAATTTTTTTAAACTACTAAAATTATTTTTTCAGCCTAGCGTGTAAGGGGAATTTAGCAGCAAGTGGGGTGCTCAAAATAACTACAGTGGTTTGCTAAACATTCCGTTAATGTCACAATAAGCAGCACTGACCTTTAAAATCATAACAGGATACCATAGGCTCCCTCAACCATCCCCGTCTCATTGCAAGCACTTGCCAAGTACCTGATGTCATTTGTCTCACTTGGGGGCACTTGAGGGAAGCCCCATTGTCAAATTCTTTGTGTAATTCTAGAAAAATATACAAATATAAACTACTTGAACATCTCTGGCTGCTAATTATGCAGCTTCAGGTTGACTACAGACATGGTCAAGAGGCTTTCCAAACTTCCACCGTGTAAACATTTGTCCCTTGTTCCATACGGCTTTACTTTAAATTAAAATTCTATTGAGCCCCTTACAAATAAGGCCCTTCGAGCCTGCATCACCATTCAATATGATCATGGCTGATCATCCAACTCAGTATTCTGTACCTGCCTTCTCTCCATACCTCCTGATCCCTTTAGCCACAAGGGCCACATCTAACGCCCTCTTAAATATAGCCAATAAACTGGCCTCAACTACCTTCTGTGGCAGAGAATTCCAGAGATTCACCACTCTCTGTGTGAAAAATGTTTTTCTCATCTCGGTCCTAAAAGATTTCCCCCTTATCCTTAAACTGTGATCCCTTGTTCTGGACTTCCCCAACATCGGGAACAATCTTCCTGCATCTAGCCTGTCCAACCCCTTAAGAATTTTGTAAGTTTCTATAAGATCCCCTCTCAATCTTCTAAATTCTAGTGAGTACAAGCCGAGTCTATCCAATCTTTCTTCATATGCAAGTCCTGACATCCCATGAATCAGTCTGGTGAACCTTCTCTGTACTCCCTCTATGGCAAGAATGTCTTTCCTCAGATTAGGAGACCAAAACTGTACGCAATACTCCAGGTGTGGTCTCACCAAGACCCTGTACAACTGCAGTAGAACCTCCCTGCTCCTATACTCAAATCCTTTTGCTATGAATGCTAACATACCATTCGCTTTCTTCACTGCCTGCTGCACCTGCATGCCTACTTTCAATGACTGGTGTACCATGACACCCAGGTCTCGTTGCATCTCCCCTTTTCCTAATTGGCCACCATTCAGATAATAGTCTACTTTCCTGTTTTTGCCACCAAAGTGGATAACCTCACATTTATCCACATTATACTGCATCTGCCATGCAATTGCCCACTCACCCAATCTATCTAAGTCACCTTGCAGCCTCCTAGCATCCTCCTCACAGCTAACACTGCCCCCCAGCTTTGTGTCATCTGCAAACTTGGAGATGTTGCATTCAATTCCCTCGTCCAAATCATTAATATCATGTCATGTCATAAGAGCATCTTATCATGTCATATGATCATGTCATAAGAGCATCTAAATCATCTATATTTTGTGTTATTGTCTACCCATAGTCAATATTTTTATACTAAATATCAGTTTTAGTCCCATGTATTGTGCAAAAATATAATAATTTTGATTATATTGAGTGGATGTTTCTAGATTAATTTATGGGAATTAAACATTAAATTCCTTCCATCTGGCATATAAATTCATGACAGTGAGATTTTAAAATCATGTTATATTGTGAATTCTTGTGTGAATGGGATTAGTTTGTTGTTTGGATACTTAGGCTATTTAAAAAATATATCCTTTTCTTAAGAAATTGAATCTACAGGACATCCTTAATGGGGAAAGTAGTGGGCAGAAAGGCATGTCATGTATGAAGAGCAAAAACTTGTAGTTTACAAAATTGAAAAGTTGAGGAAAAACAAGGTGTACAGAGTTGCTTATTGGTTACAATCTGAGGAGTATGATGATGCTATGATGCTATGATGATATGCCAATGTACCAGCTAGCAACTGATCTTCTCCATAAAGACTTGGTCTATTGCTAGAAATTGTAATTTATTTACCTATCTGTTACGGATTTACAGCATATAATACAATAATATTAAAGTTCTGATCTTGAGAATATCACATTTTTGAATTTTCAAGGCAGTAT
The DNA here is from genome assembly GCF_010909765.2 of Amblyraja radiata. Lineage (NCBI taxonomy): Eukaryota > Metazoa > Chordata > Chondrichthyes > Rajiformes > Rajidae > Amblyraja > Amblyraja radiata. The sequence continues at coordinate 18,660,316 of NC_045968.1, forward strand.
GGATGTTTATTACTATTTCCGTCACAACGGTCAATTTTGTAATTAACTACAATTAGGTAATTAACTAATTATATGCTTTAATTTCAGTTCGTCCAAGTAAGATATTTTATATTTGTTTCAGAATGCTTCAATCTATAATAACTGAAAATGTCATTCAGTTCTCTTGATTTTTAAGAAAGTTATGGGATTTTGACTGTCCTCGATCACAGCTTTTGTGTTAAGTCATTGGAAAAGCAATAGGGACCAAGATGCTAATTTCCGAGTATGAAAATGCCCATTTTTTTTTTAATACTGAAGATATGAAAGTGAATTAGGTGTCCAATTAAACCTTTTTATGCTTTATTTGATGAGATAAATTGCAGACTTGGTTTTAAAAATCTCAAAATTTTGTAACATTGTTACAGTACCTCTCATAGACCCCACCCCTCAAAACAATGCCCCCTCCTCTCTTTATGCACCTGCCTGCCCACATGGACTCCTACCAATTTCACCCCCCTCCCCCCTGCAACGTTCCTCCCTCTGGCTCTTCAAACCTGTCTCAAACTCTCCTTTCTACTTCTTATTTCTGGCCTTTGTTCCATTTGCCCATCAACCCCCCCCCCACCTCCCCCTTGCCCTCTACCTGCCATGCTATGTCCTGCCTATCCCCTTTTCCAGCTTTCTTCTCACTCCCCCTGCAATCAGGCAGAAGGGTCTCAACCCAAGATGTTACCCATCGATTTTCTCCAGGGATGCTGCCCAGCCAAATGAGTTACTCCAGCACTTTATGCCCTTTTGTGTTTTAAACAGTATCAGCAGTTCTTTGTTTCTACATTTTTATCGCGTGTAATGGTGGTATTTTTACCGAATGAAAGGGGATGCTTGCAATGGAGAGAATATAACAGATAGATTGCTGGGATGAGGAGAGGTTAAATCTAGTTAGCCTCCATTCGCTGAATTTTAATATAATACTAGACCAAGTGCAGACCCGTTGGGTCTGTTCCCCCAACGTGCGGGTGTGGGGGGGGGGGGAGGCGGCATGCAGCGTCACACACACTAACTATCCCCCCCCCCCCGCACTCACGCTAATTACCCCCCCTTGATATAATATTAATATTATTAATTTGCTCCTTTTACCCCATAACCACCGTATCTACTGACGCATAGCCCCCAACTTGCAGTCACATCTGGGGGGGGGGGGGGATGAGAGTGAGGGCAGAGAGAGAAGGGGCGGAGACAGAGAGAGAGACAGAAACACAGAGAGAGGGGCAAGAGGGAGAGGAGGGTGGGGAGGAGGAGAAGAGGTAGGGTGGGTGAGGAGAGAGAGAGGGTGAGAGTGAGAGAGAGGGGGTGCTGAGAGGGGGGTGAGGTGGGGAGCAGGGAGGGGGAGGGGGGGAGGGTGGAGGGAAGAGGGTAGGGGGTGTGGAGGGGAGGTTGGTTTAGGGGAGGGAGGGTGGGGGAGGGGATGGAGGGGAGAAAGAGAGAGGGGGAGAGAGGGAGGAGGGCAGAGGGGGAGGGGGCAGAGAGGGGAGGGGGGAGAGAGGGGGAGGGGAGAGAGGGGGAGGGCGGGAGAGAGGGGGGGGAGAGGGTGTGCTGAGAGGGGGGTTAGGTGAGTGGAGGGGGAGAGGTGGGGAGCAGGTAGGGGGAGGGAGGGTGGAGGGAAGGGCGTAGGGGTGTGTGGAGGGGAGGGGGGTTTAGGGGAGGGACGGTGGGGGAGGGGATGGAGTGGAGGGGGAGAAAAAGAGGGGAGAGCAAGAGAGAGAGAGAGGGGGAGGGGGGGAGGAGAGGAGGGGGGGAGAGGAGAGGAGGGGGGAGAGGAGAGGAGGGGGAGAGAGGAGAGGAGGGGGAGAGAGGAGAGGGGTGGAGAGGAGAGGGGGGGAGGAAGGGAGAGAGAGAGAGGGGGGAGAGAGGGGAGAGGGGGGAGGAGAGAGGGGGAGGGTGGAGAGAGCGGGAGGAGAGATGGGGAGAGGAGAGGGGGAGGGGAGAGGGGGAGGGGAGAGAGGGGGGGGAGAGAGAGGGTGTGCTGAGAGGGGGGTGAGGTGAGGGGAGGTGGGGAGGGGGGGGGGAGAGGAGAGGAGGGGAGAGAGAGAGTGCCTTTTTATTTGAACCCAAACAACCATTTGCAGGCAGTGCTTTTTTACTTTAACCATATTTTCATTTTCAAACCACATTAAGGGTGCTTACTCACAGTTGTGTTCACATGTGTTCAGTGTTATTCACAGCTCAGAGAAACGTGACCCTCTGCCTTCCTCCATCTTGAAGAGACTGAATGAGGCACACCACTTCCTGGTTTTATAGTCCCTCCCCCCTGCTGCCAGCGGGGGCAGCAGAGAGAATGGAGAATTTTGTAAAATCATTAATATATCTGTCATATTTCATTGACGGGAAAAATCCTCGGCACACATACGGCGGAGGGGGGCTCTGAGCCAGGTGGCCAAAAATGACGGCCGTAGGTGGCGGCATTCTCTCGGAAATCGCAGCACAGATCGCCAAAACCGGTCAAGAACAGAGTTTTAGTAATATAGAAGGGGAGATCTCACTGAAGATACATAATTCTGAGAGGGCACAAAATGCTGGATGCTGGGAGGATGTCTGGGCTGGTCTAGGTCAAGGTTCACAGCCCCAGGACATAAGCTAGGACATTTAGGCCTGAGATGAGGAAAACCTTCTTCACTCAGAGTGTCATGAAACGGAGGACAAGTTACGGAATATATTTGAGAGGGATGTAGATGTCTTGACACAACAGGCATCAAGGGTGTATAAAGGGAGTGCAGCAATATGATATTGTGATAGAGGATTAGTTATGATCTTAGTGAATATAGAGGAGTAGCGTCGAAGGGCAGAGTTGCCCACTCCTGATCCAACTTTTCCATGTTTCGATACTTCTATGATTGCAGAGCAAGAGGAACAAAGATAAACGTGATTATGAACTAACAAAAATAAAAATCCGTTTATGAAGAGTTAGACATCGGAAGTCTCCAAGAATACTGAGGTTCAGATGTCAACCATTCATGATGAAAATCTGGAGCTATGTTCGAGGTATCAATATTATGACATTATAATTGAACATTTTAGCATAACTTATATAAAATCATGCTTATGGATTTGTCTTTTTTCCAGTTTGCAACCTGTTTACACTTTGTGAGGGAATAGTACTGGCCTCGCCCAATACAAATACTGTCGCCACAGTGGGAGAACAGATCATGTTCTGTGTAAATCTCCAGGAAGAATATAACTATATGGTAGAACTTGCCAGCACTCCAGACATTTTTATTGCAAAATGGACATGCAACATGTTTTTGATTTGTCTGTGTTTGGTAAGTACTGATTGGTGACAATTAATCTGTCCATATATTTATTGAAAACTCTATTTCAGTAATCATAACTGAGGTTTAGAGATAATCCATGATATGCAGTGAGGTCTATTAATGTCAATTAGTAAGCAAGCATAATTCACCAATTCTATGTTTGCATGTTGTCATAACTTCTGCTTAATGCTTTTATCATTAACCTTTGCAATGCATTCAAAATATGTTTTGTAGAAGGATAGATCACTCTGTTTTATGTTGGAAAATGCACATTGTTCTAACTAGTGTTGTGTGTTAATCACTCAGCTACAATTATTGCAAAGTAGTTTTAATTATTTTTATTTTTATTCATTAAAAGCAGCCAATTCAATTCCCATGAATAAAAAACAAAAGCTTCTGATATTGAAAATGTAAAACAAAATATATGTTTATTTAGGAAAACCAATGATTTCTCTATCGTGTTAATCTCATCTCTGTTTTAGAACGAATTACCCAGCTAGTGGCGAATATTACTTCTGACTGTTCATCTCTGAATATAATTCTGAACTGCTCTGTCTCTTCTGGAACTAATGTCACATTTTTTTGGAGAAAAAAATCCATACACGGAGCCTCTGACGGCGTGTACAATGGATCAGCCCTAGTGATCAATAGGAGCATTGAAACGGAACAACATGTGTACATATGTCAAGCAAAGAATGCGGTCAGCAATGCAACTAGTGACGCAGTGACACCAGAGAAATGTCATAAAGATGATAAAGGTGGGAGAGGTGATAAAACTAAATCTTTATTCAAAGCTTTTTCATAGTATTTACGTTTCCCTTCAACTAATCATTGCTGAGATTAGTTTAGTTTAGAGACCCAGCATGGAATGAGGCCCTTCGGCCCATTGAGTCCACAAAAAACATTCATCAGCACTGGGTCTAAATACCAGAAATATCTCCCTAACTTTATTGAGGGAGGACCTTCACAGATCCATATCCCTCCATATCCATGTGCCTATCTGAAAGTACTTAAACACCACTGTCATATCTGCCTTCACCATCATCCCTGCCAGTGTGTTTCCAGCACCCACCACTCTAGGTGTAAAAAACCTTGCCTCAAAGAAACAGCATTAGTTCATGGACATTTAGGGAGGGACAATAAATGCTGGACATGCTGCGCCAACATCCTGAAATAATGCGAGAGGTTACTTCTTTGAGTCTCACTGATCGAATTCTCCCCACAGTCTGGAAGTCTGATGACATGGAATCTTTTCAAAGAATAAATTAGTTTAAAACACCAACGTGATTTGGTAACATTTTGATCAAATAAATCAAAATGCATTTGGAAGTTATTAAACACCCATTTAAATTAATTTCAAGTATATACAGATCATTGGTAGATAATTCTTGTTTATCCACCTGTACTACAAAGTGTCATTTAAATAAGCTTACTATTTATGCTATGAAATTAATAAATTCAAATTTTCACTTTAGGTAACTTGCGATGGATGATTTCAATCGGTCTTATACCAGTTGTACTTATTGCTGTGGTTTCATTCATGTCGATAAAATCAGGTAATGAAATAACAAGTATTTAATCAAATTGTGTTTTTATGATATTTCAGCAGCAGATTTCTCAAGTCTCAGCTATTTTGAGGCAATAGATCATCTCTTGGAATGCTTCAGAAATGCATTCTCCAGATTCCTGGCACAATTAGGGTAGAGAAAGGTAACGATACAATACGATACGATAGAACTTTATTAATCCCAAGAGGGAAATTGGTCTGCCAATAGTCATAAAGCACAAGATACATGAAACATGAAATTTAAGTGACAAGTGGAATGTCCAGGATTGGTGTTGTGCAAGGATTGGGGGGAGGGGGAGGGGAGGGGAGACAGTCTACCCCATGACAGAAGGGGGAGGAGTTGTTCAGTTTGATAGCCACAGTGAAAAAGGATCGCCTGAGGTGTTCTGTGCTGCATCTTGGTGGAACCAGTCTGTTCCTGAAAGTGCTCCTCAGGTTGACCAGTGTGTCAAGGAGGGGGTGAGCTGTATTGTCCAAGGTGCTCCGCAGTTTGAGGAGCATCCTCCCCTCCAAGACCACCTCCAATGAAACCAACTCACTCCCAGGATGGAGCCAGCCTTCCTGATGAGCTTGTTGATTCTGTTGGTGTCCGCGGCCTTTGCCCTGCTGCCCCAGCACATGTCAGCGAAGAAGATGGCACTGGCCACCACCGATTTATAGAACATCTGCAGCATCTTACTCTATACATTGAAAGAGCGGAGCCTCCTCAGAAAGTAGAGAGGGCTCTGTCCCTTATACAATGCCTCAGCGTTCCTGCACCATTCCAGTTAACTGTCCAGGTAAACTCGAAGGTACTTGTATTCCTTGGTAAACTGCACATCCACACCTTTGATGGAGACAGGGGACAGGGGTGTTCCTCTCCTTCTAAAGTCCATTACTAATGTATGCAATTTTGCAAAAGCTTTTCACCTGGAAGGAGCTGGGAACAATTTGTCAGATAAATGTTTCACAAATATTCTTAAGACGGCCCAGTGGCACAGCGGTAGCGTTGCTGCCTTACAATGCCAGAGACCGGGCTCCATCCTGTTGGTACGGAGTTTCTTCCTTCTCCCTGTGATCGCATGGGTTCTCTGGTTTCCTCCCACAGTCCAAAGACGTACAGGTTTGGAGGTTAATTGGCTTTGCTAAGTTGTAAAATTGCCCCTAGTTTAATTTAGAGATACAGCGCGGTAACAGGCCCTTCGGCCCTCCGAGTCTGCACCGACCAATGATCCCTGCATATTAACACTATGCTACACACACTAGGGATAGTTTACACTTATACTAAGTCAATTAAACTACAAACCTGTATATGTTTGGAGCGAGGGAGGAGACCAAAGATCTTGGAGAAAAACCCAGGCAGTCACAGGCAGAATGTACAAATTCGATACAGATGGTACCGGCAGCAGCAACTCTACCGCTGCGCCACCGTGTCGCCCCTAGTGTAAGTCTACGTGGTGATCGCTGGTCGGCGCTAACTTGGTGGGCAAAAGGGTTCGTTTCTGCACTGTATCTCTAAAGTAAAGACTAAAATAAAGCTTAAAATAAGAAGTTTATTGAATTGCATTGGTTCACTTATAGCAATGTGAAGGTACATGCAAAGGTACAAAATATACAGAACTTTATATATTAACAAATTGCAAACCATGTATGACAGTTTACATTCTTGAATCAACCTTCCTTTTAAAACTTTAGCAATAGATGAAAACTAAATGAACTGAAGTTTAAAGTGTTCAATTTTATGTATGGTCTAAAAGACAAATTCATGCAATTATCTGAAGTACTTCCCTTGCCATTCACCACTTCCTCTGCTAAGTTCATCTGCTCTTAAAGGATGACCATTTATAGGTTTATAAAAGATATCTTGCGAATGAAACATAAACCAAAGGAATAGTTAGATCTCAAGCCGGGTGTTGAGCAGCCAGGTTGTTGTCTCTGCATCAATGTCTGCCAGGCTCTGAGCTCCATTTGGTGGGTGGTAGAGCGGGCACCCAGAGATGACATGGTTGGCTGTCTGTTGCTCTGCTGCGCATTCCCAGGCTGGGCTCTGCGGAGCCCCCATCTCCACACGCTGGCATTGAAACGCCCAACTCCAGTACCAAGTCTGTTGAGCTTCACCCATGCTCCTCTGGGGAGGTCAGATCCTGGACAGCTTTTATCTGGTGAAAGGTTATAAAAGGTCTATAAAATCATGAGGAACATTGATAAAGAGAATAACCAGTCTTTTCACTTGGGTAAGGAAGTCTAAAACTAGAGGGCATAGGTTAATGTAATAGGGAAAAGGCATAAAAGGGACCTGACAAACAACACAGAGGGTGGTGCAGTTATGGAACATGTTACCAGGGCAAGTGATAGAGATGGGTACAATGACAACGTTTAAAAAGATGCTTAGTTAAGTACATGGATAGGGAAAGGATTGGAGGGAATTGAGCCAGACACAGGCAAGTGGGACTAGCTTGGTTCAGTAACTTGGTCAGCATAGATCAGATAACCAAAGGGGTTGTTTCTGTAACATTAGTTCTATGACTTTATGCTCCTGCCTTCATTGAAATCTAACAGTTCAAGAGAAAAATAAGATTCACATCAGTATGAACAATACTTCTTTGTTTGCCTTTGTAGGTAGAGAGACTCGGGAACGTAATGAACCAACAGGTGTCTTCACATATGAACTGAATGAACCTACGTCTGATGTTGAAACACCCGACACACCCAATGACCCCAGGTTACATCACTGCTGAAGTGTTCAGAAGCATCAAGAGATGTATTTTATCAATCACACTGAACCCAGCAGAATTGCCCAACCATTCGCGGAGGAATATGTTTATGAACGACAGTAAAACCCCAATAATCTGGTATCGATCATTGGGAAATCCAGATGATTCAGAATCTGTCTCACTGGTGATGTTGCCCACATTCCATGTTAACCCACCAGGTCCGGTCTCATACTCCTTTTAAACTTACCAGGACACCATCGCCAAACTCTGTACACGCTCACCAGGGGCCCATTCCCATACTCTGCAGCAAGAAACAAACTACAGGAAGAACTCAGCAGTTCGAACAGCATCTGCAAAGGGAAATGGACAGTCGATGTTTTAGGTCAGGATCCTTCACCTGGAGTAGTATAAAGGATCCCCACGCAAAGTGTTGACTGCCCATTTCCCTCCACAGATAAAGATGGGCTGAGAACACAGCTGTAAATTCTAACTGTAATAAAAAAGGTATTTTGCTACAAATCATAAATTTGTCAATTCTGCTGTTGCAATTCCATAATTAAAGCCGGCTACTTTCTACTTTCTGATGTATTTATTACAGGCTTGCCTTTTTCTCTTCTCTGGTTTGAATTCCTAAATATAAACAGCAGAGGCTGATGCGTAGTCACAGGAAATAAACTCTGCAGAAATATTAACCATTGAATCTACTATTGTGTTCAGGTCAGTTGTTCCAGTAGAATTGATTGTGGTCATGAATGCACAATGCAAAGCAACAGATTCTGTTAAAGGCAAGCAACACCGTTTCGCTGGCGGTGACTACAAGACTTGAGCAGGGCTATTCAAAGTTGCAGTACATAGAAAATAGTGAAGTCGCCCATACATTATGATTAAGGCATTTGCAGTAAAGAGCTACAGTGATCAAAACATGAAGAGAACGGCGGAACTTGTTTAACAACTAATTTTTGTGCTCAAAGGATAGCTGCCAGAGGTGAGCGGGCCAGCAGAAGGCGCTGAGGTCCCGGCGGCCGCTCGTAGCCACACGAGCAGCTTCCCTCCCCGGCCACAATGCGGTGGCTCCAGGCCCGGAGCACCGCGGCAGCGGTGATTGAGTGAGTTACTGGCATGATCTCCGAACCCCTCCTTCCCAACGCTCCTGCCTTCCCCGGAACTTTACCCCTGACCAGACTCCCCACACGCTGCGAAAGGAACTCTCCCTCCAATTGGTCCTTTGTACTAGTATTGTCATTCAATTAGATCACAACTGATTCCTCCCGTTTTTCCCACCATCTCTCCACTTGTCGTCACCCTCCACCCACCACCCATTTAGTAATTCAGAAAGAAGGAGATTTGGAAGCCTTGGGCAAATTGAATTGTTACTTTCTTTATTTTTATTTTTTATTTTTAGAGGAGAACAATCTGCGCATGTGCGGTTTAAGATTTTAAAAAAGCCGACTGACTGTCTACCCTGAGTAATTACTCACGGCACGTGCCTGAATATGATAATTCTATGAAAATTGTTCCCAATTGGGCCCCGCAACTCCTAAGGCCGACCCTGGCTGGCAGGTTAAACCTGACCGGAAACCACAATCCTTGCTCGTATATATGCATATGACTTCAGGCACAGAGACCACTAAGCAGTTCCCTTCTCTCTGAACTCCCACTGCCCCTTCAAATGTACCAATAATCCCCTTGCCCAAAGTCACTAACCTTTCTTCAATAGAGAGATTTGGGTGGGGACAAGGCTGGCAATGTAAGGACAAGTGGGTTTGGTAGGTCACGAAGGCTAGGGGAGAAAAGTAGGCAAATGGTGTCAGGTAAGGAAAGGAGGATTGATATGTGAAGCTGTAGAACATGGAAGAAGGGGAGGGAAGAGGAAAAAAGGGAATATGGGGCTGGGGATGGGAGATGAACATATGAAGGATGAGAAATTGACTAGGGTGACTAGAATAGAATAGAATGTCTTTTATTGTCATTCAAACAGCTTGGTTTGAACGATTTTTCATTCCTACAGTCTTAACATTACAAAAAAACCCAAGACTCACACTTAACACAATTTACACAAATATCCATCACAGTGAATCTCCAACACCTCCTCACTGTGATGGAAAGCAAAAGTCTTATCTCTTCCCTTTGTTCTTCTCCCGAGGTCCAGCAGTCCAACTGCAGCGTCGAGGCGACTGGGGATCCCGATGTTAAAGCCCCCGGTGGGCGATGGTAAGTCCCGCGGCCGTTTAAGCCGCGCCGGGCGATGTTAGGCCCAACTCTGAGTCATTTAAACCCCGCAATTCGGGCGGGAGAAGTTGCCGTTGCGAGACCTGCGAGCTCCCGATGTACCTGTCCACCGGGCCTGCGGCCAGAGCCTCCGAAGCTCCGACGTCGGGTCGTGGCCGCGCGCCACCACAGCTCTTCCCGTTCCGAAGTCGGCCAGGTCTGCGATGGCGAGTCCGCAGGCATCGTGACTGGAGCCCTCAGGTTGGTTCCGGTTGAAGGCCGCCGCCGGCTCCACGATGTTAGGCCCAATGACATCGGAGACCCGACAGGGAAAATGTCGGGTCCCCGTACAGGGAAGAGATTAAATAATTTCCCTCACCCCCCACATATACACAGATAAAAAAATAATAAAAACTAGAATCTAAAACATACATTTAACGAGACAAAAATAAAAGGTGGCAGTTTGTGCAATTTGTGTCTATCTTTAATGTTCATACCATTGGCTGCAAGCTAACCAAATGGAAATGTAAGGTGTTTTTCCAGTTTGCATGTAACTTCACTCTGGCAATGGAGGGGGCCAAAGCCAAAAGGTCAGTGTGGGAAATGAAGTTAAAATGGTTTGAGCAAATGCTTTTTATGCTTGGAGTTTGAGCATTCAGCTAAGGTCAAAGCCAAACCAAAGCATTTAGCCAAGCCAAGGTGTTCATGTTGCCGGAGGCAGTTGCAACATTTTTCTTTGGTTACTATGAGATTTGGTAAATTTCAAATATCAACTTGAATGAAAGCTGAGGTGTAAAGATCATTGTGACAGGAAATACCAATTTAATATTAAAAAATATTTAATATTAAATTGTTTGACTTTTAAATTAAGAGTGTACTTCAAAAATGGACATTCATTCAGAAGTGTTTCGATTTTGGGTATACACAAAATGCTGGAGTAACTCAGGCAGCATCTCTGGAGAGAAAGAATGAATGACATTTCCCGAAACATCACCCATTCCTTCTCTCCAGAGATGCTGCCTGTCCCACAGAGTTACTCCAGCATTTTGTGTCTACCTTTCAATTTAAACCAGCAACCGCAGTTTTATCCTACAGTGTTTAGGTTAGAGGTACAGTGCTGAAACAGGCCCTTCGGCCCGCCGAGTCCGCACTGACCAGCGATCCCTGTACGTTAACACTATCCTACACACACTAGGGACAATTTACAATTATACCAAGCCAATTAACCTACAAACGTGTACATCTTTGGTGTGTGTGAGGAAACTGGAGATCCCGGAGAAAACCAACGCAGGTCACCGGGAGAACGTACAAACAATGTACAGACAAGTAGTCAGACCCGTAGCCAGCATTGAACCCAGGACCCTGGTGCTGTAAGTCAGCAACTCTACCGCTGCGCCACCATGTCACCCGTGTGCCCCAAAGTGTTCATTGGCTCAATCTAACAGTCAGATGTGTGCTTCACTCACATGCTTCTGTACCTATCACGTTGCTTATTGTTTACGCACTGATATGTGAACTTTATCATATCTCATAATCGCCAAAACAATCTTTACATTTTATTTCAGGATAGCCTCCGGCATAATGAAGAATACTTTGCCAGATTGTCACAGGATCATTGTATATAATTATTGGTGTATAGTCCCTAGAGGGTGTGGGAAGGAACTGCAGATGCTACTTTAAACCAAAGATAGACAAAACAAGCTGAAGTATCTCAGCGGGTCAAGACAGCATCTCTGGAGATAAGCAATATGAGACTTTTCCGGTTGAGACTGAAGAAGGGTCTCGACCCGAAATGTCATGAAGGTGATAAAGGTGGGAAAGATGATAAAACAAAATCTTTATTCAAAACTTTTTCATAGTAAATAGTTTCAAACACCAATGTGCTGCATTTTAGTGGAACCAGTCTGTTCCAGAAGATGCTCCTCAGGTTGACAAGTGTGTGTAATGGAGGGGGTGAGCTGTATTGTCCAAGTTGCTCCGCAGTTTTAGGGGCATCCTCCCCTCCAAGACCAACCTCCAATGAAACCAACTTACTCCCAAGTTGGAGACAACCTTCCTGTTGAGCTTGTTGATTCTGTTGGCATCAACGGCCTTTGCCCTGCTGCCCCAGCACATGACAGCGAAGAAGTTGGCACTGGCCACCACCGATTTATAGAACATCTGCAGCATCTTACTCTATACAGTGAAAGAGCGGAGCCTCCTCAGAAAGTACAGGCGGCTCTGTCCCTTATACAGTGCCTCAGCGTTCCTGCACCATTCCAGTTAATTGTCCAGGTAAACTCTAAGGTACTTGTACTCCTTGGTAAACTGCACATCCACACCTTCGATGGAGACAGGAGACAGGGGTGTTCCTCTCCTTCTAAAGTCCATTACTAATGTATGCAGATTTGGCAAAAGCTTTTCACCTGGAAGGAGGTGGGAACAATTTGCCAGAGAAATGTTTCACAAATATTCTTTAGGCGGCCCAGTGGCACAGCAGTATCGTTGCTGCCACACAATGTCTGCATGGAGTTTCTAACTTCTCCCTGTGATCACATGGGTTCTCCGGTTTCCTCCCACAGTCCAAAGACGTACAGGTTTGTAGGTTAATTGGCTTTGCTAAGTTGTAAAATTGCCCCTAGTTTAGTTTGGAGATACAGCGCAGTAACAAGCCCTTCGGCCCACCGAGTCCGCACCGATCAGTGATCCCTGCATGTTAACACTATGCTACACACACTAGGGATAATTTACACTTATACTAAGTCAATTAAACTACAAACCTGGATGTCTTTGGAGCGCGGGAGGAAACCAAAGATCTTGGAGAACAACGCAGGCGGTCACAGGCAGAACGTACAAACTCAATACAGATATAACCAACTCTACCGCTGCACCACCGTGCCACCCCTAGTACTAGTTTACTGGCTGGTCGGCACTGACTCGGTGGGTGAAAGGGCCTGTTTCTGCGCTGCATCTCTAAAGTAAAGACTAAGAATCTTAAACAGTTAAGAATCTTTATGAATTAAAATAAAATAAAATAAAATAAAGCTTAAAATAAGAAGTTTATTGAACTGCATTAGTTCACTTATGGCAATGTGAAGGTACATGCAAAGGTATTTAAGAGGGAGTTAGATGTGGCCCTTGTGGCTAAGGGGATCAGAGGGTATGGAGAGAAGGCAGGTACGGGATACTGAGTTGGATGATCAGCCATGATCATATTGAATGGCGGTGCAGGCTCGAAGGGCCGAATGGCCTACTCCTGCGCCTAATTTCTATGTTTCTATGTTTCTAAATCTTTAACAATAGATGAAAACTAAATGAACTAAAGTTTAAAGTGTTCAATTTTATGGCCTATTCATTCAATTCATGATAATTCATGCAATTATTTGTTTATCTGATAAATTTATCTGATTTCCTTTGTCATTCACCACTTCTTCTGCTACGACCATCCGCTCTTAAAGGACTTGACCGTTTATAGGTTTACTGGATCTAGTGGGACCCGTTGGGTCCCTGTTGCACGGGAGGGCTGGTCCCCGAATGCAATATTCCACCACTCTTTAAGAATAGCCATAGAATAAGCCATTTAGAATGGAGACGAGGAAACACTTTGTCTCAGAGAGTGGTGAGTCTGTGGAATTCTCTGCCTCAGAGGGCGGTGGAAGCAGGTTCTCCGGATGCTTTCAAGAGAGAGCTAGATAGGGCTCTTAAAAATAGCGGAGTCAGGGGATATGGGGAGAAGGCAGGAACGGGGTACTGATTGGGGATGATCAGCCATGATCACATTGAATGGCGGTGCTGGCTCGAAGGGCCAAATAGCCTACTCCTGCACCAATTGTCTATTGTCACTCACCCATAGCCCCCAACTGCGCAGGCCGGCTGACAGGTTGCTGTTGTGATGCCTGTACACTGCAAGGGCCAGGAAGCGAGTGGGTAAGATCATCTCTGACCCCTCTCACCCTGGCCACAAACTGTTTGAATCACTTCCCTCTGGAAGGTGACTGCGGACTGTCAAAGCTGCCACAGCCAGACATAAAAACAGCCTTTTTCCACGAATAATAGCTCTACTCAATAACCAAAAATCTGTAGCCTCCTTTTGCTCTGGTATTTTATGGTATTCACATGTTTAATCAAAAATGTTTTATTATTAATGTTTAATGTTTTATGTATCATTCTTAACTGTCACTGTATGTCATATCACTTGTGGGCGGAGCACAAAGGCAAATTCCTTGTATGTGAATACTTGGCCAATAAACCTATTCATTCATTCATTCAATCACACATTGATCGCTTCGATTCCTGAGAGGTACCACTGTCTCTCTAGTTATTATCTATCTATCTATCTATCTATCTATCTATCTATCTATCTATCTATCTATCTATCTATCTATCTATCTATCTATCTATCTATCTATCTATCTATCTATCTATCTATCTATCTATCGATTGATCTATCTCTAAAACTCTCATCTTGTTTGTTTCTGTGTCTGCGTGTATGTCGGTGTGTCTGCGATGTCACAAGATAAACGGCACAAGATAGTGCTACAAATTTTACTCACAATTGTCATGTGATGGCTTGTATCAAGTTTCATTCAGAATGAATTTATATTTTACAAGTTATTCACATTTTTAACATAAAAAACATTAAAACAGTGCCCTCACTTGCCATTAGCAGTGTATGACATCACAATTTAATCTTATTTACATTAAAAAAAACTCGCTGTCCCTGCTCCAGTCCCTGGACTGGGGTTCGAGCAGGTGCGGGACCGGGGGCTGCTGCTTTGTCAAATTTGAGTGTATGCTCCATTCAATTAATTTGCACAAAGATGTACAATGTGCTACAATGCTAAGAACTACCTGTAGATTCTCCACTCTGTGCCGTCCCCTTTGCTTGAGTTTGAACTGATTGCATCTATGTATGATTTATCTGATCCATTTGGATAGCATACAAAGCAAAGCTTTTCACTGTACTATGCCTCAGTACATGCGATAATAAAATGTAAACAATAAGGCAGCAGTTTCAATTATCTTGTGTGTCATTAGTCTTCCTCTACTGCCCTTTTCATATTTTGATTTTCAAATCAGATATATAATAAGTCAATTGGACAAACAGTATAATAAAATCAAACTGACACATCTAAAATGAATTATTTGTTCAAGAAGGAACTGCAGATGCTGGAAGATCGAAGGTACACAAAATTGCTGGAGAAACTCAGCGGGTGCAGCAGCATCTATGGAGCGAAGGAAATAGGCGACGTTTCGGGCCGAAACCCTTCTTCAGACTGATGGGGGGTGGGGGGGGGAAGGAAGGAAAAGGGGGAGGAGGAGGAGCCCGAGGGCGGGCGGATGGGAGGGTGGGAGGAGACAGCTAGAGGGTTAAAGAAGGGGAGGAGACAGCAAGGGCTAGCAAAATTGTGAGAATTCAATGTTAATGCCATCTGGACGCAAGGTCCCCAGGCGGAATATGAGGTGCTGTTCCTCCAATTTCCGCTGTTGCTCACTCTGGCAATGGAGGAGACCCAGGACAGAGAGGTCGGATTGGGAATGGGAGGGGGAGTTGAAGTGCTGAGCCACCGGGAGGTCAGGTAGGTTAAGGCGGACTGAGCGGAGGTGTTCGGCGAAACGGTCGCCCAACCTACGCTTGGTCTCACCGATGTAAATTAGCTGACATCTAGAGCAGCGGATGCAGTAGATGAGGTTGGAGGAGATACAGGTGAACCTTTGTCGCACCTGGAACGACTGCTTGGGTCCTTGAATGGAGTCGAGGGGGGAGGTGAAGGGACAGGTGTTGCATTTCTTGCGGTTGCAACGGAAAGTGCCCAGGGAGGGGGTGGTACGGGAGGGAAGGGAAGAATTGACGAGGGAGTTGCGGAGGGAGCGGACTTTGCGGAAGGCAGACATGGGGGGAGATGGGAAGATGTGGCGAGTGGTGGGGTCACGTTGGAGGTGGCGGAAATGGCGGAGGATTATGTGTTGTATTTGCCGGCTGGTGGGGTGAAAGGTGAAGACCAGAGGGACTCTGCCCTTGTTGCGAGTGCGGGGATGGGGAGAGAGCAGTGTTGCGGGGTATGGATGAGACCCTGGTGTGAGCTTCATCTATGGTGGCGGAGGGGAATCCACGTTCCCTGAAGAACGAGGACATTTCCGATGCCCTGGTATGGAATGTCTCATCCTGGGAACAGATGCGGCGTAAGCGGAGGAATTGGGAGTAGGGGATGGAGTCTTTACAGGGGGCAGGGTGGGAAAACGTGTAGTCCAGATAGCCATGTGAGTCAGTGGGTTTGTAATGTATGTCGGTCAGGAGTCTGTCCCCTGCGATGGAGATGGTGAGGTCAAGGAATGGTAGGGAAGTGTCGGAAATGGTCCAGGTGTATTGGAGTGCCGGATGGAAGTTGGTGGTGAAGTGGATGAAGTCAGTCAGTTGTGTGTAGGTGCAGGAGGTGGCCCCAAAGCAGTCGTCAATGTAACGGAGATAGAGGTCGGGGATGGGGCCCTGGTAAGTATTGAACAAGGATTGTTCAACGTACCCGACAAAGAGGCAGGCGTAGCTGGGGCCCATGCGTGTGCCCATAGCTACGCCTTGTGTTTGGAGGAAATGGGAGGAGTCAAATGTAAAGTTGTTGAGGGTGAGGACCAACTCCGCTAAGCGGAGGAGAGTGTCAGTGGCTGGGTATAGGTTGCTCCTCTGGTCGAGGAAGAACCGGAGGGCTTTGAGGCCATCCTGGTGGGGGAGTTATTTGTTCTGCAACTTAGGGGACAACATATGTTCAGTTAATAACTGCAGTGCAGCATGAGTGGATATGTTGAATGGTCGATGAGATTGCCTTGCACTGATATCGAGAGTTTTGCAACATTGGAGTGTACTATTTTACAAGGAATGGAAGTAAATTTTAAGTGTAGCATTGATATAGAGTGGGGAAAGCAGCAGCCTATTTGTACCTAGCAGGTTCACACAAAGAGCAAGTTAGACAATCTACATGTTAATAATCTTTAGTCATCTTTTAATTAAGATTGAACAGTATTTAAAATCAATTGTGGTTAAACTCCACCGATAAAATCACTGCTAGCTTAAACAAGGGGAAGCAATTCAACTTAACCTCAAAATACTACTCTGTCAAAACCGGTGCCGTAATATAACCAACACAGTTGGTTGTTCGGAAGAACAATGTTAATTATCAGTCATTTGGGTCTAGGCAATTCTGAGAATTAATGGTATGCATGGTGAAAGGGGAAAGTATTAGATCACCTAGAAGTCATATGCTGGGCTGATATGATAATCTGAAGAGAGAGATTGGGTGCATCTTGCACCTGCTCCCTCAGTTTTACACAAGGAAAAGGAATGGTGACCCCATTAATTTGAATTGGGTTGCGCATCCTGAGGTATGTTGAACGTTTTTCATTATTTGCTCGTAGGTTCAAGTGTTTTAATTAAATTTATTTATTTAGTTTAAAATGCTGAAAGTTTGATCAGAGACATTTAAAACCATTCAAAACCCTATGTTCAAGTTCAAGTTCAAGTGAGTTTATTGTTCAAGTGAGTTTATTGTCATGTGTCCCTGTATAGGACAATGAAATTCTTGCTTTGCTTAAGCACACATAAAATAGTAGGCATTTACTACAAAACAGATAAATGTGTCCATATGCCATGATATAAATATATACACACATGAATAAATAAACTGGTAAAGTGCAAATAACAGAAAGTGGTTATTAGTAATCAGAATTTTGTCCGAGCCAGGTTTAATAGCCTGATGGCTGTGGGGAAGTAGCTGTTCCTGAACCTGGTTGTTGCAGTCTTCAGGCTCCTGTACCTTCTACCTGAAGGTAGCAGAGAGATGAGTGTGTGGCCAGGATGGTGTGGGTCTTTGATGATACTGCCAGCCTTTTTGAGGCAGCGACTGCGATAAATCCCCTCGATGGAAGGAAGGTCAGAGCCGATGATGGACTGGGCAGTGTTTACTACTTTTTGTAGTCTTTTCCTCTCCAGGGCGCTCAAATTGCCGAACCAAGCCACGATGCAACCGGTCAGTATGCTCTCGACTGTGCACCTGTAGAAGTTAGAGAGAGAGTCTTCCTTGACAAACCGACTCTCCGTAATCTTCTCAGGAAGTAGATGATGAGCTTTTTTGATAATTGCGTTAGTGTTCTCAGACCAGGAAAGATCTTCAGAGATGTGCACGCCCAGGAATTTGAAGTTCTTGACCCTTTCAACCATCGACATAAATGGGGCTGTGGGTCCCCCTCCTACTCCTTCCAAAGTCCACAATCAGTTCCTTGGTTTTGCTGGTGTTGAGGGCCAGGTTATTGCGCTGGCACCATATGGACAGTTGCTCGATCTCTCTTCTGTATTCTGACTCATCCCCATCAGTGATACGCCCCACAATAGTGAATCAGCGAACTTGATGATGGAATTGCGCACCAAAGATTATAGAGCAGAGCAAGATGCGCCACTCTGCGAAAAAAGCGTAGTATGACATGGGTATGACATGACGCCATTTTATTGAGCTGTAATTTACAATAATATTAATAAAATGTACAATAATATTAACTAAATATGTGAAGTGATCGATGCTATATAAAACACTGTTCCCTACAACACTGATTACACCAAAGATGATAAAGTGGATCAATCTTTGGAACGGATTACACCAAAGATACTAGAGGAGCATTGCCCGCTGCCTCGGGAGCACCGACCGCGGGCAGACACTTGAGGCTCTCCCGCCGGCCGCCTTCATCTGGTATCGGGGGGACCGGGAATCAGTCCTGGATCAACTCAGGAGTGGAGAAAATGACCTCTTCCCCCAAAAATACTAGAGGAGCCTCTAGTATCTTTGCTTTTCCCTGCGACCTGATATAAGAACAGATTGTAGAACAGTGGAGTCCGTCCCCGCTACCAAAGATGTCGCGTATGGCATAAACAAATGGCGGCCGTGACGTTCCATTACGTACTACACGTCAGTCCATTGGATTTCGGAGGAGTGGTCTATCTTGCTCTGCTCTATAATCTTTGGTTCGCACTGTGGTTCGCTACGCAGTCATGGGTATAGAGTGAGTACAGCAGGGGGCTGAGCACGCAGCCTTGAGGTGCTCCCATGCTGATTGTTATCGAGGCTGACACATTTCCACCAATACGAACAGACTGTAGTCTGTGGATGAGGAAGTCGAGGATCCAGTTGCAGAGGGATGCGCAGAGACCCAGTTCTGTGAGTTTGGTAACCAGTTTGGAGGGGATGATTGTGTTAAATGCCGAGCTGTAATCAATGAATAACAGCCTGACATACGAGTTTTTGTTGTCCAAGTGGTCCAGTGCGGAGTGCAGGGCCAGCGAGATCGCATCCACCGTTGATCTGTTGTGGCGGTCCGCGAACTGCAGTGGGTCCAGGTTTTTGTCGAGTTAGGAGTTGATTTGCTCCATGATCAACCTCTCAAAGCACTTCATCACCACCGGCGTTAGTGCCACTGGTCGATAGTCATTGAGGCACGTCACCTTACTCTTCTTGGGCACCGGTATAATTGATGCCCTTTTAAAGAGCACCCTGCCAAAGCCATGCCAAGGATATGGTCTTAGGGTACATGGTATATCCATGTTCCTATCTAGAAACTTCTTAAATGTTATTATCATATCTGCCTCTTAAAAATATGATTCACCTGCTGGACAACTTTGCCCAGCAGGTGGACTGGATTGTAATGGAGAGAGAGGACTGCTCTCCGTGCAATATAGGAGCAACTCTCCTTTCACCAATGAATCTGAATAACAAAAATTACAATACAAATCCAATTATACATATCACAATTAGAACTTGGAAACAAATAAAACAGAATCTAAAATTAAGAAATCTATCTCTTTTATCGCCAATAGTCAATAATCCGTCGTTTAAACCCTCTACTATAGATAAATCATTTACACAATGGGAAAGAATAGGAATCAAAACGCTCGGAGACTTGTATGAATTTGGAAAATTACTATCATTTCAACAATTACAACTGAAATATAATTTGAGAAATAATCAATATTTTAAATATCTTCAAATATGTGACTGAAAAAATACACAAAAGACTCATAATATGCCTCCAGACTTACTGGACGAAGCAATGAAGACAAAGGCCGAATCAGCAAACTTAATATCATAATTATATAACACTATTTTAAACAGAGAAATACCTACAACTGACGGTATTAGAAGAGACTGGGAACAAGAACTAGCTATAAAAATGTCAAAAGAGAGCTGGGATAAACACTTACTATATGTGCATAAATGCTCGATCAACGTAAGACACACTCTAATTCAATTCACAACATTACATAGACTATACTATTCAAAAACCAAAATAAATAAACTTTTCCCTAACGTCTCACCCATTTGAGATAAATGTCAGTCTCAAGAAGCTACCATAGCGCACTCTTTTGTTTTTTGTATAAAAATCCAAAAATTCTGCAACGAAATATTTGAAATTTTCACAAAACTATTTAAAATAAAACTGATACCAAAAACAGAATGGATTATCTTTGGAATAATGGAAGGTAGCCCTGAACTAAACGTGTTTCAAAAGAATTTATTTAATTATGGGTTAATAACGGGAAAAAAGCTCATACTCAAATTCTGGAAAAACGCTCCTATACAACAATAAAAATGTGGATTTCAAACATGTTCGAAACATTACACATGGAAGATATGAGATTCCTCCTCGCAGGCAAAGCAGACCACTTCCAAAAGACGTGGTCTGCATTTATGGACTTACTACAAGCATAAGGTGCAACAGTAATTAAAAAAAATAAATGGCGCCAGGATCTGGTAACGGGGGATGAAAAATATGGTTGGTATATCCCTTTTAGCGGAGTTTTTTATAATAGAGCGATTGTTTCTCTTTTTTTCTTTCTTTTCTAGTCTATTTCTTAACTTACTTCTCTAACTCTCTTTCTAATGGGCTTTCTTTTCCCAACACTTTCTTGCACTATCACGACTCTTTCTCACTTTCCTTATTTCTTTTATTTCTAACTCTCTTAAAGCTCAAAAAATGAAATGGTACAACAAATGTAATAAGATTCCCCCCCCCGCCCCCCCACGGGAAAAGGTTCTAACTGTCTCATGTAATATATTCAAGGAGGAGATGGTAGCCTCTGCTTTTTTTTTATACCAATAGCAACAGCAGGAAATGGATCAACAAAGTCGATAAAAGTCACACATTCAAAAGTACGTTACTGCTTCTGTTTCTCACAGCAGGCACCTGCAACTGTGAGGTTGGGTTATATCTGGAAGAGCAATTACTTTGCTCAACAAATAGTGGAGTAACTTCCAATAGGGACGGACATTTAACATCCTGACAATCAACATCAGGTAAACACAAAATTGTTAACAATTTGTCTTGTTGTACCTTGCAGTCTGATCATTTGGAAAATGTACTTTTATAATATTTGATTTAAATTAAAGTTATTGGCAAAATTGTCATACGGTTTATCCAAAATGGTAAACATTTACTAATTTAAATTTTCAAATTTGGTTTAAAACATGAATTAAGCAGAATTTTGCACCTGGAACAATAATGTGCAAATTATACAGACCAAGGCAACTGTAGTACACAGTTCAGCAATGTAATACAATTATCTTGGTCCATATATGTAAAAGGAACAGCAGATGCTGGTTTAAACCGGAGATAGACACAAAAAGCTGGAGTAACTCAGCGGGACAGGCAGGATCTCTGCAGAGAAGGTCCTTCTCGACCCGAAACGTCACCCATTCCTTCTCTCCAGAGATGCTGCTAGTCCTGCTGAGCTACTCCAGATTTTTGTGTCTATAAAATCTTGGTCCATGTAATGTGTTGTAGCTTGAACAGCCAATTTAGCTTGATCAGAAGACATAAGTCCGTGGTCAAAAATTCCTTTGTCCCACCCTTTGATTGCTTACTACAGATTCCAAACGGCTTCAAATGTTTGTAACAAAATTCATGCAATCCACCGCGGAGTTGGGAGACTGTGACCTTCATTTTCATATCTTTCCCATCAGAGCGGCTATACTGAACTTCAGCAGTACAGCTATAAATTCATCTTCCCTCAGCAAAAAAAATGAAACACCCCTTCGTTCGACATTCCTTGGGCAACATTTCGCAAGTTAAACTATAAATAAATTTTGAATATTATTCCAGATCTAAAATTATCTGTAAAAATGAAAGAAAACTGATTTTAGTGAACTCCTGTGAAGAGTGTTCGATGTGAAATGCGGCTGTTTTTCTTTCCACGGATGCTGACTGAACGGCTGAGTTTTAACAGCATTTTCAGTTTTTGTTTCAATGTCCAACATCTGCAGTTTTCATGATTGTGAGTTTACTCTTCCACATTAGCAAAGAACTTAGAATGTTCGAGACATTTTAGGCACGGAAAGATCTAGCTAAACTGTTGGATACCAGACGTGAATGGGCTACTATCGTGCTTCATGACTGAAAAATTGCATCATTAACAATTTACAATAAAGCGTGTTACTGAATGTTGAATTGATGGACGTTTTACAGGCTATATCGGCAAAGGGGCATTTTAACAAAGGTTAGCAAAAACAGTCCACTAGTAATAATTTAATTCACCAATTCGAGGAAAGAGTAATTAAATAATGTTATGCTGCAGTGCAGAACAGATTATATTATGTCAAATCTCTAATTTGTGCTAGAATTAGACATAACCGCCAACATTAATTTTTACTGTGAGAGGAAACTGGAGCATCCAAATAAAACCTACATGGTCACAAAACGAGGTCAGGATTAAGCCTTGCGATTTGGCCAACAGTACAAATGTGATATTTATTGATGCAAGGACATGAAATAAATCTGTTGTAAATTATATAATTCTGGATATACATCTATTTATAGCAAGAGCACTGGTTAATTTGCTGAAAACAGTGTATTCTCAGGAGCAGTTTTTCAGGTATTTTGCATTTATTTTATCATCTAAAAAACTTAATTAATTTATTCTGTTTTGACCTGCAAGTGAGCATTAAATAGGATGCCTGTATTCTTCCTCTCACCTTTCAAGATTTGTGTTTAAGCTTACTTTCTGATATCTGCCTGTTTCTAAAATTATATCGCAAACCTTGATAAAAATATGTGATTAACAAAAATAAAAGCAAGAATCTTAATGCACAGAAATGTGAAGCATAGAAGGAAATATTTGTTCCAATGCTGGCCAACAAAAATTAGTAAAAGCCTTAAGTAAAAGTCTTGACCCGAAATGTTGCATATTCCTTTTCTCCGGAAATGCTGTCTGACCCGGTGAGTTACTCCAGCCTTTTGTGTCTATCTTCGGTTTAAACCAGCATCTGCAGTTCCTTCCTACATATGTAGTAAAAGCCTTATTGGGATTTCCAACTCTTGGTCTTCAGCGTAGCACCACATCTAAGTATTCCTACCACAATCACTCCTTAAATCGTGAATGTCAGAAGCCTACCACCCTCTGATGGAAATGTTTCTTGTTACCCCATCAGCATAATAATTGATAGGCACAAAATGCTGCAGTAACTCAGTGGGTCAGGCAGCAACTCTGGAAAAAATGGATAAGTGGCTTTTAGTGCCGGGAGCCTTCTTCAGACTTTTTATTAATCTTCATTATATTTTAGCATAATAGTTGGGGTGCTGCACTAATGGATAAGACGCTGCTTAAAATTAAGGAATCTCTCTCTCATCAGTGTGAGAGTGTTTGGAACTCCAAGGGTGGATACGCTGTCTGTGAATATTTTTAATGCGTGAGAGAAATTTGCAGTGAATAATCTGCTACAGTATAAGTTTCCTTAGGGCAGACGGCAATGTGGAGTTGAAGTTCAAATCAAATCAGTCACGGCATTATTAAATGGTGAATCAGATTCTAAGGGGGAGTTGTCTTATCCGTCTCTAATTTAGATGTGCAAATATATAATTTGCTGGCTGCTGTGGCATTGCTGGCTCAAAGGGCTGAATGGCTTCCTCCTGCACCTATTTTCTATTTTTCTATAACAATTCAGATCAAAGCAACATTCTAAAAAAAAAATATTTAAAAAATTTCTAAATTCAATTTAGCTGGCCAGCTCTTTGCAATAAAAATATAAAGCTCACTAATGTATAAATAAATGCACTGACACATGTTTTTGTCCATTTATTAATGTCAGCTACAACCACAATGGTCTCAGTCAAAAGGAAATCAGATGTTTATCTGTGGCAATGTAAGGTGAGGTTTATAGCTGAGGGGATGTTGAAAATAATCCTTTAATGGAGGTGAGCCAATCATTCTGAAAATTGAAGAATCAATTATCAATTTTATTTAGTGAAAAAATGTACAATAATTCTTGATAATTTATGCTATTTTATTGTGATATTTTTTCGACTGGATAGAGAGCTTTGAACTGTTTAAAATAACACATTTTCACTGTTTCCAAATATCAATGCGAGGAGTCATGATCAAATTTACTGCTCACTTTACTCTTAATGTTGACAAAACTCGCTTTGGCCTGACTCCTCTTTGTTATTTTCACCTCATTTCAGTTTCACATGGTGATCAGTTGTGTGACACCCTGACTGATACTGATGGAGACAGTGTAAAATTATATCAAATCTTCAGCTCATTTGCTAGGTCCTGGTCACGCAAGAAAACGTATATCTCCTCCCTTGCTGCCTCAATGCAAAATCACGTACCTGACCAAGTGCCCTTTAAATGCCGTTATAGTACCTACCTCAACTACCTCCTCAGGCAGCTCATTCCACATTCCCACCATCCTCTGATTGAAAGTTGACACTCAGGGCTGTGTTAAATCTTGCCCCTCTCACCTTAAATGTATGTCCTCTTGTTTTTGAATCATACCTTGCACCTTCTCATCCAAATTGTTGATGTAAACCACAAACAGCAATGGGTCCAGCACCGACATTGCGTCACACCACTTATCATAGGCCTCCAGTCCAAAAACGCTTTTCCACCATCACCCTCTGCTTCCTTCTATGAAGCCAATTTTGTATCCAACATCTTGGATACCTTGTGATCTCATCTTCCAGCGGCTTACCATGCAGGCACTTTTAAAGGACTTTATCATTAACAGAAAATGCTTACATAGAATCATAGAGTCATACAGGCTAGAAAAAAGCCCTTCAGCCCAACTTGCCCACACCAACCAACATGTCCCATTTATCCGTCCCACCTGCCTGTGTTTGGCCCATATCCCTCGAAACCTGTCTAAATGTTTCTTAAATATTGCGATAGTGCCTGCCGCAACTACCTCCTCTGGCAGCTCGTTCCATACACCCACCACCCTTTGTGTGAGCAAGTTACCCCTCATGTTCCTATTATATCTTTCACCCTCTCACCTTAAACCTATGTCCACTGGTTCTCAATTCCCCTTTTCTAGGCAAGAGACTCCATGGGTCTACCGGATCTATTCCTCTTATGATAGACACAAAAAGCTGGAGTAATTCAGCGGGTCAGACAGCATTGCTGGTGAAAAGGAATAGGTGACATTTTGGGTCAAGTTCCTTCTTCAGACCCGACCCGAAACGTCACCTATTCCTTTGTTCAGCATCCTCTTTATTCTCTGAGGTCCCAGTAAATTGTAACACGGCAAATGGCATGAACATATTCAAGAAAGGAGGTAGAAGAAAGCAGGAAACTGTTAGCCAGTTAACGACATGTCTGAAGAAGGTATCTTGACTCGAAAGGTCAATATTCCTTTGTTCCAGATATGCTGTCTGACCCGCTGAGTTACTCCAGCTTTTTGTTTCTATCTTCGATTTAAACTATCATCTGCACTTCCTTCCAACACGATTCCTCTTATGACACTTCCTCTTTTATACTTCCTACTTCTTGAATTTATATCTTTCTTATACATTGTTAAATAGATATAACAACAAACATTGAATGCGAAGACCAATCATGCTGACAAAGACATTTCTTCTCAGACTTTCTACAACATATCATTTCAATGAAATGTTCTAGCCAATTTAGATTCCCAGCAAATGAAAGCTTTATTGCTAACTAGACTAAGTGGGACCCGTTGGGTCCCAGCTTCACACGGGAGGGCTGGTCCCCCAACGCAATATCCACCTGTTCACCAATTCCAATATTGCTGGCCAGTGGGGGAGGGGGGGGGGGGGCTTTCTGGAGCACTAGTATGGGTGTTGTGGGCCAAAGGGACTGCTTTCCAGATCACATAAAACCACATAAAGGGCACTCAGTTCAGTAGACACTCAGCATTGTGTAGATTCCCAGCTCAGACTGAGAGTCATGGCCTCTCCCTCGCCATCTTGCAGTGACTGAGCCACGTCCAGACTTACGGGTTTTATAGTCCCTCCCCCCCCCCCCCCCCCCCCAGAAGGGGCATGGCCTTCATCACGGTGGTTGACAGGGAAGAGAATCTCAAGATTTTTTAAACACTAATAACTCTTTTATTTTTCATCGATGGGAAAAATCCTCAGGGCCTGATCAGCGGAGGAGGAGTCTGAGTAAGATAGTCAAAAAATCACAGCCATATATGGTAGCGTTTTTTCTAAAATCAAACAACAGCGCAAACAGGAAGTGGTCAAGATGAGACTTTATTATATAGATAATCTCAAATGTCTCTTTCCTTTGTATAAAACTCAAAATAAATAAGCAAACAGCATTTTCTCTCTTTAGCTCTCGTACATATATTTCGGATCAAAATAGAAATGATTGCATCAGCATTATATTTAAAGGAAAATGTTTGATCCATGAGTGTAGAACACACCTTAAAACTAGCCGACTCACATAAAATATGCCACCAAAAATAATTTATACCCTCAGCAAAAGTTCTTTGTAAGTATTGCCTAACATTCAAATTTAATCAAGTAAATTCCATTATGTTTATTAGTTTTTATGCTTTACTTCGATCACTCCTGCAACATTCCTATCCACCGATGTCTATAAGGAGTATTGAAAAAAGAAATAGGTGTCTCACCCCCTCAAGCCAGCTCTGCCATTCACCCAGATGGCAACGGATCCATACTTTTGGATCACTGGTCAGTGTGGACTCTGTGAGCTGAAGCGCCTGTTTCCACACTGCATCTCTAAACTAAAGTAAAAAGACAAGGAGAAAATCTAACCAAGAACCATGCCAGTGCATTGGAGTGGAAGGTTGCTCTTCATTTCATAGAAACATAGAAATTAGGTGCAGGAGTAGGCCATTCGGCCTTTCGAGCCTGCACCGCTATTCAATATGATCATGGCTGATCATTCAACTCAGTATCCCGTACCTGCCTTCTCTCCATACCCTCTGATCCCCTTAGCCACAAGGGCCACATCTAACTCCCTCTTAAATATAGCCAATGAACTGGCCTCGACTACCCTCTGTGGCAGAGAGTTCCAGAGATTCACCACTCTCTGTGTGAAAAAAGTTCTTCTCATCTCGGTTTTAAAGGATTTCCCCCTTATCCTTAAGCTGTGACCCCTTGTCCTGGACTTCCCCAACATCGGGAGCAATCTTCCTGCATCTAGCCTGTCCAACCCCTTAAGAATTTTATAAGTTTCTATAAGATCCCCTCTCAATCTCCTAAATTCTAGAGAGTATAAACCAAGTCTATCCAGTCTTTCTTCATAAGACAGTCCTGACATCCCAGGAATCAGTCTGGTGAACCTTCTCTGCACTCCCTCTATGGCAATAATGTTCTTCCTCAGATTTGGAGACCAAAACTGTACGCAATACTCCAGGTGTGGTCTCACCAAGACCCTGTACAACTGCAGTAGAGCCTCCCTGCTCCTATACTCAAATCCTTTTGCTATGAAAGCTAACATACCATTCGCTTTCTTCACTGCCTGCTGCACCTGCATGCCTACTTTCAATAACTGGTGTACCATGACACCCAGGTCTCGCTGCATCTCCCCTTTTCCTAGTCGGCCACCATTTAGATAATAGTCTGCTTTCCTGTTTTTGCCACCAAAATGGATAACCTCACATTTATCCACATTATACTGCATCTGCCAAACATTTGCCCACTCACCCAGCCTATCCAAGTCACCTTGCAGTCTCCTAGCATCCTCCTCACAGCTAACACTGCCCCCCAGCTTAGTGTCATCTGCAAACTTGGAGATATTGCCTTCAATTCCCTCATCCAGATCATTAATATATATTGTAAATAGCTGGGGTCCCAGCACTGAGCCTTGCGGTACCCCACTAGTCACTGCCTGCCATTGTGAAAAGGACCCGTTTACTCCTACTCTTTGTTTCCTGTTTGCCAGCCAGTTCTCTATCCACATCAATACTGAACCCCCAATGCCGTGTGCTTTAAGTTTGTATACTAATCTCTTATGTGGGACCTTGTCGAAAGCCTTCTGGAAGTCCAGATACACCACATCCACTGGTTCTCCCCTATCCATGCTACTAGTTACATCCTCGAAAAATTCTATAAGATTCGTCAGCCATGATTTACCTTTTGTAAATCCATGCTGAATTTGTCCAATGATTTCACCACTTTCCAAATGTGCTGCTATCCCATCTTTAATAACTGACTCTAGGAGTTTCCCCACTTCCGATGCTAGACTAACTGGTCTGTAATTCCCTGTTTTCTCTCTCCCTCCCTTCTTAAAAAGTGGGGTTACGTTTGCTACCCGCCAATCCTCAGGAACTACTCCAGAATCTAAAGTTTTGAAAGATTATTACTAATGCATCCACTATTTCTGGAGCTACTTCCTTAAGAACTCTGGGATGCAGCCTATCTGGCCCTGGGGATTTATCGGCCTTTAATCCATTCAATTTACCCAACACCACTTCCCGGCTAACCTGGATTTCACTCAATTCCTCCAACTCCTTTGACCCGCGGTCCCCTGCTATTTCCGGCAGATTATTTATGTCTTCCTTAGTGAAGACGGAACCAAAGTAGTTATTCAATTGGTCCGCCATATCCTTGTTCCCCATGATCAACTCACCTGTTTCTGACTGCAAGGCTAACCTGGATTTGTTTTAACTAATCTCTTTCTTTTCACATATCTATAAAAACTTTTGCAGTCAGTTTTTATGTTCCCTGTCAGTTTTCTTTCATAATCTATTTTTCCTTTCCTAATTAAGCCCTTTGTCCTCTTCTGCTGGTCTCTGAATTTCTCCCAGTCCTCCGGTATGCTGCTTTTTCTGGCTAATTTGTACGCATCATCCTTCGCTTTGATACTATCCCTGATTTCCCTTGTTATCCACGGATGTACTACCTTCCCTGATTTATTCTTTTGCCAAACTGGGATGAACAATTTTTGTAGTTCATCCATGCAGTCTTTAAATGTCTTCCATTGCATATCCACCGTCAACCCTTTTAGAATTAATTGCCAGTCAATCTTGGCCAATTCACATCTCATACCCTCAAAGTTACCTATCTTTAAGTTCAAAACCCTTGTTTCTGAATTAACAATGTCACTCTCCATCCTAATGAAGAACTCAACCATATTATGGTCACTCTTGCCCAAGGGGGCACGTACAACAAGACTGCTAACTAACCCATCCTCATTACTCAATACCCAGTCTAAAATAGCCTGCTCTCTCGTTGGTTCCTCTACATGTTGATTTAGATAACTATCCCGCATACATTCCAAGAAATCCTCTTCCTCAGCACCCCGGCCAATTTGATTCACCCAATCTATATGTAGATTGAAGTCACCCATTATAACGGTTTTGCCTTTGTCGCACGCATTTATAATTTCCTGTTTGATACCATCTCCAACTTCACTACTACTGTTAGGTGGCCTGTACACAACACCCACCAGCGTTTTCTGCCCCTTAGTGTTTCGCAGCTCTACCCATACCGATTCCACATCCTCCAAACTAATGTCCTTCCTTTCCATTGCGTTAATCTCCTCTCTAACCAGCAACGCTACCCCACCTCCTTTTCCTTTCTCTCTATCCCTCCTGAATATTGAATATCCCTGGATGTTCAGCTCCCAGCCTTGGTCACCCTGGAGCCATGTCTCCGTGATCCCAACTATATCATAGTCATTAATAGCTATCTGCACATTCAACTCATCCACCTTATTACGAATGCTCCTTGCATTGAGACACAAAGCCTTCAGGCTTGTTTTTACAACACTCTTACCCCTTATACAATTATGTTGAAAAGTGGCCCTTTTTGATTTTTGCCCTGGTTTTGTCTGCCTGCCACTTTTACTTTTCACCTTGCTACCTATTGCTTCTACCCTCATTTTACACCCCTCTGTCTCTACGCTCACACATTTAAGAAACCCTTTCCCTTTAACTCCATCCTCCACTATCCCATTCGACACCCCACCCCCCTTATTCAGTTTAAAACCACCCGTGTAGCAGTGGCAAACCTGCCTGCCAGAATGCTGGTCCCACACCTGTTAAGATGCAACCCGTCCCTTTTGTACAGTTCCCCCATACCCCAAAACAGATCCCAGTGATCTAAGAATCTAAATCCCTACCCCGTGCACCAGTTCCTCAGCCACACGTTCAGGTCCCGTATCTCCCTGTTCCTGCTCTCGTCAGCACGAGGAACTGGAAGCAAACCGGAGATAACAACCCTGAGGTCCTGCTTTTCAGCATTTTTCCGAGCTCTCTAAAGTCACGCTGCAGAATATTCATCCCCTTCTTTCCGACATCGTTTGTGCCGACATGCACTACCACTTCCGGATGTTCACCTTCGCCCTTGAGGATTTTCTGCACTCTGTCCGTGACATCCTGGATCCTGGCACCAGGAAAGCAGCACACCATCCTCGCATCCCGTCTGTTGCCGCAGAAACCCCTGTCCGTACCTCTCACAATGGAGTCTCCCACTACAATGGCGTTGCCTGCCTTAGGCCTTTTTGGCTTTGGCTCAACAGCCCTATTCGCATCACAAGCAAGTCCGCCGCCCAGTGTAAACACCTCTTCTGTCCCGACAGCTTCTAAGTGGGTGAACCTGTTCACAAGAGGTACAACACCCGGGGACGTTGGCATTCCATGCTTCCCTCCCGTTCTCACTGTCTCCCACCTTCTCTCTTCCAGTACCTTAGGTGTAACAATCGTACTGTAGGACTTGTCAAGGAACGACTCCGTTTCTCGGACGAACCGGAGGTCATCCACTTGCTTCTCAAGTTCCCCAACACGGCCCTTCAGGAGCTCTACCTGGATGCACTTCTCGCATTTGTAGCAGCCAGAGGCACCAGCGGTGTCCTTGACCTCCCACATACTGCAAGCATCGCACTGGATCAGCTTGCCTGACATCTTCTTTCGTCTCTACCTCTCAAGCGTATTGCGTGGTCTCCTTGCCGAAGACTCTCGAGCCAAAGACTCACACTTTTCTCACAGGGCACTTCCCTCACAAGGCCGCTCACTCACTGCCGCTCGTTAAGAGCCGTCTTGCTTAAATTGACTGATAAATTGCCTGATTTACCAATTTCATGGTCCATTGGTTCCTTTCTTATTTCCTCCAGGATTCCATTTTCTCTTTTAGTATTCCCATCAGCTTTTCCATCTTTAACTTTTCACAGTCAAAGTTCCCATTTTCTTTTTTTATTATTATTTTTTAAAATATTTTTATTTATTAGAAGCAAATGTACAAAAATAGAACCAACGGCATATAAAATAATAGTTATTGTACAGCTTCAATATTAACTTCTAGCTATAGTTAGAAGAAAAGAAAGGAGAAAAAGCAAGAAAGAGAAAAAGTGAGATGTGCAAAGATAGAACCCCTAGACTACCAAAGTGGTGTAGTCAAAGAGTGAGTAAATGAAAAAAAGAAAAGAGGAATATAAAAAATAAGAAAATTAATAGGACAAAAAGAGAAAGAAAGAAAAAAGTGGTGATATACCTGCCGCGCATCACTCCCACCCACCTCACCCAACCCGTAATTAGATTTAAATCCAAAATTGTGTTGCACCATACTATCCTTGTAATAAATCAATGAATGGTGTCCATGTCTTCGAAAAATGATCTGGTTTTTCTGCCAAGACAAGTCTAGTATTTTCAAGATGTAGCGTCTCGGACATGTTTATAATCTACATCTTAAGAGTAGGGACTGATGTATGTTTCCAAAATTTAAGTATTTGTTTTTACGCCATTATCAGGCCATAATTAAGGAAACGTCTGTGAAATAATGATAGCTCAGAGCAGGCTTCTGACGTACCTAGAATGATCAATTCCGTATCGGGATCCAATTTTATTTTTAGTGTTTTTGAAAAGATTTCAAAAATTCCCCTCCAGAAATTATGTAACTTTATACAAGAGACAAAGGAATGGGTTATAGTTGCTTCCTGAAGAAGACATTTATCCCAAATAGGAGATACATTTGGAAAGATCTTATTCAGTTTAGACTTTGAATAATCGAGTCTGTGCAGTATTTTAAATTGAATTAACGAATGCCTAACGTTGATCGAACAATTGTGTATATATAGGTTTTCCTCCCATCTATCTTTTAGAATTTGTAGGCCAAGTTCATCTTCCCAAGCTCTTCAAATTACTTCTGACCATGGGATTTCTATATTTAAAAGGGTGTTATACAGATATGATATGATATACAGGTAAAATGGTTAATAATGGAGAGAGAGGATAGTTCACCTTTTAATATAGGTGCGATTTTTCTCTCTCCAATAAATTTGAAGAAAACACTATATGAGAAAAATCCGATTATCCACAGTACCTTACGAATTTGGAGACAAGTGAAGTCATCCCTTAAACTGAGAAATGTATCTCTTCTCTCATCAATTGCCAACAATCGTTCAAGCCATCTATTTTAGATAAAACGATCACACATAGGGAAAGATTAGGAATCAAAAAACTCGATCTTTATGAGATGGGAACTCTTCTCTCATTTCAAGAATTAGTCGAAATATCACCTGAAAGGTAGTCAATATTTTAGATATCTTCAAATTCGAGACTATCTGAAATCAGATACCCAAGCCTACCAATCTTTGTTGCCAGACATACTAGACGAATGTATGAATAGAAATTCGGAGTCAAACAAGTTAATATCATATCTGTATAAGTTCCCATTTTCTAATTTGTCGTAAATGCAGTTTGCTGATTTTATAATTAGCTTTACTCGTTCACAAGATGTGTAAAGGTTTTCCATAGAATGTGCCTGGCACACTGGTCTTTCGATGTAGACGAAGTTGTGACTGTAAGACACAGCCAAGGAAGTTTAGTTCGGATCTTGCTATCCTTTCAATAACCACCGCTGTGGTGCAGCAGAAGTGGAGAATGTAAATGTTTAAGACAGTGAGCGGGTGCTAATTATGATATTTGCTTCATCGTGGATGGTATGGCGGCATTTGAATGATGTCAGAGCCAAGTGATTGAAGACTCAGCTCACTTCCAACTTGCAAATTGTGGAAGTGAAATGGTTTGGGGGATGTACTGGGTGAATTACTCACCGCAGAACATCCTTTCTTGTGCTGGTAACAAGTGTGTTGACGTATGTAACTGTTTCACTAAACCTATTCATCAATGTTGACAGTACAGGACTCAGCATTGATAGTCAGGGACAGTTGGATGGATATTGTTGAACTGCTGCTGATAATTTTTTTAAACTACTAAAATTATTTTTTCAGCCTAGCGTGTAAGGGGAATTTAGCAGCAAGTGGGGTGCTCAAAATAATACAGTGGTTTGCTAAACATTCCGTTAATGTCACAATCAGCAGCACTGACCTTTAAAATCATAACAGGATACCATAGCCTCCCTCAACCATCCCCGTCTCATTGCAAGCGCTTGCCAAGTACCTGATGTAATTTGTCTCACTTGGGGGCACTTGAGGGAAGACCCATTGTCAAATTCTTTGTGTAATTCTAAAAAAATATACAAATATAAACTACTTGAACAATTCTGGCTGCTAATTATGCAGCTTCAGGTTGACTACAGACATGGTCAAGAGGCTTTCCAAACTTCCATCGTGTAAACATTTGTCCCTTGTTCCATACGGATTTACTTTAAATTAAAATTCTATTGAGCCCCTTACAAATAAGCAAAAGCCAATGTTGACCAATTTTTCATGCTGCATGAAATGTAGTTTTCAATAATTCAAGAATTGTCTGCTACCAGGATTACTGTGCGGTACCTAGCGATGTTACAAAACTTACCTTCAGCGGCCCTGTAGTTCTGCCACTTGCCTGGTGCACGACTTTGGCGCCTTTGAGGGGGGGGGGGCGGATCGCATGAACGAGATGAAACAAAATGTAAGTCGTTTATTTTACACATAAACTTGTTTCTTGGGATGGCTTTAATCAAATTTTACAATGCGAAAATGTGATTTGGGCCCCATACAAAACAGGTAGTGTTTTTCCTGCCGATATGGGGTTCAAATTCACCACAAATGCAACGTTCCAATCGATCGCGTTCCAGAAAAACCCACTCGCAAGATGATTTAAATGCTCTTTTTATTGGACAATCATAGAAACATATAAAAATAGAAAATAGGTGCAGGAGTAGGCCATTCGGCCCTTCGAGCCTGCATCACCATTCAATATGATCATGGCTGATCATCCAACTCAGTATTCTGTACCTGCCTTCTCTCCATACCTGCTGATCCCTTTAGCCACAAGGGCCACATCTAACTCCCTCTTAAATATAGCCAATGAACTGGCCTCAACTACCTTCTGTGGCAGAGAATTCCAGAGATTCACCACTCCCTGTGTGAAAAATGTTTTTCTCACCTCGGTCCTAAAAGATTTCCCCCTTATCCTTAAACTGTGACCCCTTGTTCTGGACTTCCCCAACATCAGGAACAATCTTCCTGCATCTAGCCTGTCCAACCCCTTAAGAATTTTGTAAGTTTCTATAAGATCCCCTCTCAATCTTCTAAATTCTAGTGAGTACAAGCCGAGTCTATCCAATCTTTCTTCATATGAAAGTCCTGACATCCCAGGAATCAGTCTGGTGAACCTTCTCTGTACTCCCTCTATGGCAAGAATGCCTTTCCTCAGATTAGGAGACCAAAAATGTACGCAATACTCCAGGTGTGGTCTCACCAAGACCCTGTACAACTGCAGTAGAACCTCCCTGCTCCTATACTCAAATCCTTTTGCTATGAATGCTAACATACCATTCGCTTTCTTCACTGCCTGCTGCACCTGCATGCCTACTTTCAATGACTGGTGTACCATGACACCCAGGTCTCGTTGCATCTCCCCTTTTCCTAATTGGCCACCATTCAGATAATAGTCTACTTTCCTGTTTTTGCCACCAAAGTGGATAACCTCACATTTATCCACATTATACTGCATCTCCCATGCATTTGCCCACTCACCCAATCTATCCAAGTCACCTTGCAGCCTCCTAACATCCTCCTCACAGCTAACACTGCCCCCCAGCTTCGTGTCATCTGCAAACTTGGAGATGTTGCATTCAATTCCCTCGTCCAAATCATTAATATCATGTCATGTCATAAGAGCATCTTATCATGTCATATGATCATGTCATAAGAGCATCTAAATCGTCTATATTTTGTGTTATTGTCTACCCATAGTCAATATTTTTATACTAAATATCAGTTTTAGTCCCATGTACTGTGCAAAAATATAATAATTTTGATTATATTGAGTGGATGTTTCTAGATTAATTTATGGGAATTAAACATCAAATTCCTTCCATCTGACATATAAATTCATGACAGTGAGATTTAAAAATCATGTTATATTGTGAATTCTTGTGTGAATGGGATTAGTTTGTTATTTGGATACTTAGGCTATTTAAAAAAAATATCCTTTTCTTAAGAAATTGAATCTACAGGACATCCTTAATGGGAAAGTAGTGGGCAGAAAGGCATGTCATGTTTGAAGAGCAAAAACTTGTAGTTTACAAAATTGAAAAGTTGAGGAAAAACAAGGTGTACAGAGTTACTTATTGGTTACAATCTGAGGAGTATGATGATGCTATGATGCTATGATGATATGCCAATGTACCAGCTAGCAACTGATCTTCTCCATAAAGACTTGGTCTATTGCTAGAAATTGTAATTTATTTACCTATCTGTTACGGATTTACAGCATATAATACAATAATATTAAAGTTCTGATCTTAAGAATATCACATTTTTGAATTTTCAAGGCAGTCTAGGTGTTTATTACTATTTCCGTCACAACGGTCAATTTTGTAATTAACTAATTAGGTAATTAACTAATTATATGCTTTAATTTCAGGTCATCCAAGTAAGATATTTTATATTTGTTTCAGAATGCTTCAATCTATAATAACTGAAAATATCATTCAGCTCTCTTGATTTTTAAGAAAGTTATGGGCTTTTGACTGTCCTCGATCACAGCTTTTGTGTTAAGTCATTGGAAAAGCAATAGGGACCAAGATGCTAATTTCCGAGTATGAAAATGGCCATAACTTTTTTTAATACTGAAGATATGAAAGTGAAATAGGTGTCCAATTAAACCTTTTTATGCTTTATCTGATGAGATAAATTGCAGACTTGATTTTAAAAATCTCAAAATTTTGTAACATTGTTACAGTACCTCTCACAGACCCCACCCCTCAAAACAATGCCCCCTCCTCTCTTTATGCACCTGCCTGCCCACATGGACTCCTACCAATTTCACCCCCCTCCCCCCTGCAACGTTCCTCCCTCTGGCTCTTCAAACCTGTCTCAAACTCTTCTTTCTACTTCTTATTTCTGGCCTTTGTTCCATTTGCCTATCACCCCCCCCCCCCCCCCCCCCCCCCCCCCCTTCCCCCTTGCCTTCCACCTGCCACGCTATGTCCTGCCCATCCCCTTTTCCAGCTTTCTTCTCACTCCCCCTGCAATCAGGCAGAATGGTCTCAACCCAAGATGTTACCCATCGATTTTCTCCAGGGATGCTGCCCGGCCAAATGAGTTACTCCAGCACTTTATGCCCTTCTGTGTTTTAAACAGTATCAGCAGTTCTTTGTTTCTACATTTTTATCGCGTGTAGTGGTGGTATTTTTACCGAATGAAAGGGGATGCTTGCAATGGAGAGAATATAACAGATAGATTGCTGGGATGAGGAGAGGTTAAATCTAGTTAGCCTCCATTCGCTGAATTTTAATATAATAAGGGGAGATCTCACTGAAGATACATAATTCTGACAGGACACAAAATGCTGGATGCTGGGAGGATGTCTGGGCTGGTCTAGGTCAAGGTTCACAGCCCCAGGACATGAGCTAGAACATTTAGGCCTGAGATGAGGAAAATCTTCTTCACTCAGAGTGTCATGAAACGGAGGACAAGTTACTGAATATATTTCAGAGGGAGGTAGATGTCTTGACACAACAGGCATCAAGGGTGTATAAAGGGAGTGCAGCAAGATGATATTGTGATAGAGGATCAGTTATGATCTTAGTGAATACAGAGGAGTAGCGTCGAAGGGCAGAGTTGCCCACTCCTGATCCAACTTTTCCATGTTTCGATACTTCTATGATTGCAGAGCAAGAGGAACAAAGATAAACGTGATTATGAACTAACAAAAAGAAAAATCCATTTATGAAGAGTTAGACATCGGAAGTCTCCAAGAATACTGAGGTTCAGATGTCAACCATTCATGATGAAAATCTGGAGCTATGTTCGAGGTATCAATATTATGACATTATAATTGAACATTTTAGCATAACATAAAAAATCATGCTTATGGATTTTTCTTTTTTCCAGTTTGCCACCTGTTTACACTTTGTGAGGGAATAGTACTGGCCTCGCCCAATACAAGTACTGTCGCCACAGTGGGAGAACAGATCATGTTCTGTGTAAATCTCCAGGAAGAAGATAACTATATGGTAGAACTTGCCAGCACTCCAGACATTTTTATTGCAAAATGGATAGTCAACACTTCAGTAAAACCTGAGACCATACAACCCATGTATGAAGGCAGAGTTCGATGGAACACGAACGGTTCCTTGATGTTGGATAATGTTCAGATCAGTGACAGTAAAATATATACCATAACAATCTCCTTGCTCAACGTAGATACAGGTGACACTCAAAAACATGTTTTTGATTTGTCTGTGTTTGGTAAGTACTGATTGGTGACAATTAATCTATCCACATATTTATTGAAAACTCTATTTCAGTAATCATAACTGAGGTTAAGCGATAATCCATGATATGCAGTGGTCTATTAATGTCAATTAGTTAGCAAGCATAATTCACCATTTCTGTGTTGTCATGTTGCCATAACTTCTCCTGCTTAATGCTTTCATCATTAATCTTTGCAATGCATTCAAAATGTGTTTTGTACAAGGATAGATCACTCTGTTTCATGTTGGAAAGTGGACGTTGTTCTAACTAGTTGTTGAGTATTAATCACTCAGCTACAATTGTTGCAGCAGCCAATTCAATTCCCATGAATAAAAAAAAGCTTCCGATACTGAAAATGTAAAACTAAATATATGTTTATTTAGGAAAACCAATGAATTATCTATCCATGTTAATCTCATCTCTGTTTTAGAACGAATTACCCAGCTTGCTGCGAATATTACTTCTGACTGTTCATCTCTGAACATAATTCTGAACTGCTCTGTCTCTTCTGGAACTAACATCACATTTCTTTGGAGAAAAAAATCCATACACGGAGCCTCTGACGGTGTGTACAATGGATCAGACCTAGTGATCAATAGGAGCATTGAAGCGGAACAACATGTGTACATATGTCAAGCAAAGAATGCGGTCAGCAATGCAACTAGTGACGCAGTGACACCAAAGATATGTCATAAAGGTGAGAGAGCTGATAAAACTAAATCTTTATTCAAAACTTTATCATAGTATTTACGTTTCCCTTCAACTAATCATTGCTGAGATTAGTTTAGTTTAGAGACCCAGCATGGAATGAGGCCATTCGGCCCATTGAGTCCACAAAATACATTCATCAGCACTGGGTCTAAATACCAGAAATATCTCCCCAACTTTATTGAGGGAGGACCTTCACAGATCCATATCCCTCCATTCCCTGCATACCCATGTGTCTATCTGAAAGCACTTAAATGCCACTGTCATATCTGCCTTCACCATCATCCCTGCCAGTGTGTTTCAGGCACCCACCATTCTAGGTGTAAAAAACCTTGTCCCAAAGAAACTGCATCGGTTCATGGACATTTAGGGAGGGACAATAAATGCTGGACATGCTGCGCCAACATCCTGAAATAAAGCGAGAGGTTACTTCTTTGAGTCTCACTGATCGACTTCTCCCCACAGTCTGGAAGTCTGATAACATGGAATCTTTTCAAAGAAGAAATTAGTTTAAAACACCAACGTGATTTGGTAACATTTTGATCAAATAAATCAAAATGCATTTGGAAGTTATTAAGCACCCATTTAAATTAATTTAATTATTTCAAGTATTTACAGATAATTCTTGTTTATCCACGTGCTCCAGTGTCATTTAAACAAGCTCACTATTAATGCTATGAAATTAATAAATTTAATTTTTCACATTAGGTAACTTGCTATGGATGATTTCAATTGGCCTTATACCAGTGGTACTCATTGCTGTGTTATTCATTTCTATAAAAGCAGGTAATGTAATAACAACTATTTAATCAAATTGTGTTTTTATGATATTTCAGCAGCAGATTTCTCTTCAAAAATGCATTCTCCAGATTCCTGGCACGATTAGGGTAGAGAAAGGTAACGATATGATATGATACGATACGATAGAACTTTATTTATCCCAAGAGGGAAATTGGTCTGCCAATAGTCATAAAACACAACAAGATGCATGAAACATGAAATTAAAGTGATGAGTGGAATGTCCACGATTGGTGATGTGCAAAGATTGGGGAGGAGGGGGAGCGAGGGGGTGGGGAGGGGAGTCAGTCTACCCCATGACAGAAGTGGGAGGAATTGAGGGTACAGTTTGAGAGCCAAAGGAAAAAAGGATCGCCTGTGGTGTTCTGTGCTGCATCTTGGTGGAAGCAGTCTGTTGCTGAAGGTGCTCCTCAGATTGACCAGTGTGTCATGGAGGGGGTGAGTTGTATTGTCCAAGATGCTCTGCAGTTTGAGGGCATCCTCCTC
The DNA here is from genome assembly GCF_010909765.2 of Amblyraja radiata. NCBI lineage: Eukaryota > Metazoa > Chordata > Chondrichthyes > Rajiformes > Rajidae > Amblyraja > Amblyraja radiata. The sequence continues at coordinate 18,699,931 of NC_045968.1, forward strand.
TCCACGCCCACCTCCAATGAAACCAACTCACTCCCAGGATGGAGCCAGCCTTCCTGATGAGTTTGTTGATTCTGTTGCCGACCGCGGCCTTTGCCCTGCTGCCCCAGCACATGACAACGAAGAAGTTGGCACTGGCCACCACCGATTTATAGAACATCTGCAGAATCTTACTGCAGACATAGAAAGAACGGAGCCTCCTCAGAAAGTACAGACGGCTCTGTCCCTAGGTTAATTGTCTTTGGTAAGTTGTAAAATTGCCCCTAGTTTAGTTTAGAGATACAGCGCAGTAACAGGCCCTTTGGCCAGATCACCGACCAGTGATCCCCGCACATTAACACTATGATACACACACACTAGGGATAATTTACACTTACACTAAGCCAATTAAACTACAAACCTGTATGTCTTTGGTGTGGGAGGAAACCAAAGATGTTGGAGAAAAACCCAGGTGATCACAGGCAGAACGTACAAACTCAATACAGATAGCACCCGTAGTGGGGGTCTAGTGCTGTAAGGCAGCAACTCTACCGCTGCGCCACCGTGCTGGCTCCAGTGTTAAGGGCCTATCTCACTTGGCCGTCATTTGCGCCACATTTACGCGTCATATGTAAAATAGGTCGATGCGTCGTGATGCGCGACGTCGCGCGCAAGTCACGCGTCAGCACAGCCGTCTGGTGCGTGTGACATCATTAAAATACCTTGCGGCGCCTGGCGACTCATGGTTACGGACGTCGACGCACGATGACGTAGCCATGCGTCACCACGCGATACACGTGAGACGTCGGGATGCCAGCATGCGTAGCAAATGTGTCAGTGTGCGTACCCGATAGGTCACGCAGGTGGAGCGCGAGGATTTTGTTACACTACGGAATCCTGGAGCGCCACGCGATACCGCTTGCCACTGCATGCGATTCCACACCTCACCATGCGCAATGCGTGCATCACCCACGCGCACCCCATGTGTCACGACGCGTAAATGAGGCGTAAATGACAGCCAAGTGGGACAGGCCCTTTAGTCTACGTGGTGATCGCTGGTCGGCGCTGACTCGGTGGGCAATAGTGCTTGTTTCTGTTCTGTATCTCTAATGTAAAGACAAAAATGAAGCTTAAAATAAGAAGTTTATTGAATTGCATTGGCTCACTTATGGCAATGTGAAGGTACATGCATAGGTACAAAATATACAGAACTTTATATTTTAACAAATTGCAAACCATGTATGACAGTTTGGATTCTGGATGTACCTTCCTTTTAAAACATTGGCAATAGACGAAAACTAAATGAACTGAAGTTTAAAGTGTTACATTTTATGTAACACTTTAAACTTTTACTCTTTATGTAAAAGAGTTTCATGCAATTATCTGTTTATCTGAAGTTTTTCCCTTGCCATTCACCACTTCCTCTGCTACGTCCATCTGCTCTTATAGGTCTATAAAAGGTTACAAAAGGTCTATAAAATCATGAGGAGCATTGCTAAAGAGAATAAACAGTCTTTTCACTCGGGTAAGGAAGTCTAATAGTCGAGTGCATTGGTTAATGTAAGAGGGGAAAGACATAAAACGGACCTGACGGACAACTTTCCACACAGAGGGTGGTGCAGTTATGGAACATGTTACCCGGGCAAATGATAGAGATGGGTACAATTACAACGTTTAAAAAGATGCTTAGTACATGGATAGGAAAGGATTGGAGGGAATTGTGCCAGAAACAGGCAATTGGGCATAGCTGGGTTCGGCAACATGGTCAGCATAGATAGAAACATAGAACATAGAAAATAGGTGCAGGAGTAGGCCATTCGGCCCTTCGAGCCTGCACCGCCATTCAATATGATCATGGCTGATCATCCAACTCAGTATCCTGTTCCTGCCTTCTCTCCATACCCCCTGATCCCTTTAGCCACAAGGGCCGCATCTAACTCCCTCTTAAATATAGCCAATGAACTCGCCTCAACTACCTTCTGCGGCAGAGAATTCCAGAGATTCACCACTCTCTGTGTGAAAAAAAGTTTTCCTCATCTCGGTCCTAAAAGATTTCCCCCTTATCCTTAAACTGTGACCCCTTGTTCTGGACTTCCCCAACATCGGGAACAATCTTCCTGCATCTAGCCTGTCCAACCCCTTAAGAATTTTGTAAGTTTCTATAAGATTCCCCCTCAATCTTCTAAATTCTAGCGAGTACAAACCGAGTCTATCCAGTCTTTCTTCATATGAAAGTCCTGACATCCCAGGAGTTAACCAAAGGGGTTGTTTTCATGACATTAGTTCTATGACTTTATGCTCCTGCCCTCATTGAAATACAACAGTTCAAGAGAAAAATAAGAATCATATCAGCATGAACAATACTTCTTTGTTTGCCTTAGTAGGTAGAGAGACTCGGGAACGTATTGAACCAACAGATGTCTTCACAGATGAACTGATTGAACCTACATACATTACCTCACTGAACCCAGCAGGAATGCCCAAACATTCCGCAGAAGAATATGTTTATGAACGACAGTAAAATTCCAATAATCTGTTATCGATCATTGGGAGATCCAGATGGTTCAGAATCTGACTCACTGGTGATGTTGCCCACATCCCATGTTAACCCACCAGGGCCGGTCTTGTACACCTTTTAAACTTACCATCGCCAAGCTCTGTACATGCTCACCAGGGGCCCATTCCCATACCCTGCAGCAAGAAACAAACTACTGGAAGAACTCAGCGGGTCAAACAGCATCCGCAAAGGGAAATGCACAGTCGATGTTTTAGGTCAGGATCCTACATCTGGAGATGTATAAAGGATCCCCACGCAAAGTGTCGACTGCCCATGTCCCTCCACAGATAAAGTTGGGCTGAGAACACAGCTGTAAATTACAACTGTAATGACAAAGACATTTTGCTGCAAATCATAAATTTGTCAATTCTGCTGTTGCAATTCCATAATTAAAGCCGGCTACTTTCTTCTTTCTGATGTATTTATTGTATGGTACTAAACAGACAGAGCCAAATGCAGGCTTGTCTTTTTCTCTTCTCTGGTTTGAATTCCTAAATATAAACAGCAGAGGCTGATGCGTAGTCACAGGAACTAAACTCTGCAGAAATATAAACCATTCTGTGTTCAGGTCAGTTGCTCCAGTAGAATTGATTGTGGTCATGAATGCACAATGCAAAGCAACAGATTCTGCTAAAGGCAAGCAACACCGATTAGCTGGCGGTGACTACAAGACCTGAGCAGGGCTATTCAGAGTCGCAGTACATAGAAAATAGTGAAATTATGATCAGGTTATTTGCAGTAAAGAGCTTTAGAGATCAAAACATAAATGAGAATAGCGGAACTTGTTTAACAGCCAACTTTTGTGCTCAAAAGATAGCTGGAAGGTTAGACCAGAAACCACAATTGTTGCTTGCGTACATGCATATTATGACTTCAGGCATAGAGGCCACTAAACAGTTACCTTCTCTCGGAACTCTCACTACCCCATCAAATGTGTCCACAAACCCCTTGCCCAAGGTCACAAACCTCTCTTCATTGGAGAGATTTGAGTGGGGACAAGGCTGGCAAGGTGAGGGTAAGTGGGTTTGGTAGGTCACGGAGGCTAGAGGAGAAAGGAGGCAAAAGGGTGTCAGATAAGGAAAGGAGGATTAAAATGTGAAGCTGAAGAACATGGAAGCAGGGGAGGGAAGAGGAAAAAATGAAATATGGGGCTGGGGATGGGAGATGAGCATATGAAGGATGAGAAAATGGGTAGGGTGACATTTTGCGCAATTTGTGTCTATCTTTAATGCTCATACCATTGGGCTGCAAGCTACCCAAGTGGAAATAGGAGGTATTCTTCCATTTTGCATATAACCTCACTGGCAATGGAGGAGGCCAAGGCCAAAAGGTCAGTGTGAGAAGGGAAGTTAAAATGGTTTGAGCAAACCCTTTTTATGCTTGGGGTTTGAGCATTTAGCCAAGGTCAAAGCCAAACCAAACCAAAGCATTTAGCCAAGCCAATGTCTTCATGGTGCCAGAGGCAGTTGCAACATTTTTCTTTGGCTACTATGAGATTTGGTAAAATTCAATTATCAACTTATCATTTGCTATGTCGCTCTTCCAGGGAGATGCTAAATGCATTTCGTTGTCTCTGTACTGTACACTGACAATGACAATTAAAATTGAATCTGAATCTGAATGAAAGCATAGGTGTAAAGATCATTGTGACAGGAAATGCCAATTTAATATTAAAACATTTGTTTTAATAATACATAGTTTAACTATCTCAAATTAAGAGTGTACTTCAAAAATGTACATTCATTCAGAAGTGTTTTGATTTAGGGGAGAAACAAAATGTTGGAGTAACTCAGCGGGACCGGCAGCAACTCTGGAGGGAAGGAAATTGCATGATGCTGTATTCTCTGGAGAGAGACTGAAGAAGGGTCTGGACCCAAAATGTCACCTATTTTATCCAGAGATGCTGTCTGACCTGCTGAGTTACTCCAGCTTTTTGTGTCTGCCCTACCTAGTGAAAAAGCTACTTTCTTAACTACTAAACCAGGTTCGCTTCTTAATAAACAGACACCACACAAACTGTTTGGTAGACCAGTTCAAAACTTTACTTAACATCGGCCGATGGAGGGAGGGAGAACTCCAGTCAAGTGACCATTACAGACACTTGACCGTCCTCCGTTCACCTCTCTGAACAACAGAATTACATTGCCTTAAATAGGGTTTTTTTGTCCCCTTAGCACATTTCAGACATTAGTCATGGTCAGAGGTACAGGAAAAGGTTTCCACAGAATGCATCACATCAAAGGCCTTTTGTTTACATAGTACAAGATAACATTGGCCATTTGGTTTACGACATTTTATCTTTCTACTTCCCTGCTTTCTACTTTCTACTTCCCTGAAACATTGGCTATTTGGATAAGGCCATTTTATCTTCACAGAGATCACCCTAGCTCTGTCATTTGGTCCCTCATAAACATTGGCCATTTGGTTTATGGCATCTTACTTCAAAGATGTGACTAGCTGTTTCTTTCTCTGTCACTTCCTCACTTGGGAGACAATGTTATAGGATTTATTATCCCACACACCCGAAACCTGAGGCAAGCCTAATTTGAGACTAAATATAAACTGTAAGCTAGCCCAGAAGCCAATTTAATATCTTCTTATATTTTAACTAAAATTCAGCTTCATCACTAGTAGCTGGCTTCAAATCCAACCTGGCCTAGTAAGTTTGTTTGATTTATTCTGCATTTTTTGGCATGTTGCCAGTTGTATTGTAAATTGTAGAAAAGCACTCATCAGAATTTTCAGTTTCTCACAAAGATTTTTACCTGAAATATCTGTACACTTCAGATTTCAAGGTTTTGATATGTTTTGCATATTAGTTATACAAATATATGGCAGGATGGAAGGCTGCTGTAAAATTTCATGTTTTTGCAAAACTTTGCAAATACATTGCAAATAAATATATTAAAGCCTGCTGGGCTTTTCCATCGAAGTGGTGCCTCTCTTAGGTTTTTGAGCTTTGTTGAGGCAAATATGATTCATTTCCTGTATAATTCGTTGTCTTTCACTCTACAATATTGCTTAACCCGTGTTGGTTAATTGCACAACCATTTGAGTTAGCTTTCGACAAGAGTGTATTTGCAATGGTTTAGAAAAACATCCTATTTTATGGCAGCCTGCCATATATCTGTATAGCTAAAAAGCAAAGTATAACAAGCCCTGAAATTAAGAAAAGTTTACAGATATTCCAATTAAAAACCTTTGTGATAAATTGAAAATTCCAATGAGTGCTTTTCTTCAATTTGCAATGGAATAGTTTAGATGAGTTTAGTTTAGAGATACAGCGTGCAAACAGGCCCTTCGGCCCACTGAATCAGAGCTGACCAGTGATCACATTAGTTCTATCCTACACACACTAAGGACAATTTACAGAAGCCAATTAACTTACAAACCTGCCCGTCTTTGGAATGTGGGAGTAAACTTGAGCACCTGGAGAAAACCCATGTGGTCACAGGTAGAACATACAAACTCTGCACAGTCAGCACCCGTAGTCAGGATTAAACCCAGGTCTCTGGTGTTGTATGCCCCAACTCGTCCACTATGCCACCCTCTGTATTCTTTGTACATGAGTTATTTTCACACTGCTTATAAATTTTAATCAAATTGATTGAGATGATGTGCTATATCTATAGAATTTAGTAAAAGAGTACAAAACACCAATTCTCATAACTAAAATGTGCAAGATTACACTGAATGACAAGTTGTCACCCGCAGTTGATGTATTATTATGGGTGGCACGGTGACACAGTGGTAGAGTTGCTGCTTTACAGCGAATGCAGCACCGGAGACCTGTGTTCGATCCCGACTGTGAGTACTTTCTGTACGGAGTTTGTATGTTCTCCCCTTGACCTGCGTGAGATTTCTCCGACATCTTCAGTTTCCTTCCACATTCCAAAGACGTACAGGTTTGTAGGTTAATTAGCTTGGTAAATTTTTTTTTTTAATTGTCACTAGTGGGCGGGGATCGCTGGTCGGCGTGGACTCGGTGGGCCAATGGTCCTTTTCCCACGCTGTATCTCTAAACTAAACTAAACCAAAATTAAATCCAGACTTAATTTGTCCCCAGTATCTTGAGGGCAACAAATATTTGCAAAGCTGTGGTCTGGTAAAAAAAATATTCAGCGCATCCACCATCAAACAGCGCTGGTGTCCTGAGGTTGCTCTATAATTCTCTGCTGTGGTCAGAATAACCTTAATACGTTCCTATTACAGCAGATAATTAAAGAAGTCTATCTGTGATTATTTTTCAACAAAGTTTTACTGAATGGAAAAGGCAAAATATTTGGACTCAATATTTGAATCTGCACAATTAGCTGGAAAATCCCAAAGGACAATAATTTGTGATATTGCACCGCTAGTGGTGCTTTCATTGGACACACTCTGGTTTTCTTAAGTGGACACTTAATTTGTGTTTAGTGGGAAGTTCTGCAGTGATCTGTGGAGAGATAAAGAACAATGAATGAAAGACCATTGTTAGCTGTTTGTAGGGTGAAAATGAGAAGCTAATGCAACTTGGGTGGGGGAGGGATAGAGAAAGAGAGGGAATACCAGGAATATTGTAAACTCAATATTCATACCGAAGATAGACACAAAAAGCTGGAGTAACTCAGCAGGACAGGCAGCATCTCTGGAAAGAAGGAATTGGTGACGTTTCGAGTTGAGACCCTTCTTCATACCACTGGGCTGTAAGCTGCCCAAGCGAAATATGAGATGCTGTTCCTCCAATTTGTGTTTAGACTCACTCTAACAATGGAGGAGACCTAAGGCAGAAAGGTCTGTGTAGGAATGGGTAGGAGAATTAAAGTGTCCTGGTAGGTTCAGGCTGGCTGAGTGAAGGTGTTCTGCGATACGATCACCCAGTCTCCGTTTGGTCTTGGCGATGTACAAGAGTCCCCATCTTGAACAACGGATACAGGAGATGAGGTTGGAGGAGGTGCAAGTGAACCTCTGCCTAACCCGAAAGGACTGTCGGGGTCCCTGGACAGAGTCAAGGGACGAGGTAGAGCCACAGGTGTTGCATCTTCTGCTGTTGCAGGGGAAGATATCTGGGGAGGGGGTGGTTTGGGTGGGAAGGGATGTTAACCAGGGAGTTGCAGAGGGAACGGTCTTTGCGGAAGGCGGAAATGGGTGGAGATGGGGAAATGTGGCTGGTGATGGGATCCCGTTGGAGGTGGTGGAAATTTCGGAGGATTACATGTTGTATGTGACGGCTGTTGGGGTGGAAGGTAAGGACAGGGGGACTCTGTCTCTGTTGCTTACCATCAAACCTTGCGGCATTGAATATAAGAATCAAGAAGTAATGATGCAGCTCCATAGGGCTTTTGTTAGGCCGCATTTGTAGTATTGCAGGCAGTTCTGGTCTGCTTCTGATTGAACAGACATATCATCAGCCTTTTGTGTACACTATTAGACTTCAGCAAATACGCATCGTCTTAAAAGTGGTAGCCCCATGAAGATGTTAAGATTGTTTACAGATAGATAGATGGAATCTGTGAAACTACCAGCTAGACTATATGGCAGATCTTATGAGTTAAGTGAAGTGATGACAAAGAAGGCTTGTAGCTGTGGGAAAATGCAAATATGGTGGTTTTGTACTTGGGCAATCACTGTGCATCTGACATAGGCCGACATTATGTAAAGTTCCAACCTCAAGGCCTCATGAAATCTTGAAGTTAAATCTCATAAAATCATTTAATCCAGCAGCCAATACAGAGTGCATTTAGTGATTTGCTTAATGCTCGCTGCAGCAATGCAAAATGTACTTCATAATTTCTCATTTGAGGATTAGATTCAGGCCCGTACGAAGCTTTTCAAAAAGGGGGGTGGCATGACAGGATTTGCGGAACCAGGGTTGGTTTACAGGGCAAGGCCAACGAAGGCCAGAGGTAGTGGTAAATGGCAATATACATTCAGGAGCACCTGTTCCGTTGTTTTGCATAATCCGCAGGCATTGCCACTTTCATTTTACTGCACATCTTGTATGTGTATGTGATAAATAGACTTGACTTACCTTGACTTGACGACAAATGATTTCCTGTTGTTCACAAACAAGGCACAAGGTAGGCAAAAGACGCCATCCACATGATCGCTATATACAAGCCAGGGGTATGCTCGTAACTAGTCAGGGTTAAATCTTCGCCAGCGTCCATTCTTATGGAAGGCACAATATTTGTATGTTGGACCCAGTTTAAAGTGATTCAGTATGAGGTACAGCTTCTGAGCATCTGAGAGGTTGGCAATAGCTTTAGCAGCTTCTTCATTGGTTGTGGTAGAATGAAGGAGAACTAGACCAAGTGCAGACTCGTTGGGTCTGTTCCCCCAACGTGCGGTTGCGGGGGGGCGTCATACACATTAACCACCCCCACACACTAACTACCCTCCCGCACACGCGCTAACTACCCCCCTTGTCAATATATTAATGTTATTAATTTGCTCCTATTACCCATAACCGCCCCAACTACTGACACATAGCCACCTATTCACAGGCGTGTCTAGGGAGGGATGGGGGGGGGGTAGAGAGTGAGGGCAGAGAGAGAAGGGGAGGAACAGGGACGGGGGCAGGGAGGGGGGAGGAGAGAGAGAGAGGGGGTGGGGGAGAGAGATGGGTGGGGGAGAGAGAGAGAGAGGGGTGGGGGAGAGAGAGAGAGAGGGGTGGGGGGGAGAGAGGGGTGGGGAAGAGAGAGGGGTGGGGAAGAGAGAGAGGAGGGGGAGAGAGAGCGGAGGGGGGAGAGAGAGCGGAGGTGGGAGAGAGAGAGGTGGGGGAGACAGAGAGAGAGGTGGGGGAGACAGAGAGAGGTGGGGGAGACAGAGAGAGAGGTGGGGGAGACAGCGGCAGAGTGGGGAGACAGAGCGAGGAGGTGGGGGAGACGAGAGAGTGTGGGAGAGGAGGACAGATGAGTTGAGGGAGACAGAGAGAGGAGGGGGAGAGAGAGGTGGGAGAGAGAGAGAGGTGGGGGAGACAGAGAGAGAGGAGGGGGAGACAGAGAGAGAGGAGGGGGAGACAGAGAGAGGTGGGGGAGAGAGATGGTTGGAGCGGGGGTGGCGGTGGCGAGGATGGCGGGGATGAGCGGGGGTCCAGCGGGGGCGGAAGAAGGTTTGGGCTGCGGCGGGCGGAGGCGAGGGCAGCGGGCCCCGCCGCAGCGGCGTCTGGTGTTGAGGTTACAGCCGCTCCCGCCCGGCGACGGGTGGAATGTCTCCTGGCCGCCAGGCTGGCCAATGGCGAGGCTCCGACGCCGCGGTTTGAAACGCTGGACCAGGGCGGACAGACACAGCACCCCCCCCCTCCCTCCATCCACATCCTGGAGTAGACGCGAGGCATCGAGCTCAATGGGTGAAGTTCAAATGATCCCGCCCTGGCCCACTGCTCACGCGCGGATAAACGGCGCCATTTTGCGTCCTTTCCCCAACTGCGCAGGCGCGGATGGGCGCATTTGTTTCTCCACCAGCGGCCGGAGCCAGAATCTCGGGTGATTTCCCACAAAGTGGAAATGCTGATTGTGCTCCGATTTTTAATAAAAATGCTGGGGATTTTTTTCTTACTCTGGGGGAAAAAGGGGGGGGGGGGGGGTCGCACCCAGCGCACCCCCCCTTCGGACGGCCATGAGATTACACAACAAATATAAGCATTGGTTTTAGTCTAAATATATTTCAACATGACAAATAAAGGACATTAAAAACCACAAGGAATATAAAGTCCTGTTGACTTTTTTTCCTGTACAAGGCACTGAAAGCTATGGGGACTTTCCTTATTGCTAATTAATTCCCATTTCTTTTCAGGAACTTTATTTCCAAGAGATTTAGTTATCTTCAAGTAGAAAGTCTAGGTAAAAACAGAAGCGCTTGGGCATTAGAATAATATTTGATTTAAAAAAATTGATGTCATACCATGCATTTATAAAATAAGGCACCACTAATCAATTTTTTATTTAATCTATTTAGTGTTGTAAGCCTTCTTCTTGAGTATGGCGTGCACATCCTAAAGTTGTTGGTCAACTTGTTCTATTTGATCTTTTGTTTATGCACGTCAGGTTAATTGCATTAGTCGAAACAGGGTGGACCACGTGAAGGTTGCAATCTCCCACCCCAGTGTTGTAAGTAATTTTTTTAAAATTTCAAAATAGACTTTATTTGAGAAATAAATATATACAATACATGATCCTTACAAAACTCCATCCGACATTCTCAGAGGCTATACATACATACAATACAGTTTTCCCAAATCACAATTTTATCCCCCACGCTTGCCACTCATGTGGCCCACTGGCATGGAATCCCTTCCCTTATTTTGAGGGGCGTCTCCACCACACCCTGCCCCCCATGTCCAGCAGCGGAAAGAACCTAGACAGTGGTCCTCCCTCACCGAGCCTTGGCGTTGGCTGCACCGAGCTTCAGTGCGTCCCTCTGCACGTACTCCTGCAGTCTGCAGCGGGACAGTCAGCAACATTCCCTGACGTACATCTCGCTCTGCTAGGTGGTCAACAATGCTCGGGCTGACCAAAGAGCGTCTTTTACCAAGTTGATGACCGTCCAGCAGCACTCGATGTCAGTCTCTGAATGTGTCCCTGGGAACAGTCCGTAAATCACAGAGTCCTCTGTTCGGAATAAACCGTGACAGGACCCTTGCAAACCTCTCCAGACTCTCTTTGCGAATCCACACTCTGCAAAGAGGTGGGCAACCGTCTCCTCTCCATAGCAGCCATCCCGAGGGCAGCGTGCACTGGGAGTGAGGTTCCGACTGTGCAGGAAGGATCTAACTGGGAGGTCTCCCCTCACCGCCAGCCAAGCCAGGTCTTGGTGTTTGTTGGTCAGTTCTGGCGATGAGGCATTTTGCCAGACAAGCTGGGCAGTCTACTCTGGGAACCACGCCACAGGATCCATGGAGTCATTTCCCTGCAATGCCTGCAATGCCTGCAGGATATTCCGTGCTGACCACTGCCCGATGGACTTGTGGTCAAAGGTATTGGTACGGAAGAACCTTTCTGCAGACGACAAATGGTGCGGCAATGTCCAGCTGACCGGCACATTGCGTGGCATCTGCACCAGGCCCATCCGTCGCAACACCGGGGACAGGTTGAACCTCTGCAGGTAGTGACACTTGGTGCCCACGTGCCTTGGCTCTACACTCCGCCTGATGCAGCCGCACATAAAGGTGGTCATTAGGGTGAGGGTGACGTTGGGCACGCTTTTACCCCCGTTGTCTGCCGACGTGCATTGTGGCCCGTCGCACCCGGTCCATCCTCGACCCCCAGATGAACTGGAAGACGGCCCAGGTGATCGCTGTGGCGTAGGAGGGAGGGACAGGCCACACTTGTGCCAAGTACAGCAGCCCCAAGAGCACCTCACACATGATGACCAAATTTTTCCCCGTTGCTTCCACAGCTCCAGTTTCTTCCCGACCTTGGCTATCCGCTCCAGCCAATTCTTGTCACATGCCTCAGCCTCCCCAAACCAGATCCCCAGCGCCTTCAAGAAGTCAGGCTTGATGGTGATGGGGACGGAAGATCGGTCGGGGCAGTTGCCAAAGAGCATGTTCTCGCTCTTCCTGCGGTTCACCCTGGCTCCCATGGCCGACTCAAACTGGTCGCAGATGCTGATCAATCTGTAGACCGACCCTGGATCTGAGCAAAATACGGCAACATCGTCCATGTACAGGGAGGTTTTGACCTGATTGGCCCCACTGCCTGGCAACGTCCCTCCTCTTATGCTTGCGTCCTTCCTGATGGACTTGGCAAAAGGTTTAATACAACAGACGAACAAGACAGGCGAGAGAGGGCAACCCTGCCTGACTCCAGACCTGACGGGGAAACTGTCTGATTCCCACCTAAGTAATGGCACAAAATAGGAAAGGATAAAAAGCTGTCAAAGTACAAGGCACCAAAGTTCATGTTCGAATTAAAGAACAAGACACATTATTCAATAATGGTGAGATGGTCAAGCAAAAATAAAATTGCAACATATTAATAATGGTCTACGTTTCCTAGCATGGCTTCACTATTGCATGTATCTTTCAGTTACAACTTTTACGCACATCACACAAGACTTTAAATCAAGCTTTCTCTATTGCTTCTCCTGGCAATTAAGCTCCAAACACCCTGCTTGAAAATCTATGGTTTAATAATTGATGTTTTTACAACATGCCAAGTCACATCTCAGTGCATAAATACTCCAAGAAAAATGTCTTGAAAAATATGATCTTAAAAAGTAAGAGGCATTATTCAACGACTTTCTTTGCAAATAAACATCCTAATTTCTTTTCAGTGACAATGTTAAGCTGAGATGCTTCATAGTGGACACCCCATTAGAGGTAATATGTTTTTAAGTCATTTTGTCAAAAGCAATCATTATTAAAAAACCCCACTATATCTCCATTTAGGATTTCTGATTGAGTGCAGTGTCAATTACTTCAATATCAATATCCTTTCTAAAATTACTTCAACATATTGAATTACTTTATATCCTTTGGGCCCCATTTCGGAGGAAGGATGTGCTGGCTCTGGAGAGGGTCCAGAGGAGGTTTACAAGAATGATTCCTGGAATGAATGATTTAGCATATGATAAGCATTTGACAGCACTGGGCCTCTACTCGGTGGAGTTTAGAAGGTTGAAGGGGGACCTCATTGAAATTTACAGAATATTGAAAGGCATGGATAGAGTGGATGTGGAAAGGATGTTTCCACTGGTGAGATAGTCTAGGACCAGAGGCCATATGCTAAGAATTAGAGAGTGCTCTTTTAGAAAGGTGAGGAGGAACTTCTTTAGTCAGTGGGTAATTAATCTGTGGAACTCATTGCCACAGAGGGCTGTGGAGGCCGTCAGTTGATATTTTTAAGGCAGAGATAGACAAATTCTTGATTAGAATGGGTGTCAGGGGTTATGGGGAGAAGGCAGGAAAGTGAAACTAGAAGACAGAGATAGAAACATAGAAACATAGAAATTAGGTGCAGGAGTAGGCCATTCGGCCCTTCGAGCCTGCACCGCCATTCAATATGATCATGGCTGATCATCCAACTTAGTATCCCATACCTGCCTTCTCTCCATACCCTCTGATCCCCTTAGCCACAAGGGCCACATCTAACTCCCTCTTAAATATAGCCAATGAACTGGCCTCGACTACCCTCTGTGGCAGAGAGTTCCAGAGATTCACCACTCTCTGTGTGAAAAAAGTTCTTCTCATCTCGGTTTTAAAGGATTTCCCCCTTATCCTTAAGCTGTGACCCCTTGTCCTGGACTTCCCCAACATCGGGAGCAATCTTCCTGCATCTAGCCTGTCCAACCCCTTAAGAATTTTGTAAGTTTCTATAAGATCCCCTCTCAATCTCCTAAATTCTAGAGAGTATAAACCAAGTCTATCCAGTCTTTCTTCATAAGACAGTCCTGACATCCCAGGAATCAGTCTGGTGAACCTTCTCTGCACTCCCTCTGCACTCCCTCTATGGCATAATTGAATGGCAGAGTACACTCGATGGGCCGAATGGCCTAATTCTACTCCTATAACTTGTGAACTTGTGAAAATAGTTTTCAGTCCCCAGTATAATTTGAGTAGCTCTGCATTGTATTCTCTTTGTAGTGTTAATGACCGTTTCATACTGAGGTCATGTACCATACATTGTTGGGGTGGTCATAGATAATTCCTTTAGAAAGTAAACAGATTGGTGCAGATTTGGAGTTATAGATAGTTCCAAAATGATCAATGGTAACATCACCAAAGCCACCCTTCATTGACAATGGCTGGCACAAATGAACAGAATGAAACAGATTCTCCCAGCGCAGTGAAACTTTGCATGGCATGGGCCTGCAGTAACAGCTAAAAGAGGAAGTAGTTTTTTTCTTTTATGTGTGGGAAACACAAAAATGACTACAGAACACCAGATAACAACCTGTAAATTTTAATAGTAGTCATAAATAGTTTACAATCTTTGAAGATGCTAGAATCCCAAAATTCAAGCAAACTTACAAAAGAACCTCTATATCTTGCACACCCTGTGACACAGGGGGGTACAAGAGGTCTAGATACAACCTTGACAAGGCAATCAAAAAGGCCAAAAGGAATTTTCACTCTAAGCTGGAGGATGAGGCAGATGTTCGGCAACTGTGGCAGAGCTTGAATGTTATCACCTCCTATAAGGCAAAATCAGAAGGCAGCTCAAGCAACAGCGAAAGATCACTCCCTGCCCAACTCAATGCGTTCTACGCACGCTTTGATAGGGATTACACGATGCGCCTTCACGAGCCCCCATACGGCCTGATGGTATTACAATCACAGTCACAGAGGCCAACGTCAGAAGATTCTTCGGGGGGGGGGGGGGGGGGGGGGAGTGAACCCTCTGAAAGTGCCTGGACCTGATGGAAAACCTGGTCATGTTCTCAAAACCTGCGCAGAACTGGCTGGAGTTTTTACGGACATTTTAACCTCTCATTACTGAGGTCTGAGGTTTCCACCTGCTTTAAGAGGGCATCAATAATATCGGTGCCCAAGAAGAGTAAGGTGACATGTCTCAATGACTATCGATCGGAGGCACTAATGTCCATGGTGATGAAGTGCTTTGAGAGGTTGGTTATGGCGCATATCAACTCCTACCTCAACAAGAATCTCGACCCACTACAGTTTGCCTACTGTCACAACAGGTCAACGGAGGATGTGATCTCACTGGCTCTCCACTCTGCATTGGACCACTTGGACAATAAAAACACTTACGTCAGCTTGTTGTTTATAGATTACAGTTCGGCATTCAATACTATTATCCCCTGCAAGCTGGTTACTAAGTTCACGGAACTGGGTCCTCGACTTCCTCATCAACAGACCACAGTCTGTTTGAATTGGCAAAAACACTTCTTCCTCAGTAACAATTAGTACTGGAGCATCTCAATGCTGAGTGTTCAGTTCACACTATACTCATGACTCTGCAGTGGGACACAGTGCAAACTCCATCCTCAACTTCGCCAACGACACCACCGTTGTTGGAAGAATTACAGATGGTGATGAGTTGGAGTATAGATGTGAGATCAATCAACAAACCAAATGGTGCCAGTACAACAACCTGGCTCTCAATGTCAGTAAGGATCTGATTGTGGACTTTGGAAGAGGAAGAATGAGGACCCATAAACCTGTCTATATCAACGGGGCAATGGTGGAGAAAGTCAAAAGCTTCAAATTCCTGGGCGTGCATATTTCTGAAGATCTTTCCTGGATGCAGCACACTAATCCAGTTATAAAGAAAGCACATCCTACTTTCTGAGATGATTGCAGAGATTCGGTATGTCAGAGAGGATTCTCTTGAACTTCTACAGGTGTACAGTAGAGAGCATATTGACTGGTTGCATCATGGCCTGGTTCGGCAACTTGAATTCTCAGGAGCCAAGAAGACTGCAAAAAGTTGTGAACACTGCCCAGTCCATCACGGGTTCTGACTTCCCTACCATCGAAGGGATTTACCAGAGTCGTGGCCTCAAAAAGGCAGCCAACATCATCAGAGACCCACACACTGGCCACACAAGAAGGTACAGGAGCCTGAAAACTGTAATACCCAGGTTCAGGAACAGCTTCTTCCCTACAGCTATTAGGCTATGAAACACTACAACCTCAAATAAGCTCTGAAATACATAGACTACTATTGGACTGTTTGTTTGTTTTGTATGTGTACGCATGTGTGTGCGTGTACACACACTGATTTTTTTTTCTCATTTATTATATTGTTTACAATGTACCATGTTTACATATTCTGTTGTGCTGCTGCAAGTAAGAATTGCATTATTCTATCTGGGACATATGACCATAAAACACTCTTGATCACTTAATAAAAGGTCATTCAGTGGTCCCTTTAAATCGCTGAAGAAATGCTCACATCAGAGTCACGTTGATGGGTGAGATATGATGGGATTAGATGATAGCATTAGAATTGTCTTTCCCTTAGTTCTAAAGGAAAAAAGTCATGTCAATTACAGTAAGTGGGTTGTTTGCTGCATATGGATTTTTCCTGCAAGCCAAAGGTTTCTCTGCAGTGCCACACTGTGGTTCCTCTCTGACATGGCAACACTACCATGGGTTCACTGAAGCTGGTTTGTTCTGCTTGCAATTACCTTGTAAGAAGGAATATAATTCATCTGCACAGGGCAGAAGTCACTTTACTACATTAATGCACATTAATGAACTAACTACAATATAAAGGCAAAATAACATAAACCATTTTTAAATTTACAGCGAGACCTTTCTCTGAAATTTTCACGAGCAGTATAACAGTTCATAAATCCCTAAGTCATAGGAGCAGATTTAGGCCATTCGGCCCATTGAGTCTACTCCGCCATTCAATCATGGCTAATCTACCCATCCCTCTCAACTCCATTTTCCAGCCTTCCCCCCCCCCCATAACCTTTGACACCCTTACTAATCACGAACATGTCAATCTCCGCTTTAAAAATACCCAATGCCTTGGCCTCCATATTCGTCTGTGGCAATTAATTCTTCAGATTCACCACCCTTTGACTAAATTAATTCTCCTCATCTCCATTTTGAAAGTACTCCTCATCTCCTTTCTAAATGTACACCCTTTCATTCTGAGGCTGTGCCCTCTGGTCCTAGACTCTCCCACTAGTGAAAACATCCTCGTCACATCCACTCTATCCAGACCTTTTATTATTCTAAAGTTTCAATGAGATCTCCTTTCATCCTTCATCCTTAAGCAGCTGATAAAGCAAGAACCTTTGTGAAAAAACAAACTGGTGGATTTACTCAGTGGGTCAGGCAGCATTGGTGGTGCAGTGGTAGAGTTACTGCCTTACAGCGCTTGCAGCACCAGAGACCCGGGTTCGATCATGATTACCGGTGCTGCCTGTACGGAGTTTGTACGTTCTCCCCGTGAGTTTTCTCCAAGATCTTCGGTTTTCTCCCACTCTCCAAAGACCTACAGGTTTGTAGTTAATTGGCTTGGTATAAGTGTAAATTGTCCCTAATGGGTGTAGGATAGTGTTAATGTGCTAGGATCGCAGGTAGGTGCGGACTCGGTGGGCCGAAGGGCCTGTTTCCGTGATGGATCTCAAAAATTTTGAAAACTAAAGAAATCTATGGAGGGAATGGGCACATGACATTTTGGATTGGGACATTTATTCGGCCTGATGGAAGTAGGGAGAAAGTTGGAAAAGGAAGGTTTGCGTGGGATAAAGTCTGGTAAGTGCTGGATGGATACCAGTGAGGACGGGTGAGTGGCAAACGGATACAATAAGTGACAAAAGGGTGTCAGATCAGACAAAGAAAGAGGAGGAAGTGCGAAATGTAAAACCGGAGGATGGGATATGGGTGGAATGGGACATGAGGGAGGGGAAAGAGAGGGGACAAAAGTAAAAATATGTGACTCTGGGATGGTTGAGCATATGGAGGAAGAAGTAGGGTGACTGGGGTGGTGGGAGTTGGTGGGAGAAATGTATCTGCACCAGGGTGGGGATGAGGGAAGGGGAAGGAGAGGGATGTTGCAGGGTATTACTTGAATTTGGAATATTCAATGTTCTCAACATTGGGTTTTAAGCTACGCTAGTGGAATATGAGGTGCTATTCTTCCGGTTTGCAATATGGCCTCACTCTGGCAACAGAGGAGGCCCAGGACATTAAGTAGAGGATTGGGAAGGGGAGTTTAAAAAGTTAGAAACTGAGAGCTCTGCCAGGCTGTGTGCAAGTGTCCTGTGAAATGGTCACCGAGCCTATCCTAGGTCTTGCCAATGTAAAGGACGACAGATGGCACAATGGGCTAAGTGTTCGGCTGGCGACCGGAAGGTAGCCGGTTCGAATCCCGCTTGGAGTGCATACCAACGTTGTGTCCTTGGGCAAGACACTTCACCCACCTTTGCCTGTGTGTGAATGTGTGTGAGTGATTGGTGGTGGTCGGAGGGGCCGTAGGCGCAGAATGGCAGCCACGCTTCCGTCAGTCTGCCCCAGGGCAGCTGTGGCTACAGAAGTAGCTTACCACCACCGAGTGTGACTGAGGAGTGAATGAATAATGCGATGTAAAGCGCCTTGAGTATTAGAAAGGCGCTATATAAATCCCATCCATTATTATTATTATTTTAAAGGAGGCCATATTGGCAGCACCAAATGTAATAGACAAGGTTAGAAGAGGTGCAGGTGAAATGTTGCATATATGTGTACTTGTGAGCATGTGTGTGTGTGTATATATACACACACTGAACTTTTTCTTTCTCATTTATCTTATTGTTTAATGTACCATGTTTGCATATTCTGTTGTGCTGCAGCAAGTAAGGATTTCATTGTTCTATCTGGGACATATGACAATAAAACACTCTTGACTCTTGATTGAGCAATGTGCATTAAAGTCATGGTGAAAATTTAAGCAATCGGTTTTGAAGTGCTTATTGCACATTAATCTTTAAATGGCACAATATAGAAATAAAGAACTACAGATGCTGGCTAATGCACAAAATGGCACCTGTTAATCATTCACTTGCTTGATCACACAAGTTCAAAGTTGCCAGGTTTGATAGCTCCCACACTCCTCTATAATATGTGATTTCTGCACAGAATGTGGGATCTTTACAATGGTTAATTGACAGAGCGCCGGCTCCGTCAGTCCGCCCGCACGCTCGCTGCAACACCGGCTGGCCGACCGCCGGACCAACCCCTCGTAGCACTCACCGACCTACCGACAGCCCGACCGACCCCTTGCAGCATCCACCGGCCTACCGACCAGACCAACCAACTGACCCTGACCCTGACCCTAACCCTGACCCTAATCCTAACTCTAGGTCTACATTTGTTATTTATCATTTTTATTTAACAGTTCACATCATAACTTTATAAAGATAAATCAATTGAAAAACAAAATTATCAGCAAGGTTAGCATTACCTTTGTTCCTTGGAAACTTTGTTATTGTTTTAATGTAATTAGGAGGCAGCCATGATCCCAGGGTCCTCGCTGCCTTGCGACCATAAATCAAAGCGTGAGATTGATCAATTTGCATCCAACCTCAATGTCAAACGTGCATTGATTGGACAATTACTCAGAAAATTGGAAGTTATTTCCATATTTCAAAAAAATGTGCAGGTTTTGGTCTTGATGAGTTTCAGGTATGATTTATATAATATTTTTACACAATATGTTAAAAATTCCGGTAGATACGAGAACTTGAATGAAAAAGCTTCTCGGCCCCACAGCCTATGACAGCTTACGGAGAGAAGAACAGTCTGTGCATGCGCGGTTTAAGATTTTTTAAAAGCCGACTGACTGCCTACCCTGAGTAATTACTCATGGCACGTGCCTGGGTGATCGGCACAGACATGGTGGGCCAAAGAGCCTACTTCCATGATGTGTATGTCTGTGAAGCTCCACAACTCCATGACAATGCATCATTGCAAAAGCTGAATATTGAAGAGATAACATCTTTGCCCAGATTTTGATATAAACATACTGCCACTATTGCACCTCTCTTCGTGAAGTTTGGCCAAAGTTCTTATTAACCCAGATGGTGCAGAAGGACTAAACGTTTTTCATTATCGTGGTTAATTTAACACCTGTCTAGGGATTTTTTCTGGAAAGTTTTAAGAGATATTTTCTGACAATTCCTGTCAACAAATAAGAATGACGAAATACAGATTATGGATGCTTCCATAAAGAGCATCTGTCAATAAGAAATTTAGTTTAAAAACAAACTAACATAAACTATATCTGTGATGAAGTCATGAATAAAATATTGATAATCTAATTTTATAGTATTTCCTATTATATATTTTATCATTCTGTGATAGGATAATTTACAAAATTGCCATTAGCTTAAATAAATTGAAAGTTGAGTTTAAAGTTGTTGATTAATAGCACTTGTGCTCATCCATTTGTTAGATAAAAGCATTGGTGTCTACAAAGCAACAATGAACTGATTCTTTTGTCTCTGTTAAAAGTGTACGCTGTAAGTGGATGTCTCATTTTGATGTCATGGCTGGGTCTATTATTTAAATGATGTGGTGTAATAGTTTCCAGAAAGATAGAATATATTTTTGGCAGGGAATTATATTCCCCAACACAAATATATTACATTTTGGCTGCAAACATAAGTAGCCAGTGTTGACATCACTACATGTGAGATCGCAATTTAATTTGATATCTTTGTTTGGCTTTGGTTTCATGCACATTCTTTTCAACCTAGCCACCATGCACAACTACAGGGTATACAAGCAGATAAAAAAGACTGCTGCTCAGCTTCCTGTGTCAATATTGTACAATACGGCTACAGTTTTTTAGGAGACTAGGCTGTCACCACGTGGTCGCCAGGGTGTCGCCTGCATCATCTCCTCAGTCGCCCAAAGTCGTAGAGTCTTTCTGGTCGCTGCAGAATTTTGTAATTTTCAAAACTTTTCGGCGACCATTGTCTTGATGCCAATGGGCGTAGCCTGATGTAGCATGCTGTAGGTGCTGTCGCCAGGATGATGTAGGTTGTCGCCAGGTGACGTAGGTAGTTGCCGGTGCTGAGTTCGGTGAATTCCATTGGCGACTACCTAAATCAACCTGCAACAGGTACTAGCGACTGAATTGCCTTAAGTTTTCTTCAGTTGTCGCTGACAGGGTGGTACCTTGTGATAACTTGTCGCGGGTGGACGTAGGTTGTCGTAGGTGGACGTCCTAATGGGTCGCCAGTTGTTGGTAGCTTGCCATAGCTTGATGTCCACTAGGTGGTAGGTTGTTGTGGACATTGTCGTAGACATTGTCGAGGGGGGTTCAGTCATCAGTTTTTCGGCGACCTGCTACGATTATGACAGTTGCCAGCAGTCACCAAAAAAATCTCCTAAGTGAGACAGGCCCATAAGTTTCAAAGACTCAAGAAGAAAAATAACTCGAGTTTTCATATCATCTTTCCCATAATGTAAAAAATCAATAAAAATAAGCATGCCATCGTCAAAAAGGAAGATGAAGCCATTGGATTATTCTGAGAATTATCATCAATTCGTTGACTCAGAGCTAAATAGAAGAAAATTAACTGTAAATATCATGTTCATAAATATTGGTATTGGTTTATTATTGCCACGTGCACTGAGATATGGTAAAAATAACTGTTTGCACACAATCCAGTAAAATCATGCTATACATGAGAACAATGAAACCACATGCAAGTGCTACAGGTAGTGCTAAGAGAAAAATACCAGAGCACAGAATATAGCGTTACAGCATTCTAGTTACATGGGAAGTGCTGTTTAAAAAGTGCAAGGTCTGCAATGAGGTAGATTGGGAGATCGGGACTACACCCTAATTTATGAGAGGAATGTTCAATAGTCTTATAGCAACGGGGATGAATCTGTTTTTGAATCTGGAGGGACAAACCTTCAAGCTTTTGTCGGGGAGGGAATGGACTGGGTGAAAATAGTCCTTCATGCTTGGCAAGGCAGCAAGAAGTGTAAATGGAGTCATGTTGGACGTGGGATCTGAAACCCTCAACATCTCCACTTCAGCATCATTCATACTGGCTGGGGGCATGCATACACCTCGTTTTCTGGTCAATAACTAGCTCCTTCGTCTTGCTGACAATGAGGGGGAGGTTTCTGTCTTGACACCATGTTACTAAGCTCTCTATCTTCCTGTATGTTGATTCATCATTGTTTGAGATCCAGCCCACCACAGTGCTGTCATCTGCAAATTCTTAAATGGAGTTGGGACAGAATTTGGCAACGCAATCATGAGTGAATAGGAAGTACATTAAGAAGCTGCAAATGCATCGTTGTGGGCCATTGGTGTTGAGAATTATTGTGGAGTGTGTTTAGCTGCCTATCCTCACTGATTGTTGTCTTTGGGTCAGGAAATTCGGGACCCAGTTGCAGTGGTTGGTGCTGACTTCTAGATCCAGGAGTTTGTTTGGGGTTATGGTGTTGAATGCAGAGCCATAGTCAATAAGTAGGAGTCTGGCATAGGTGTTGTTGTTATTCAGATGTTCCTGTGATGAGTGTGGGACCAGGGAGGTTGTATCTGCCGTAAATCTGTTGTGACGGTAGGTGGACTGCAGTGGTTCAAGACCATCTGTAAGACTGGAGTCAATGTGTGCCATGATCAGCCTCTCAAAGCACTTCAGATGATGGATGTTGATGAAAGTCAATAAGGCTCACTGCCTAGCTTCTCCATGGCACCAGGATGATAATGATCATCTTAAATCAGATGGGAACCTCAGAAAGGAGGGGAGAGATTACAGCTGACATACATGAATTTATCAGATGTTTACGGCATCATATTCTAATGCTCCTAAGGCATCAGTAACTTAAACGACATTGAATGTCCCTAGAATAATTTCCAAGTTCCAATAAAACATTGCCTAGATTTCAAATCATAGGCATTTTTATATAACGTTGAGATAGAATGTGCTGAAAGAATGTAAAGTGAAAAGGCTAGAAAATACCATAAAATGAGACACTGGCAATAATTCTGATCCACGTATCTGAGTTTTGTCCAGCAGTGCAATTTTTCCACATCCCTTTCCTAAACCTGCCACTGACATCAGTGAATGATATAGAAACAACTATAATTCTGCAAATGAATGTTTGTAAATTATTAGAAATGTGTCCGTCACAAATATCACCCAACAGTCATATTGATCCATTTGACATGATATAGATAATAGACAATAGGTGCAGGAGTAGACCATTCAGCCCTTCGAGCCAGCTCTGCCATTCACTGTGATCATGGTTGATCATCCACATTCAGTACCCCTTTCCTGCTCCCCATATCGCCCAACTCCGTTATCTTTAAAAGCTCCATCTAACTCTCTCGTGAAAGCACCCAGAGAATTGGCCTCCACAGCCTTCTGAGGCAGAGAATTCCACAGATTCACAACTCTGTGTAAAAAAAGTTTTTCCTCATCTCCGTTCTAAATGGCCTACCCCTTAGTCTGAAACTGTGGTCCCAGGTTCTGGACTCCCCCAACATCAGGAACATGTTTCCTGCCTCTAGCGTGTCCAATCCCTTAATAATCTTATATGTTTCAATAAGATTCCCTCTCATCCTTCTAAATTCCAGAGTATACAAGCCCAGCCGCTCCATTCTATCAGCATATGACAATCCTGCCATCCCAGGAATTAACCTCGTGAACCTATGCAGTATTCCCTCAATAGCAAGAATATCCGTCCTCAAATTTGGAGATCAAAACTGCACACAATACTCCAGGTGTGGGCTCACTAGGGCCCTGTACAACGACAGAAGGACCTCTTTGCTCCTATTCCCCTATAACTCCTCTTGTTATGAAGGCCGACATGCCATTAGCTTTCTTCACTGCTTGCTGTACCTGCATGCTTGCTTTCAGTGAGTGCTTAACAAAGACCCCCTAGATCTCTTTGTACTTCCCCTTTTCCCAACTTGACACCATTCAGATAATAATCTGCCTTCCTGTTTTTGCCCCTAAAACCTCACATTTATCCACATTAAACTGCATCTGCCATGCATCCGCCCACTCACCCAACCTGTCCAAATCACCCTGCATCCTCATAGCAACCTCCTCACAGTTCACACTGCCACCCAGCTTTGTGTCATTTGCAAACTTGCTAATGTTACTTTGAATCCTTTTATGCTGAATAGATCCTGTGATACTGGAGACCGCACACTAATACCGGCTACATTAATTGCAGGGCTAAACAGAAAATGCTAAATGCATCAGCAGGTCAGGCAACATCTGTGGAAAGAAAAATATTTAACCCATAGGAAGGAACTGCAGATGCTGGTTTAAACAGAAGATAGACACAAAATGCTGGAGTAACTCAGCGGGTCATGCAGCATCTCTGGAGAGAAGGAATGGGTGATGTTTCGGGTCGAGACCTTTCACATATTTAACCTTTCAGGTTGGAGACTATGTTAGAAAGTTAACTCTGTCTCCTTCCACAGATTGTGCCAAACCTGTTTCTTAAATAAACTTATTTCAGTTTATTTGTTTCTTTTTTTATTTCTCGAACTAATCTGTTCTTCTACAGCTAAAACATTTCCCCATCCATCTGATCGCGACAAATTGCCTAGGTATGTACCGGCCACAAAAATAAAACATCATGCAATCTCTCTGATAGAGGCTCGCTTGTAATCATTGGTAAAATGTAATCAATATGTGGAACTTAATCAAGTGGCATTTACTTACTAATAATTGATTATCTGACTTTTCACCAGAACTGATGAAGGTTATTGGCTTAAAACATCGATTGTATCTTACTCCACTGATTCAGCTACTCAACAATCTTATCTCTCCACCACTACCACTGTGCATTTTCATAGATGATTACACAAAGTCAGCACCATTTGCAGTTCCTCTGAAAATGAAGCCAGCCATGCCTGCACGCTCCATGATCAGGTCAGCAAGTTGAAAAATCGCAAGTAATTTGTACCACACATAGCGGGTAAATCCAACATGAGATGTCAAGTTATTTCTATTTCTTTTTGTTGGCGTTCTAAACCTTCAGCATCCTGCAGAGGGCACCGTTGGACATGAACCCAACTGAGCCTGAAGAATGGATCTGAGACAGGGTATTACAATAATACAGCAGAGAAAAAGGCTCAACATGTCCCCACTGAACATCAAGAACCAATCCCACTGATTGCCTTGCATCCCTAACAACTCCACCAACCCCTACGATTCACTCAAGACCCATCCACACAAGGCAAGACCAATTTACTTCAACCAATTAACCTCCCACACAACACATCTCTGTACCGTGGGAAGAAACCAAAATACCCAGAGAAATTCATGTAGTCTCAGAGAAGACGCTCCACTGAGGCTGTGGTTGAAGTCAGGATTGAACTCTGATTCCTGGAGCTGAGAGGCCGTGAGGCAGCAGTGTTAAATTGCGCACTATTGTGCTGCAGGAGCCCCCAAGATCACCAACACCATTTATTGTTCAGCCGGACTAGGTTAGCAGGTTCGGCACTAGCCTGATTTAATCAGCCTTCACCATTCCTTCATTGTTGCTTTAACAACACCATCGGACACAGAGAACTGCGATTTACGAAAGATCCTCATTACTGACACAAGGGCAATAAACAGGAGTAGGTGCTGAGGGACGCACTGAAGCTCGGTGCAGTCAATGTCAAGACTCTGTGGGGGGAGGGCAACGGTCTAAGGTCCTCCCGCTGCTGGACATGGGGGGGCAGGGTGTGGTGGAGACGCCCTTCAAAATAAGGAAGGGATTTCATGCCAGAGGGCCACATGAGTGGCAAGGGAGTGGGGCAAACTTGAGTTTGGGGAGTGAATTCAGTAGATTTAATTTTTGTATAGCCTCTGTGAATGTCAGATGGAGTTTTTTTTGCATGTACAGGTATTGTATATATTTATTAACTGAATAAAGTCTATTTTTAAATTTAAAAAAAATCTAAATTTCCCTGGGAAATTAGATTATTTTCAGATATCAAGGGCAGTAAAGGAATTTTGAGTAGGAAGATGTTATTGAGGGAAAAGATCAGCTGTGATCTTACTAAATCAAGGAACAGATGTCCCATACCCGTTTCGATTTCGATTGTAAATATCTAAATTCCACAAGTGCAGAATTCCCAGGTTTCTTAACGATATCCACGTGTCAATAAAGGCAGCACTGGTTTGCCTTTGTTTTAGTTACCTTGTATCCAAGCAAAAACAAGAACTTGATATTTTAATCTTCACATAATAGCAACATTTCTGCACGTGTAATGTTGTGGTGACACGCCCAAACACCAATGACCTGGATGAAACTTATACACATGGAGAATGTGACATCCATTGCTTGTCCATTCCTTCCACTGATGCTGCCACAGAGTTCCTTCAGCACTTTGTTTTTACAGTAATTAAATACCAATGTACCGATCCAGGAGTAAATTCCTGAATTACAAACTTATCATCATTGCACATGAATTTGGAAGTTACGCCCTTTCTTCAATAGACTAAAAAAAACATGAAGTCATTTTGCACCTCTGTTCAAATTCTTCAAAGAGAAAATACCATTGCACATTTTCTGGACCTTTCTCAATATAGAGTACTGCATATTGATTGAAGATTTTTCATTCACATACAACACGGCAGGCATGTTTTCCTAGGATAAAACCAGTTTGAAGGATTCAAATATAATCCCAGTGGCAGTGATTTTCCATATAACCATAATATCCATTAAAGGTGTCCAGAACTTCCTTCAGAATTCCATCAGGGATTAATTCCTTTGCATTTAGAAATTGGCTAAGTGGCTCTCCCAAATATAAACATTGTATCATAATAGCTACTGCACTCATCTCAGCCCTGTAGAAAATAGCTGCTTCACTCATTTCAATCCAGACAATGACATGCAATGCCTTCACTGCAGTCTGCTCAAAGATTTCTTCAAAGATTGATGACTTCCACCAACATTTTTAAAAACTTGTTTAGAGTTTTGAGATACAGCACGGAAACAGGCTCTTTGGCCCACAGAGTCCACGCCAACTAGCTATCACCTCTTACACGAGCACCATTAGGGACAATTACATTTTTTACCGGGTCATATAGGGAGGTTTCACGGCAGTCGGGTCACGACCCATGACCCGTACTGTTGCTACGCTACTCCAAATGGATTACACGCCATGAACTGCAGGTAGGCACTTACCATTGTTTCCAGCGTAGCGGGCCCGTTAAAACCCGCTGAAATTGTCAATTTTTGCGCTGTAAATAATTATGGAAATCGGGATAAGCTTGAGAGACATTTAGCCTACTTCAGAATTCCAAAAGTGAGGAGAAATGACGGTAGATAGAAACGAGAGCTGAAGGGACAACAACAGCCAGAGTGCTTGGCGAACATTGGCCATTTGCTCACTGCATTTCATCAAGTAAGGCATTATTTGTGTTTTTTCTTGATTCCTTTGGCATCTAAAAAGTTTCAGAAGTGATAAATCTGGCTGTAATTTTTTTAAATCGACCATGGTTCTCGTGGGTTTTTACATACAAAATGAAAACGCATCTGAAGAAAAATTTACAGCCAGATTTATCACCTCTGAGAATTTTTTGATACCAAAGGAATCAAGAAAAAACACAAATAATGCCTTACTTGATGAAATGCAGTGAGCAAACGCGATAATTCCCAATATTTTCAATGTTTACCAAGCACTTTAGCTGCTGTAGTCCCTTCAGTTCTCGCTTCTCTATACCTTCATTTCGCTTCACGTTTGGAATTCTGAAGTTGGGTACACGTCTCTCACACTTACCCCGACTCCCACAATTTTATTCAGCGCAGAAATTCAACATTTTGTCGGTTTTTAACAGGTAGGAAAGTACGCGTTTCTAGCATTAATAACATATACCGGAAGTGACGGATGTCTTCCACTTGGATTTAGCGGCTCCGTGCGTCGAGCCCTATGACCCAGTGACCTTCCGTGCAACCCCCCTATAACCTACAAGCATGTACGTCTTTAGAGTAAGTGAGGAAACCGGATCACCCGGAGAAAGCCCACACGGTCACAGGGAGAACGCACAAACTCTGTACAGACAGCCCCCGTAGACAGGAGTGAACACGGGTCTCTGATACTGTAAGGCAGCAATTCTACCGTTGCACCACTGTGCTGCTCCAAAGTTCTTTGAAGTGCCATTGCTACCTCTTTAAGGTTACTGATCTTTGAAATATGTAGTGCTGCTGAGCTCTGGGCAACATTGTAAGACAAAGTAAATAGTCCGCGTATTCCTAACATTCCATTCTAAGGAAAGCTATTTTTAGCAGTGGGTCTAAATGAGAATGGAATCATCATTATTATCTTTATAAACATGGACAATTCTTTGAATAAGCATTGGACATACATGAAACAATGTTTGTAGCATAGAGACCATGATTAGAAGGATTAAAAAGCTGTGATTTCAGCCCATGCACTCTGCAGTGGGAAGCATTATATCACCGGGCAAGAACAAAAACAAGTCTCCTTCAGCATCAGAGCTTTCCATCTCAGGTCTGTGGACGACCTGCTACACAGCTACAGTATTATATCCTGGCCCTTTTATTGGAACAACTGACTCAAGAGCGAAACTTATTTAACTTGGCTTCACAGTCCAAGCTTGCAGATTGAAAGGCAGAACATGGATTACAGGCAGCATATTGTGTGGTCAGCCTGCAGAGGGCAGGTGTGCCATCGATGTTTTCTCAGCCGCCTTTATACCATAAGACCAGAGCCCGCTGTCAGTTCACTGCAATCAAGTGGTCTCGTGACCTGCAGACTGACTATAGTGACAACCATTTGTGCCTACTTCAGTATGCCCCCTCTCTGATATACCACCAATATACTCTGCCTACTTGCAACTTACATAGACAGTATTTCAATGTATCTTTCAATTTACCATCCATTTACAGGGAGAGCTGTTTATTACATCTAAGGCAAGAAGGTGGTCATAATTCTTGATTGAGTTAACTTTCACATATAAGAACAAATGAAGATTCAAGAGAGTTAATTGTCATGTGTCCATGATAGGACAATGAAATTCTTGCTTTGCTTCAGCACAACAGAACATAGTAGGCATGGCTACAGAACAGATCAGTGTGTCCATATACCATTATATAAATATAGACACACATGAATAAGTAAACTGATAAAGTGCAAATAAACAGATAATGGGCTATTAATGTTCAGAGTTTTGTCTGAGCCAAGTTTAATAGCCTGATGGCTGTGGGGAATTCCTGAACCTGTTCCTGAACCTGGTCGTTGCAGTCTTCAGGCTCCTGTACCTTCTACCTGAAGGTAGCGGGGAGATGAATGTATGGCCAGGATGGTGTGGGTCCTTGATGATACTGCCAGCCTTTTTGAGGCAGCGACTGCGATAAATCCCCTCGATGGAAGGGAGGTCAGCGCCGATGATGGACTGGGCAGTGTTTACTACTTTTTGTAGTCTTTTGCGCTCCAGGGCGCTCAAGTTGCCGAACCAAGCCATGATGCAACCGGTCAGGATGCTCTCTACTGTGCACCTGTAGAAGTTAGAGAGAGTCCTCCTTGACAAACCGGCTCTCCGTAATCTTCTCAGGAAGTAGAGGAAGTAGATCTTCAGAGATGTGCACACCCAGGAATTTGAAGCTCATGACCCTTTCAACCATCGACCCATTGATATAAACGGGACTATGGGTCCCCATCCTACTCCTTTCAAAGTCCACAATCAGTTCCTTGGTTTTGCTGGTATTGAGGGCCAGGTTATTGTGCTGGCACCATATGGACAGTTGCTCGATCTCTCTTCGATACTCCGACTCATCTCCATCAGTGATATGTCCCACAACAGTGGTGTCGTCAGCGAACTTGATGATGGAGTTTGCACTATGAATGGGCAATAAATAACCTGTTCTGGCATATAAAAGGGAGGATGGGAATGATAGCAATTGTTCCAGCTTTAATAAAATTGTTCCAAAGCTTTAGTAAATGGGAATTGTTCAAGCAGAAGCCTGGATGGTAGCATATCCAAAAAGTTGTCATGCAATCCAAAAGTCAAGATCGGAGATGCTGCTTTAGTTTAGTTTAGAGATACAGTGCAGAAACAGGCCCCTTTGCCCACCGCGACGACCATTGATCCCCTGACTGCTCACGATGGGAGACTACATGGGCTGGATATGGAGAAATTACAGCTTCTGTAATGGTCTTAATTTCTATAAACTAATCAGTTCTTTTTCAGACAGCAATTGATGAATTTATAGATAAGGAGATCAAGAGTTGCAGGGAATGCAGGAAAATAGCGTTGGGGTAGAACTGGATAAACGGCAGACTAGACACAAAGGACAAGGTGGTCTTTCTTATCCCACAGCAGAAATCTCACCAGCACTTTGAACCCAGAAAACTGACACACAGATTAGAAACCCAGTCTCAGAGATGGTCTATAGTGAGCAGACCAGATTTTGATATTAGTATTTTATTATATTATATATATATTATATAGATATTACAAGTGTAACCAAAGACGTGCATTGTGATGTGGCAAAAACAGAGAAACTTCAAAAATCAAGAGATATTACATCAAAGGATTACAATGTTTGAACTATGCAGCAATGATATAGATAAGGGTAACACTAATCTATTAAAAAAAAATATCAGTCTGAAGAAGGGTTTCGGCCCGAAACGTCGCCTATTTCCTTCGCTCCATAGATGCTGCTGCACCCGCTGAGTTTCTGCAGCATTTTTGTGCACCTATAAAAATAAATAGGTTGTTGTGTAATTTCAAATGCTGAAATGTATTCCTACATTGCTCTTTTGTAATTGTATCCGCTCTGTCGATGATTATACTAAATATTTGCTCGCCTTAGTGATTAATTATCCAGCTAATGCTGTCTCGCTATTTAAATATCTTCCGAAGTCCTTCTAATCATAAACCATAAATCAGATGAGATCATTTCTCTATAATGACTGTGTTGGTGCTCTTTTATTTAAAGTGCTCACACTCTTGTGTCACCTGTTCATGTTGCACTGTTTTTTTGGTAATGCGCCTCTTCAATGCAAGTTAACTATGCATGTTAGATGGTCACTTAACCCATCCTCCATTTTCTAGATTATCTTACCAAGAGATAAGACTGAGTTTGCATATCAATTATATCTTTGCATTGGTTCTAATATACCAGGTGAAAATGTCATCAAATGCAGTTTTCTTAAAAGTAATATTCACAGCAAGGGCATTTCATGGAGAAAGTTGTCGATTAACTTTTCTTAATTAAACATTTCTTTTAATTTTGTTTAGAGATATAACGCGAAACGCACTTCAGACCACTGAGTCCATGCGGACCAGCGATTCCCACGCACTAACACCATCCTACACACGAGCCAATTAGCCTCCAAAGCTGTACGTCTTTGGAGTATGGGGGGGAAACCGGAGCTCCTGAAGAAAACCCACGCAGGTCATGGGGAGAATGTACAAACTCCATACAGACGGCACCGGTAGTCACGATTGAACCCAGGTCTCTGGTGCTGTAAGGCAGCAACTCCACTACTACCGTGGTGCCCCAGATATTCTTTAGAATGTGCGTGCCTTCTCTCAGATAACCATCCTGGATTGTACCGAGATTTCCCAGCATCTACAACTATCTATGGGACATTTAAAAGACAGATGCTTGATTGACTCAGGAAGACACACCACAGCCAATAAAAGAAAGGGAAGGTGCAGACAGAAGAGGTTTTCTTTTCAAAGCTGGTGAGCAGCCACATTGAGAGGGGAGAAAGCATTTTTGAAAAAATAGGCAGGAGAGCTGAGAGTAAGAATTGGCTTTGATTGAAAAGGTTATTTTCCAGATAAGGTGGGACATTTAATAACAGGCATTTGATTGTCTCAGGAAGAGACAAGGCAGAATTTGAGATGAATTCACGTGCACTCAAACAGTATGTGGATAGCCCAACCCGAAAAGGGAACATACTGGACGTTGAGTTGAGAAATAAGCCTGGCCTGGTGTTTCAATGAGACTGGTGTTTCAATGGAAGAGTATTATGGGGATACTGATCACAACTTCATAGGTTTTAAGATTGTTTTGAATAGAGATAAGGCTGGACCTTGCAGGAAAGCATTAAAATGGAGTAAGGTAAACTACAAATTTATTCGGTAGAAGTTTTGGAGGGTAGACTGGGAACAATTGTAAGTCCATATCTGACACGTGGGAGTCATTTAAAGAGCAATTGATCGAAGTTTGGAACCGACCTGTTCTAGTGAGGAGGAGAGATAAGGAGGGCAAAGTAAGGGAATGTTGGACGAGCAAAGAGGTTGTAAGTTAGGTCAAAAAAGAAAAAGGATGCGCATGCAAGCTTTAAGACGATGGAATCAGACTGGGCCTTTGGGGAATATAAAAGAGGAAATAACTCAATTGGGCAATGAGAAGGGCCACAAAATGGCTTTGAAGATTAAATAAAAGGAAAACAGATTAAAGAAAATCCAAAGGTAGACAAAAATGCTGTAGAAACTCAGCGGGTGAGGCAGCATCTATGGAATGAAGGAATAGGCGGCATTTCGGGTCGAGACCCTTCTTCAATCCGAAAGCTCTTTATACCTATATTAAAAACCAGAGGGTATGCAGGGAGAAAGTACGACCACTCAAGAATAAAGGAGGGAATTTAGGCTTAGAGTCTGGGGCTGCAGGCAAGGTACAAAACAAATACTTTGCATTTGTTTTCACCAAGGAGGAAGACATGGAGTACACAAGAGACTTGTGTGGAGCATATTAATATGAGGAGGCAGTTTGAGATTAAGGAGGTGGTGTTGCTGGGGCAGATTAAGAGCATTAATGTGGATAAATCCCCAAGACAATAGACAATAGGTGCAGGAGTAGGCCATCCAGCCCTTCGAGCCAGCACCGCCATTCAATGTGATCATGGCTGATCATCCCCAAGACTTGATGGCATCCATCACAGGTTATTAAGAGAGGCAAGAGCAGAGACTGCGCGAGCCTTGACAAAGATCTTTGCATCCTCTCCAGACACAGGAGAGGTCCCAAAGGACTGGAGAGTAGCTAATGTTGTTCCTTTATTTAAGTAGAATCCAGGGAATTATAGGCTGAAGAGCCTCACATCAGTTGTACAGAAGCTATTGCAGAGGATTCTTCAGGCTAGGATTTATGGGTTAATTATAGACAGTTAGCATGGCTTAATACATAGCAGGTCATGTCTTACTAACTGGATCGTGATTTTATTAGATGGTGACAAAGGTGATCGATAAGGGTAGGGCAGTGGATGCTGTCTGCATGGATATTAGTAAGGCATTTGATAAAGTCCTCCATGGTAGACTGATTGAGTAGATAAGAATGCATGGGATTAACACTGAGTTGGTCATATGAATTCAGAACTGGTTTACTGAAGACAGAGGAATGTGGTGAATAATAATAATAATAATAAATTTTATTTAATGGTCGCCTTTCAGACATCTCAAGGACACCTTACATAGTAATCGGAATAACATATAATCGGAATATAACAAGTAATAAAGACATCACAGAGACACAAATTAAAAACAGAATTCAATCCAAAAATAGAAAATCAAAAACACAGTGTGAAGAGGGAGCAGCGGCAGCCAAAGCGCGCCAGCGTCCACTCTCTCTTCACGGCAGCCATCTTGGACACAGACCTACAGGACTACAATTAGACAAAAAAATCATCCCCCCACAGTGCTATTGTGCCTTCCCCCCATAGCACTGTGGGGGAAGGCACAATGTACAGTCCCCGCCCCATGTTCACCCCAAAGTCAGGCCTATTGAGGCCACCGCAATTGCCTCTACGGAGGCCCGATGTCCCTGGCCGTCCTCACCGGGTGGTCTTGCCCCGGCGTCGGGAGAGTCCTTTCGGCGGCTGGGCCACCTGGAACGGCCGCTTCCTGGTTGGAGCCCGTGGCCAAAGATCATAGAGGAGCAAGATAAACCACTCCTCCGAAATCCAATGGACTGACGTGTAGTACGTGACGGAACGTCACGGCCGCCATTTCTTTAAGCTACACGCGACTTCCGGTATGCCACCCGCTGTGATCCAAAACAAAGATTATAGAGCTCCTCTATAATCTTTGATCCAAAGCAAAGATCCTCGAGTATCTTGTAGCGGGAACAGCCCCCTCCTTTGCGTTGTATTGTGCAGTTTCCCTTTAACACACACTGCACAAAATTAAATTTAACGTATATATATTTTATATATTTATATGAATGTGTCTGTGTGTGAGAGGCAAGTTAGAGATAATAAAGTTTATTCTCATGGATCAGAAGCAACTTTGATTTAAATAATCACTATTAATTCATTTGTCTTGTAAGATAATGTGCATAAACCATAAAGGCAATTATATATATAATTATATAGTAATAATAAATATATGCAGATATATATATATTTATACACATACATATATATACACATACAAATGCACATACATATGGATACATTTATATGCATACATACACACATATATAAACATATATATACATACATATATACACACATATACATATACATGCATATATACACATACATGCATATATACACATACATATATATTTATACATATGATCATTTTCCAACGATCAATAGATTTACGATCAGTTCCTGTGGATTGGAGGATAGCTAATGCTATCCCACTTTTCAAGAAAGGAGCGTGAGAGAAAACGGGGAATTACAGACCAGTTAGCCCGACTTTGGTGGTGTGAAAGATGCTGGAGTCAATTATTAAAGATGTAATAATGGGGCATTTGGATAGCAGTAAAAGAATTAGTCCAAGTCAACATGGATTTATGAAAGGGAAATCATGTTTGACTAATCTTCTGGATTTTTTTGCCGCAAGGCTTGGTGTTGGGGCCACAACTTTACCATAAATATTAATGATTTGGAAAAGGGAATTAGGATCAAAACTAATGCATACATACCTACATATTTAAATTCATGTGATAAGTTGGTCAAATAACATGGGCACCTTCTTGCTTTTTTTGCGACATGGATTTTTTAAATGTGAATGTCTCATAGCAACACATTTGTGGGTCAGCAGTATTTTGTACCAACCCCCACAATTTCAAATAATTGTAAATTGAACTTCTTAAACAAGGAAAACAATTTTTATTTACATCATTTTGTGTGGCTGTCAAGGTGGCTGTGTTGACTGTAATTATGAGACTGCCGGGCAGTATCACTGTGAATGGCGGTGGCTGTGTGTTTTGATGCAAGTGTGAAAAGGAGAGTAAATTTAAAGAGACAATGTGAGAACCATCAGGGTTTCATCCAAGAACCAATTTAAAGGCAAGGTTCCATCAATTACAGTATTTTAATTGAAAATCTTATTCTTCCTAATTAGGCTTTTTGTGTTCCCTCTTGAACCTTGTGTCTCCCAGAGCCTCTGGGGAGGTTCTGGAGATACAATAATCCTATCTTGAGGCAAATAACCATCTTTAAAACTGGCATTGCCTGCCTTTAATTCTACATTCTCCGAGGATGCTGGATGCCACGACAATCTCTTGCAACAAGTACAGAAAGGCAGTCAACTGCAAAAAGATCAGATAGAAAGAGTATGGAAGGGAAAGGCTTTTCAGAATCATAATCAGATTTTATTTGCCATGTTTTGCAACATACGAGGAATTTCATTGGCCAGGTCAGTCATACAATTAAAAGCAACAGCACTCAAAAACACATTTTAATACGGACATTCACCACAGTGACTCCTACACATTCCTCACTGTGATGGAAGGCGAAATAAAGTTCAAGTCCCTTCCTTTTGTTCTTCCTCGGTCGGGGGCCTCAAGCCCCCCGTTCAAACTCCGTTCAATGGTGAACTCCTCTTGGTCTCCAGGCCTATAGTGCTGCACAAATCACTGCACCACATGCATCTATTTATTCCCTTTTCACATGGTTCATGCAGCTGGATATTAACTTGCCGACATGGAAAGAGATGCAGTGAGCATTCAATAGTTCAGACTTCTGGGTGAATTAAGGGGCTGCTTGATGGGCTGAGGGTTATCGAGATTGTCTGATTGTCATTCTTTATGAAGAACTGATGGAAGTTCTTATGGAAAAGCTGATGAATTGACTACGGGATGAGCTGGTGGGCTCGAGGATTGCTGGATGAGTGTTCTAGAAACATAGAAAATAGGTGCAGGAGGAGGCCATTTGGCCCTTCGAGCCAGCAGCGCCATTCATTGTGATCATGGCAGATCAACCCCAATCGATAACCCATGCCTGCCTTCTCCCCATATCCCTTGATTCCACTAGCCCCTAGAGATCTATCTAACTCTCTCTTAAATCCACCCAGTGATTTGGCCTCCACTGCTCTCTGTGGCAGGGAATTCCACAAATTCACAACTCTCTGGGTGAAAAAGTTTTTTCTCACCTCAGTCTTAAATGGCCTCCCCTTTGTTCTAAGACTGTGGCCCCTGGTTCTGGACTCGCCCAACATTGGGAACATTTTTCCTGTATCTAGCTTGTTCAGTCCTTTTATTCATTTATATGTTTCTATAAGATCCCCTTGCATCTAACAAGAGTGTTTTATTGTCATGTAGAACAATTTCCTGCATCTAGCTTGTCCCAGATAGAACAATTAAATTCTTACTTTCAGCAGCACAACAGAATCTGTAAACATAGTACACTGTAGACAATATAAGATCCCCCCTCATCCTCTAAACTCCAGTGAATACAAGCCTAGTCTTTTAAATCTTTCCTCATATGACAGTTCTGTTAGGTTATTTGATGGTTAGGACAGGTTTAGAGGGGTATGGGCCAAATGCAGGCATGTGGGACTAGTGTAGATGGGACATGTTGGCCAGTGTGGGCAAGTTGAGCTGAAGGGCCTGCTTCTACGCTGTGAGACTCTATGACTAGGTGATCTGTTGAGGCTGGTGGTATGCCATGAGGAACAATGGACATGGACCTTTGTAAACCACCACCTGGTTGAGTCTCCTTGAGTCACCATCGGCATTGATAACATCAGTCAGGGGTTGATGATCTGCAAAAAACAAGTTGGTCTCATTCTTGTTCTCTCATGCGATACAGGCAGCAGATCTGAACTGCCTGTGTTTGCCCTCTTGGCTGTCTTGTCAAATTACGCTGGAGATTAGAGTCACCCCTGAAACAAACAGTGCCTTGTGATCCACAGGGGAAAAAATAAAATCTAAATGCAGAACAATGGATGGTTTAAATCAAAGAAAATGATACAAAGAGGCCATTAGAGCAATACCGATCTAGGAAACTGAGAGCAGATTTTACAATGCATTTAAACCTCTCCCATTTTTATGAGATGCATTCCTGGAATATGTAGGAAGTTTATTGTAACCTAGTGCCCTAGTGGATTAAAGGCGGCATGGTGGTGCTGCGGTAAAGTTGCTGCCTTACAGTGGGTGCTGTCTGTACAGAGTTCGTAGGTTCTCTCCATGACTGAATGGGTGCTCTCCGAGATCTTCGGTTTCCTCCCACACTCCAAAGACATACAGGTTTGTAGGCTTGGTATAAGTGTAAATTGTCCCTAGTGTGTGTAGGATGGTGTTAGTGTGCGGGGATCGCTGGTCAAAGCGGACGCGGTGGGCCAAAGGGCCTGTTTCCGCGCTGTATCTCTGTAAGAAATAAAAGCAAGGATAAGCCATCTAAGTTCACACCACCATCAGTAAGATTATTGTTGATCCTGCACCTCAACACCTTATTCCCACACTCTCTCCATTATCCTTCATCCTTTTCGTATTTGAAAAACAATACCTCTCCTTTCAAGGACTCGACTTCCACCATCTCACGCGATCAAGAATTCCAAGATTCCCAGCCCTTGAGTGAAGAAACTGCTCCTTGTCTCATTACTAAATATCATCACCCATATTCTGAGACTTTGGCCCTCGTTCTAGATCACCAGACCAGCCGCAATCTCCACCCACGAGTCCAATCTAAACAGAGATAGACACAAAATGCTGGAGTAACTCAGTGGGTCAGGCAGCATCTCTGGAGAAAAGGAATAGGTGACGTTGCAGGTCGGAAGCCTTCTTCAGACTGCGTTCTGACACTTCTTCTTCTTCTTCTTGCGTATGGCGTGCACAGCCTAAAGTTGTAGGACAACTTGTTCTATTTGATCTTATTTGACTGTGCACACCGGGTTGATTGCATTTGTCGAAACAGGGCGGACCACGTGAAGGTTGCAATCTCC
The DNA here is from genome assembly GCF_010909765.2 of Amblyraja radiata. NCBI lineage: Eukaryota > Metazoa > Chordata > Chondrichthyes > Rajiformes > Rajidae > Amblyraja > Amblyraja radiata. The sequence continues at coordinate 18,737,975 of NC_045968.1, forward strand.
CACCCCGCGTTCTGACACCAAAGAGCAAAATGTCCAACGTTGATACAATAATAAATATATCGCCATTTGCATTAGTTTTGTGCAGTTAACAAATCACAATTTCACACAATGTACATAAGAGGGCAGTTATTTGACAAATACTCTGCAGTTCGGTGCAGGAGATCTTGTCGACAAGTATTCTGGACCCACTGTTGACATCTGAAATTACAGGAGATATCATTTAGGATTAACTAATAAGAAAAAAGATGATCATAACTACATGCCTGAACAATGGATGATATATCACTTAAATGCAATTGTTTTCAGTTGTGTGGAGAGACCTGTATATTGAAGATGCTTTTTGCCTCTAATATGTCAATTTACCTTAAATGTAGAAGAGCTTATTAAAATCTTCTTACAAAGCCCATTAAGTATTTTCTTTCTATCCTCTTTTGGACCCAAGGCATAGCAGAGCTGCCAACTCTCACGAAGAGGTAAGGGAGGGAGAGAGGGAAGGGAGGGAGAGAGGGAAGGGAGGGAGAGAGGGAAGGGAGGGAGATCGAGAGAAGAGAGGGAGAGAGAGAGAGATCGAGAGAAGAGAGGGGAGAGAGAGATCGAGAGAAGAGAGGGGAGAGAGAGATCGAGAGAAGAGAGAGATCGAGAGAAGAGAGGGAGAAGGGGGAGAGGGAGTAGGGGGGAGAGGGAGAAGGGGGAGAGGGGGAAGGGGGAGGGGGTGAAGGGGGGTGAGGGTAGAGGGGGAAAGGGGGGAGAGGGAGAAGGGGGGAGAGGGAGAAAGGGGGAGAGGGAGAAGGGGGGAGAGGGAGAAGGGGGGAGGGGGAGAAGGGGGGAGGGGGAGAAGGGGAGAGAGGGAGAAGGGGGGGGAGGGGGGGGAGGGAGAAGGGGGGAGAGGGAGAAGGGGGACAGGGAGAAGGGGGAGAGGGAGTGGAACGATAGCACATTATAACGTGCAGCCGTCCCATTCCGACCAAAGATTATAGAGCAGAGCTCCTCTCGTACCTTTGATTGCGGCCGCCACCGCCTAACCCCCCGCCCCACCATTGCACCCAAAGATGATAGAGCAGAGTTGTATAATCTTTGATTGCACCCTTCTTCACGGCGGGCTTGTGATCTTTGCTTGTGATGTCTCAACAATTCGAGGAATATAACGGGTAACAGCCGCCGCGTTCTCGGACTCGAATCTGAGCTCGAAAAATCTCCTGGTCACTGGGCCTAATGTGTCCCGCGGGCCATATTTTGGAGACCAATCCCTTACAAGAACAAAACCAAAAACGTACAGAAGTGTTAAAATTGTCTTTATTATAGTGGTAAGTAAAGATCTATTAAAAATAAGTCTAATAACTTTCTAATGTACCGACAAACCTAGTTTCCCAATGGCCGTTGATGGGAGAACAGAAAATAACATTTTCACGACAGAATATCGACAAAAAATAATAATAATATTTTCTTACCTTTCTTTTTTATTGGGGAACCTAAAGAATGACAGGTCTGGTCGTTTAGATTTACGATTAGAACAATTGATAGCGGAGCAGTGAGATGAAGATTTACATGAGGACGCCATGACAGTATGGGGGAAGCCCAATAAAATGCTCAATAAAATGGCGTCGACAATCACACACGTGATACTACGCGTTTTTCGAGGAGTGGTCTATCTTGCTCCTCTATGATCTTTGCCCGTGGCTGCCGAAGCCGACAAGGCCGCGCCGGTTTGGAGCTCCCAGGCTCCCGATGAAAAAGTCGGCGCCGCCTCTCCGCACTGCCGCCTCGCCGCACTCCGCTCCGCAGACCCGCAGCCCAGAGATGTTGCTCTCGGCGGTCCAGCTCGCCAGAGCTCCAGCGCGTCGCTCCAGCTCGGCGACCCAGGCAAGGCGTCGCCCGCTCCACTCCGCTCCAGCGCTCCAATGCTGTGCCGCCGCCGAGGCCGAGGTGCTGGGTGGTCCCCGCCAGGAAACGGCGCTCCAAGCCCGCAGGTAGGCCACGAGGACGGGTCGACGGGCAGCCCGGAGAAAAGGCTGCCACACCGACCAGGTAGGGACCTAGAAATAAAGTTTACACCTACCCCCCACATTAAAAAGACCATATCCCCAACAAACAAATAACAGGACTCACTAAAAACTATTAAAAAAACGGATTTAAAACGGACGGCTGCTGGCTAGCAGCCGTTCACCAAGATGGCTCCTCCTCCTCAACCTCCTCCTCAACCTCAATGAACACTATTCAGGCTGGAGGTCTGTGACTGGTGGAGTTCAGCCAGGATATGTGTTAGGCCCTCTGCTGTTTGTGATATATAGACTAGGACACAAACGCAGACAGGTTGGTAAGTAAGTTTGCAGATGACACCAAAGTTGGTGGGGTCATGGATTGTGAGGAAGGCTGTCAAGATACACAGCAGAATATGGATCAGATACAGAAAAGGGCAGAGAAATGACAGATGTAGTTTAATCCAAGCAAGAGTGAGGAGTTGCACTTTGGGAGGTCAAATGTAAGGGGAAAATATATAATTAATGGCATGACCTTTAACAGGATCAATATAGGGAGGGATCTTGGGGTTCAAGTTCATAAACCCCTGAAAGTGGCAACGCAAGTAGATAGTGGTAAAGGCAGCATATGTAATGCTTACATTCATAGGTCGGGGCATTGAGTATAAGAGACAGGATGTCATAATGTAGCTGCATCACATTTAAATTAGGCCACATTTGGAGTATTGTGTGCAGTTCTGGTCACCCCATTACAGACTTTGGAAAGGGTGTAGAGGTTTACCAGAATGATGCCTGGATTAGGGTGCATTAGCTACAGAGAGAGGGTGGACAGACTTGGATAGTTTTCTCTCAAATGTCAGAGGTTGTAGGGAAATCCAATAGGACTTCTGTTTTCCTTTTATACCAATATCGGCATATGGATATGCAGGAAATTAGGAATATGTATTAAGTGCAAATAGATAAGAGAAGGTCTTGGCATCGTGTTCGCCACAGACATTGTGGGCCAAAGGGCCTGTTCTCCTCTTGTATTGTTCTATGCTCTACTTCATTCACAAAGGTTAGGCAAAATGCCTTTATGGATATTTTGGTTCAATGGGTACAGGCAGATGTTATAGCAGAAATAGATTTTTAAATCAAAGTTATGTCCTATTAACTATTGAGTTAAAACCAACGTTTTAAATCAAGCTTCCATATATGAAGGGATACCTCCATTTTTAAATGTTCTCCATTATACAATAAATGCTTCTCATGAGAACTGCTAAAACATTATCATTATTGCAGTACTTTGATAGCTCACGAACCTAACAATGAACAGAGACCTTTCTTCAATAAGATTTAAAATTATCTTATGCCAATGTTCACACTCACTTAGTCAAGCACCGCTCTTTACATTTCCTGAGAGCGAGTGTAATGCAGACTCGAGGAGAGCTTGGCAAGCAGGAGCTGGTTATTCCTAAACTGTGCTTTCTCATGATTTCAGAGAGCAGAAATGGAAGACCAAACTAATCAACATAATGAAACACATTCCAATAACCCCAGCAGATTTTGAATCCCAACCAGATTTATACTTACGATTTTAACAACACTTTGCAGCAATGAAAACTAACAAGAAATCTGTGAACACCACCTCATTACGTAAGTGATGGTATCGGTAGTGTAGAATCAGAAGGAATTGTGGATTAAAATTAACCCTGATCGCCCAATCATCTGCTGAATGCGTTGTAGGACCAGTTATTTGAACAGCTTCAAATGCATCTTTTCCAACTGATACTGCCTAAACATTGTGAATAAAGTTAATTTCTTAAGGTAACCAAAAAAATTGCCATGCATTTTGAAAACTAAAATGTACCCCTCTCAATTGACAATATGATTCCCCTGTTCCCAGCTGCCAGCCCATTCCATCACTATTTTGCTCTGGTCACCAATGCATAGATGCGTTTAACAAGGTCTCCATTCAAAAAACTATATTCCTTAATGTTAAGGTGAAGCATTCCATATTGGGTCAATAGATTCGTAACATAGAGAATTGTTTGAAATTCAAATGAAAATGGGTACACAGAATAACAAAAAATTATTATTATAAAAAATCAAAAAAAATCGACATTGTCAAATTAAAATAGCTTGCACCAAGTCAGCAACTTGGATTCAGATGCAGAGAATTCCACCACAGTCCAGTGCTTTTGTATTGGATCACAGATGATTAAAATATCTTGGCCAAGTGCAAACAGGCAGACTGGTAGATAATCTGTAGTGTTACAAACATGCAAAATGGGAGAATGTGATTTGGTTCATCAAATTAAACTGCTTCTCAACAACAAAAAGAAATAGACACACAAGGCAGCTATTGTGCACAATGTGCTTCCTCTCCTCTTCATTAAATTCTAAAAGTTTGGGAAACATAAATCTCAAATATATTGGTGAATTATGAGAGCAAATAAAAAGTGTAGTGGTGAGCGGGGAGTGGTGGGGGAGAAGAAAGAGAGGCCAGTTTGTGAGATGGGCTGAGCTTCATCCACAACATTCTTGCAGTATTGGGCAGTGTTGCTAAACTATTCTGACACATCCTGAAAGGATGCTTTCAGTAATGCATCAATAGACGTTGGTAGGAGTTATTGGAGATATGATCCATATCCCGGCATTCCTTGCATATCCATGCACCCATCTCAAAGTTTCTTAAATACATATCATATATATCTCCACCACCACCCACTGTGCAAAAAAAACTTGCTCCATACATTTTCTTTAAACTTTGTCTCTCTTACCTTGTTACGCCCTCTAGCCTTTGACGTTTCACCACTGGGAAAAGGTTCTGACCATCTAAGCCTTCTTGAGGTAGCATCTCACGTAAATGCTTTGGAAGATGGGGAGGGCTGTGCCTGTGATAGACCAGGCTGAGTCCACTGCTCTCGGCAGCGTCTTGCGTTCCTGTGCTTTGGAATTGCAGTCTGATCTGTGCATTTTTAGTTATTATTTTAGATTTTATTGTGCAGTTGCATAAATTTATTTATTTGATGAAATGGGAATTTATACGAGCTGCAGATATTGCGGATGTCTAATATTAGCAATAAAGGAAGCAGAATATAACAATTAGTCTTTTTATGAAATACAGTACACCGGCACGGCATAGTGACACAGCAGTAGTTGCGGCCTAACAGCGCCAGAGACCCGGGTTCGATCCGGACTACTCGTCCTCTCTGTACGGAGTTTGTAGGTTCTCCCCATGACCATGTAGGGTTTCTCGAGTTTCCTCCCACACTCTAAAGACATACAGGTTTGTGGACTAATAGGCTTTGGTAAAATTGTAAATAGTCCTTAGCATATAGGATATTGCTAGTGTACGTGGATCACTGGTCGGCGCGGACTCTGTGGGCTAAAGGGCCCGTTTCCGCGCTGTATCTCCAAACTAACTTTAAGAATGAAGTTGTCTTGCTTTATTTAAATTTGGTTGGGAGGTTTTAAAGAAAATCAAATTTTGGTGAGACCACTATGCAGCATGATAAGGAATGAATTAGCAGTGATTTCTCATCCTAAAATGAACTGTATTGCAAAACTTGAAAAAAGGACTATAAAACAGTGGATACAACAAAATATAACAATGCGGCTTTTGGAATAAGAATGCATACTACACAAACTGGAATAATGACCCAATGTTGGTCCTTCACCCTCTGCAAATAACTGAGAGAATTTGTAATATTCAACCATTGAGGCAGCGCTCTGTTTTATAAGGCAAGGAACAGACTGTGTAGCAGGCTAATGGGCAATGTGGACAACAATGACAATGCTGCATATTACTCATCGTTTGTTAGCCCTGAAAAAAATTGGTGTTCAACTGGCTTGAATCCCAGCAGTCTCTTTGTGCTGAAAATGTACACATTAATTGTCCTGAAGAAAAGTTCTACAACAGATCAGTACCTGAAAAAGGCAGCAAGAACTATTCATTGCTTAGAAACATGCAAGAGTTTTAATATAATTTTTAAAGACTATAATTCAGAAAGTAAACAGACCCTTCAGGCAAACCCAACCATACAGACCACAATGCCCCATCTAAGATAATCCCATTTGCCTACATTTGGCCCTTAACCCTCTAAACCTTTCCTATCCATGTACCTGTCTAAGTGTCTTTCAAATGCTGTTATAGTACCCGCCTCAACTACCTCCTCTGGTAGCTTGCTCCATGATTGCCCTATCATGGGTAATAGACACCGTGCATTCCCCTCATGATTTTTACACCTCTGCAAGTTCACCCCTTAACTCCATGGAAGGAAGTCCGAGATTGTCTATTTTCCAATAGCTCAGGTCCTTGAATATAATTTTAAAAAAATCCTTCAGCTGAATTGTTGCATAGTATAGCTAGAAACTTAGCCTGGAGCGACCAATGTGCATTATAATCTGAGCAGAGTGTTGGCCTGGAGCCATTCTAAGGAAGCAAGGAGAAACCCTCAAGTCTTGGAAATCTCAATCAAACCATGTTCTGCAACAGACCTCGAAGTATAAAGGTGATAATGTAGGTTAACTTGCTGGGGACAAATAAAAAGCACCAAGACTATTCAATTCAGTATATATTGAACACTTTCTGCTTAGATGCTCAGAATAATTTTAAGTGGGACTACTATGCAATTGGAGATTTTATTTTGTTTAAGTTTGCGTTTCAAAAAACTGCTCTATTTTGTTTAAGAGTCTTGCACTACATTTATAACAATAGCAAACTGGTGTACTGCACTGTGAGATGTTCAGTAGACTGGAAGTTTTATAGAACTGTAGGAACCGATCACTCCTTTCTTGACAGAGCCCCGAACCAGAATGCTCAGACATGCATTCACCCGAGAGTAGCAGAACACTCACGACAGTGTGTGCGTTTATTCCTAACGTTACAAAACGCACAATCCACGTCATAGAATCATAAAGTGATACAGTGTGGAAACAGGCCTTTCGGCCCTACTTGCCCACACTGGCCAACATGTCCCAGCTGCACTGGTCTCACCTTCCTGCGCTTGGTCCATATCCCTCCAAACCTGTCCTATCCATGTACCTGTCTGTTTCTTAAATGTTGGGATAGTCCCAGCCTCAACTACATCATCTGTCAGCTTGTTCCATACACTCACCACCCTTTGTGGGGAAAAAGTAATCCCTCAGATCCCTATTAAATATTTTCCCCTTCACCTTGAACCTATCTCCTCTAGTCCTCAATTCCCCTACTCAGGGTTAGAGACTCTGCATTTACCCAATTTATTCCTCATGTGTAGCGCATTCCAGGCAATTATGAGAGGCACTGAGAGTCTGCAATCACTCTTTGGATATCTGGTTGATATGTTGCCAAGGCAGTGCAGAGGAACATTTTTAGATGTTGACTTGTAATAGGGTAATTCTGGTAACCTTTGGTCCTGGTGTCCAATGCAAAACTTTCATCCACCAATGAAAAGTTCATGCAATGATACAGCAGCATATTCTAACATGCAGTCAAGTCCATTCCTTTAGTCATGTTGAAGTTTGTTTATATTAACTCCACTAAATCCAATGGACACATCATGAACCAATGCTACTGGTTGTGGTTATTCTCGATGCTTGTGAATGTGTTGAAGATGAGGCTGAATGCTTATGAGTTATCTCAATTGTTCTGTATTCTATTTGTTAAATAGCAATTAGCTTTAGCAGTTGCTAAAGTTATGTCATTGTGTAGCCACTTCATGAGTATGGAAATTTGTGCAAGAAACACTCCATGTAATTACAAAACTAATGTCTGTTGATCCGTTAGTTTCTTTACCACACGCACATATGCATTTCCTTTTTAAACATGCTAATAACATGGTTATCTTTATTGATGAGGATCCAGAAAAGCTTAGGTGCATGATTGTCACATATGCCCAGATATAATGAAAAGCTTTGTTTTGCATGCAAAACAACCAACTCAAATAATACGACACATAAATACAATCAAACCAACAAGTACAATAGCTAGAGCGAAGGGAAAGATACAGAGTGCAGAATTCAGTCAAATTCTCAACTTGTTTTGTGATGAAGTTGTAGGCTGATCACTGTGCAATGAATGGGCACTGTTGGAAAAGGCAGAGTAGTCTGCCATCTTTAATGATGTGCAAAATCATGTTTCCATTCCAGCCTGAAACTTCTTTTGCATTCACATTTCCTACATTTTGACAATGCAACCGTCACCCATTAAATAAATGTTGTTGTTCGAACAATATATCATATTAATGGTGCACGCAGCCAGTATACACGGGCCCTACTCTCTGCATTGAGGTTATTCAATGGCCAAATATTGTATTACTGCAACTCTGACATAATAGCCCTAAAATACTGCAGGTGGTATGTGGAAACCTTGATTTGCAAACATTGGTCAATCACATCAATTTGGTGCTGTTATTCTTTGAAGTGTGGTGCAATTTCGACATATTCCACTTACTCAGTAGGGAAAGTCTCAGAATACTTTAACATCCTGGATAATTATTAATATCCTATTGCAAGGAAAAGTTGTTTGCAGACTTCCTTCCTCAAAAACATTATCTGACAAAAGCTATTTGTTCAGCAGTTTAGTTGCAAAAGGCTCATTCTTGATACATTAAAAAAAATAATCCTGGTTTGGAAGCTGGCTCATGCATTGGACACCATCACATAGACACCCTACCAACTAATTTCTTTTTGACCACAAACGAGAATTAATTCGGTGTTATATTAAAATAAAAGACATTTAAGGTTTCAAAAATCAATTGACAGGAGATCAAACCACGGCTAATCAAAATGAATTAAATGCAATATGAAATCAAATAAAGTGCATAAGGTTGACAAAATGTGCCTAGGAATTGGAAAAGCTTTAAAATTCAGCAAAAGAGGACAGATATTGATAAGGAAAAATAAAATATCAGAGTAATCTAATGTGAAATCTGAAAACAGACTGTGAAAGCATCCATAATTTGTAATAAGAAAAAAAATAGTATATTAATGTAGGTTCGAGACAGGAGCTAATGTATTGAGGAATAATAACATGGCAGTGATGCATTGATCAAATATTTTGTTTGTTCAAGGAAGAAGCTGCACAAAACATCTGAGGAATCGTAACTCAAGAACAGCTTCTTCTCTGTTAATATCAAACCGAGATGAGAAAAACATTTTTCACACAGAGAGTGGCAAATCTCTGGAACTCTCTGCCACAGAGGGTAGTTGAGGCCAGTTCATTGGCTATATTTAAGAGGGAGTTAGATGTGGCCCTTGTGGCTAAAGGGATCAGGGCGTATGGAGAGAAGGCAGGTACGGGATACTGAGTTGGATGATCAGCCATGACAGATTGAATGGCGGTGCAGGCTCGAAGGGCCGAATGGCCTACTCCTGCACCTATTTTCTATGTATCTATGTATCAGACTCCTGAACAGACTTCTTATATGAAGTATGAATTCTTAAATCTTGCAATCCACCTCATTGCAACCCTTGCACTATTTTCTGTCTGCACTTTCATTGTACCTATGACACTATATTCTGCCCTATTCTTACTTTTTCTGTTGCATCAGATGAGGTATTGCATATGGTATCATCTGTCTAAACATTACACAGATTTAAAAAAAGGTGTTTCTACTATCTTGGTACACATGCCAATAAAAACAACAAAATCAATGAAGAGCAATAAATGTAGATTGAAGGAGTCCAATGGTGTCATATGGCTTTAAAGGTGTAGTTAGAACAATTAGATGGAATGGTTGGCGTTTCGGGTCTGATGGGTCTCGACCCAAAACTTCACCAATTCCTTCTCTCCAGAGACGCTGCCTGTCCCTCTGGGTTACTCCAGCATTTTGTGTCTATCTCCCGTTTAAACCAGCATCTGCAGTTTCATCCTGCATAGAACAATTAGATACCTGCTTACATTGCAGATCACCACAGGTGTCATATTAAGGATCTTCTACAGAGTATTGTTTGTGTTCTGATACGATATTTCTTTTGTAAGCACATAATTTCCTGGCAGTTTATAATTTCAGAGTGACTCCCCGGCACATTAACATGTCAAGTGATTAACTTACTTTGGATGCATCAGAGGTGAAATTATTATAATGCAAATTTTAATCACAGTTCCAACTAACAAAAGAGTAAACAAATTTGTCTCGCTCTACAGATGAATACTATTTGGTATCTATTTATAGAATATAACAAAATGACAGTATTTCATTCTTCGGCTGTTGGCCGGTAGGGCACTTCATCTCGTTGTAACTGAGGTGTTGGATATTCGCTTTCCATGTTGCTCAACCTTGAATTTTAAACTCAAAAGGACACAAAGTGCTGGCCCACTAGGAAACCTGAAGGGAAACCTCTGGAGACTTTGCGCCCCACCCAAGGTTTCCGTGCGGTTCCTGGAGGTTGCAGGTGGTTGCCGGAGGTTGCAGGTAGTGGAAGCAGCTAGGGAGACTGACAAAAACCTCCGGGAACCGCACGGAAACCTTGGGTGGGGCGCAAAGTCTCCAGAGGTTTCCGTTCAGGTTTCCTAAGTGTGACAGGGGCATTAACTCAGCAGGTCAGGCAGCAACTCTGGAGAACATGAATAGGTGACTATTCTTATAGAAACATATAAAATTATGAAAGGATTGTACAGGCTAGATGCTGGAAAATGTCCAGAACCAGGGGTGACAGTTTAAGAATAAGGGGCAGGCCATTTAAGACTGAGATGACAAAAAACTTTTTCACCCAGAGAGTTCTGAATATGTGGAATTTTCTGCCACAGAAAGCAGTGTAGGCCAATTCACTGGATGTTTTCAAGAGAGAGTTAGATTTAGCTTTTAGGGCTAAAGGAATCAAGGGATATGGGGAAAAAGCAGGAATGGGGTACTGATTAGATGATCAGCCATGATCATATTGAATGGCGGTGCTGGCTCAAAGGGACGAATGGCCTATCTTCTATGTTTCTATGATATGCTGAAACACATAAGCATTAATAAAAAAGTACTGCATAAACTAATGGGATGGAAAGCAAAAGTGTTTCATAATGGAGAAAGATTGCAGATGAATGAATTACAAAGGGACCTTGGTTCTCTTCCAAATCAAAAAGGTTAGCAGGTAGGTCAAGTCATGTTTATTGTAATTTACACAAGTAGGTACAGGTACAATGAAAAATTGCTTGCAGCAGCAACACAGGCAGAGACTCAGACAACACACAAAAACATATCATACTAAATTACACTACACATTCGGCAAGACAGTACAAAAGAAAAGCAGACGTGCAAGGAATATGTCAGCAAGACCAAGCAATTTGCTTTGCTTAACACTTCTCATCGCCATTGCCAGAGTGAAGCCACACACAAATTGGAAAAACAGCACCCCATATTTCGCTTGGGTAGCCGACAATTCAATAGTATGAACACTGAATTCTCAGATTTTCGGTTTTAATAATGTTTTAAATGCATCATTTTAAACTGCAACCTCCCACCACACCACCCAATCCCCCCTCAACCCCATGCAACCTTTCTTTTCACTCACCCACTTCTATCACCCAATTCCTTTCCCCTGCTCTATCTGTTCAGTGCCTACTCCTCCCTACGTCTGTGTACTCCATTTTCTGCTCCCACCCCCATTCCCTTCCACCCATCATCACTCCCTCTGGTTCATTATTGCACTCCACATCTTCCTTTCACATCAGGTTCCACACTGCAATCTTTTATCTTCTCCGCTTTTTAACGCCAGCATTGGTTACTATCTGCCACTTGATTCATCTACCAATTAGTCTCCCATCAGTTGCTACTTCTTGCAATAATCCACGCCTCACATCTCTCTACCAGATATTTCCGCATCAGTCTTAAAGGTCCTGACTGTTTCTGACAGTCTGCCCGTTTTCCACCACAAATGAGCCCTGATTCACTGAGCTCCTCAAGCAGAATGCAATTTGCAATATGCAAGACAGATCTGTTGCATGAATAATATGCAAGGGAAAAATTGTGACATACACTAAGTACTGGGATAACAAAGCAAGACATAATGGACTTGAACCTTAAAATGTTTTAGAAGTCCAGTATCTTCTAAATGCTATTGAAATTGATGCAAGTAATTAAAAAATGTTATAAACACAAAAGATGATTAAATACAAATTTGTCAAAATATTGAAAAAAAAGTGACGCATGTTCAATCCTATATGTAAATTCCTGTGGAATTCCTGTGGAATTTACATATGCTTGCAGTTACGGTTTGGGCTTCCCACTGCATGCTCTGGTTTACCCTCATAATCCAAAGTGATGGTGGTTGGTAGGCTAATTGGCTTTGTAAATTATACGAGTGTGTGGGGGTGGTAATAGAATCAGGAAGTTGATGGGTATGTGAAGAAAGTCTGAGAAATAAGTGCACACAAGATTGACCTGGTGGCTTACTTGTTTGCAGCAAAGCACACAAGAAATATGAGCATTTGGAATGGCACTGGAGACTTGAAGTCCACATGGAGGAAGCTAGCAAGTTCCAAAGGACTCACCCATCCTTCCTTTGGGCACCTCCTCCATTTGTGGCAGGGTCTGTCGGTTCCACGTGAGGTTCACCAGTAAACCTGAAGCCAACAGGACTGCAGTGGAAGCAAGTCCTCTTTGATCCCAAGGGACCATCTAAGGAGCATACCAGAGCAAAGCATAACATGGGAGAACATCAAGACACGAGCAGAAAAGTTAGAAAGCCAACAAGATCAATTAAAATAAATTAAAGAATTATTAGAGATTAAGACTATTTTTTGGGCCTACCAAGTTAAAATAAGGATAGAATGGATACAACACTTCCAAAAGGGTCATGATAAAACAAAATAAATGTGTGGAAGAGGAATAGGATGAGTACAATATCATTATTTTTGCTTCAGCTTTGAGCTGGAGGTGAATGCAGCTTGACATGAGAAGATGTCAGAAAATGACAGAACTACATTTAAAACATCGTTAAAATACCGAGTAATCAAACTCGGACAAAATCCTTGCCAGACATACTGCATTCACAAATTTAAAAGTAATCTACAAAATGACAGCAGTTACTGTCACATATATTTGGTAATGCATTACAAAAAGGAACAGATTATAATGCAAGGGGACTATATTTAAGCAGAGAGATAAGATGTCAAGTCAACTAAACATCAGTAGTTGAAACATAATGGAATCCCTACAAAGGAATAATACAGTAAAAACATCTTGAAACCACAACTTCAATATTTGATTTCTAAAGAAACAAAAAGGTTAGAGTGAGCCGACAAAGATAATGCGGCCTTTGATATGGTAGCACATGATAAATCAGTAAGGTGGAGAAGGCCAATTAAAAGGAGGTCACTGAAAAACAGGAAGCAGGGTAAAGGGCGGATATTCTGGAAGGCACAAAACAGGAAGCGACGTTCCCCAAAGGACCAATGCGAGGATTGCCATTGTTCATAATATCTATTAACATTTAAACATTTGGAGTAAGTTAATAAATTTGATAATGTTAAAATTCAGAGAGATGGCTAATGGCAAGAATAGTTGTGACAGTAATTGCAAAAAAATTACTTGCAATAAATTTGCTGAATTAATTCAATTAGCAAATGAGTTTCAACACAGGTAAAGGTGAGGATGTCATATATTATTCAGGAAATTGGAATATTACAGGAGCAAGAGGATCCGAGGACAATGCACAAATTGTAAGTGTGATAAAGAACAGCAAGGCCCAAATGAGAGCAATGAAGCAAATTACTTCATTCTAAACTGGAAAGTATTTTAAACAAATACCTTTGTTATGGAAAACTTGCAGCAAGCTTTGGTTAGACTACACAGAGTGCAGGAAAAAGCTCCAGTCAGCATTTCCAGAAAGGATAGAGATATAGGAGATGGCACAGAAGAGATTTACAATCATGATACCACCACAAGGTGAAAAGGTAATCCTTTGAAAATTGAAATGTTTTAATGAACTCACATCGAGTGTAGAAAAGAGCAAACCTAAATGTTATCAAGTTACAATTTTCACCTTAAAACAGGGAATTCAGATGCTAATTGTACACAGAGGGTGATGAGAATATGAAACTATCTTTGGAGGTAATTGAGATGAATTGCCAGGATGTTTTCAAAGGAGAAACCTGATGAATATCCAATAAAGGATCAGAGGGCTACATTGATAGATTACAGGAGGATGGGACATTCTATAATGTTCTCCATTGTTCTGGAAGGTTATAAAGCATTTCAAGAATCTGTAAAATTGAATCCATTAATTCACCTGTCAATAAAAAAACCATATTACTATTACCCAGGTTACTATTTAAAGTGAGAACCTTTCCTAAATATAAATAAGCCATACTGCTTTGTGAGTCAACAGATAGAACAAAGGCTTTATCAGTAAAGACGTTTCACAGTTTTGCTGCTGTTATTGAATTCCGCATATACTTTCAAAGCCGCCCTGTGGTGACATATTACAAATTCATACCAGATCCAATCACCGCTGCGAAAATAAAGAATGTGGTAATTAAAAAAAGTTATAAATTATACAAATTAATAAAATGTTAACAAATTCAGGAACTGTAAATGAAATAACAACCAAATCCCCTCACTGAATTCTAATAAATCCACGATTAAATAGAGTAATACTGCAGGTACTGGAATTCTGAAATAAGAGTACATGCAAATAAGTCACATTCCTTTGTTAACATTATTAGCAAGGAAATCAGAAATTTCCAAATATTTTTACTGCTTAATCACTCGCTTCAAATAAATTGTAGATATGCACAATTCTGCAGACGACCCAGTTCAATAGCCGGTTTAGCACACCTGTGATTAAAATCCTGGCAATTGCTTGGATTTGCTGGTCATTATCTTCCATTGTGGAGCCAAATCTCATTGGTCTTTATTGAATAGTGTAGAAAAGACTGATCAAGATTGCTTCTCTGTTATTTAAGCATGGATTGTTATTTATTTTTTCCTAATATTAGGCATGGTTCTGTGTGCTTCTGTTCACAAGTTGTTTCCTGTCACATGCAACAAACAATGACAGTACTGAAAGTCTGGCAAACCTGCACACATTTAATCAGATACCAAACAAAATTGGCACAGGATGCCATTTGACAGAGAAAACCTGCAGCAGCTCCTTTAATAAACAATCCAGCCAGTCATTCAATTCTACTTTTCCTCAATTTTTCATGTCTTGATTCACTATTGGGTCTTAATCCACTATACTGCCAGGCCTTGCATTCCCATATTTAACTATTCATTTTCCTTTTAGGCCGTGGGCCGAGGAGCTTTATCGTTCTAACCAGCTGAATTTTTAACATAGTGTAAAAACATTATATAAATCATACCTGAAACTCGTCAAGACCAAAACCTGCACATTTTTAAGAAATATGAGAAACACCTCAAATTTTCTGAGTGGTAATTGCCCAATCAATGCACGTTTGACATTGAGGTCGGATGCAAATTGACCAATCCCGCGCTTAGTTTTATGGTCGCTAGGCAGCGAGGACCCTGGGATCATGGCTGCCTCCTAATTACATCAATAGCAAAAGCAAGGTTTCCAAGGAATAAAGGTAATGCTCACCTTGCTGATCATTTTGTTTTTCAATTGATTTATCTTTATCAAGTTATGATGTGAACTGTTAAATAAAAATGTAGAGCTAGGGTTAGGATTAGGCTCAGTCAGTCGGTCAGTCAGTCGGTCAGTCTGTTGGTCGTGCTTGTCGGTAGGCCGATGAATGCTGTGGGGGATCGGTCGAGTTGTCGGGTCGCCAGTGGGTGGTGAGAGTTGGGTCGGGTCGCCGGTGGGTGGTGAGAGCTGGACCGGGCCGTCGGTAGGTGGTGAGAGCGGTCGGTCGGGCCGTCGGTAGGTGGTGAGAGCGGTCGGTCGGGCCTCCGGTGGGTGGTGAGAGCTGGACCGGGCCGTCGGTAGGTGGTGAGAATTGGGCCAGGCCACCGGTGTGTGGTGAGAGCGGTCGGTCGGGCCGGGCCTCCAGTGGGTGGTGAGAGTTGTGCCGGGCCTCCGGTGGGTGCGTGAGTGGTCGGTCGGGCTGTCGGCTGGCCGGTGTTGCAGCAAGCTTGTGGGCGGTCTGACGGAGCCGGCGCTATGGGGATGCTGAAGGCGGCCCGGGCGACGTGCAGGGCAGTGCTGCTCCCCACCACCATCATCACCACGATGATCCAGAAGGGCATGCTGGCCGAAGTGGACGCGCTGCGGGGCCACACGCACGGAGCCTGCAGCCGGTCCCAATGCAGCTCCAGCTCCAGCCGTGGGCAGCTCTAGAAGGGGGGCGAGTTTTCGTTTTCGTATCCTGGGAAGTGCAGCTAGTCCCAAGGGCATGCAGGCGACCTGGGCGCTACAGCCAGACCTGCCAGCCGACTTGGGCGCTACAGCCAGTCCCGGGGCAGTCGAGCTGAACTAGGCGCAGAAGCGACCTGGGAAATGCAGGTCCTTTGGCCCACTGTGTCTGCGCTGACCAACAATCAACCCATACACTAGCACCATCCGACACACTCGGGCCAATTTACAATTTACCGAAGCACTTAACCAACAAACCCGCACATCTTTGGAGCCGACCTGGGAACGACAGCCATTCCCGGGCGGTTTTGCTACAACGTTTTACAAAATTTTGATACAAATTCAAGAAAGCATCAGGATCTATAATATTAGGAGATGACTTAGAAACTTTATTGGATTTTATAATAACCGAACACAAATCATACTTGGAAATAAGTTGCTAAAAGCATGTAGGATATTTGCTGCACTAAACAGCAAAAAAAAAAAAAAAAATTGACTTCACAGTATCTTATGCTTTCTTTACAGTTATTGTCAACACTAAAGAGGGATATATGCATATGATAATTTCAATACAAAAACAGTGGATTAGAAACAATATGCGATTGGTTTTGAGTTTATATACCCAAACACCAGTTTATACTTAACAACTTTTTTATTCTACAGGATTACAACATTAATGAACATCAAAGGACCAGGGCTCAGAACCCCTTGGGTTGACTAAAATTCAATATATAAAAATATGATCCAACATCTCTCATTAGGGGTTTCCTTGAATTATCTTTATCAGAGAAGCACTGAATTCGATTAGAAATTAGCGTGAGCATATGCTGCTATATCATTTATTTTTATCTCTATTTCCCACACGATTCTGACCTCTGGTCTTTACTTTACACAGGACAAACTACAACATTTTTCTCCTCGATGCTTGGGTATAACTTCCTGCATTAATGACATCTTAAAACAGTACAAATACATATTGCTGCTTTGAATGAATCTGATAACCATGGGATGACCTTAAAATATAAATTAAAGATAAATAATCATTCAAATTTCTGACAACTCAGACACAGTTTTTCGAGTGATGCTATAAAGTGATCTGTGTAGTACACAAGTTACGTGTTATCTTATTCATGTCTGAGTAATTGCCTGTGTTCACCTCTCCTTACAATACAACAGTTTACCTGCATTTACCAGGATGCACAACATATAGTGGCCTATTTTCAATTATAGGTGCAGGGATCTATAGTAAAGCAAATGCACACATTTGTGACAAACAAAAAATTGCTATAATCAGTGACAGTGGAATATCTCATAAAAGGAATTATTGCCTACAACTATGACAGAATTAATAGCACAATACATTGTGTATCCTTGCTATCCCAAACCTGCATCCTGAATTATAAAAGAAAACTTTGAAATTAAGCCTGCAATCAACCATGGCAGAACAATTCAAAGCAGTCCTGTTGCAAACAACCTAGAAGATACGTAGAAATTTTAAACATTTAAAAGGTATGTTTGAAGCCACACGCCAATGCAGGACCTACCAAAGTGTGATTTAACTATAACCAATCATTATAGTTATACCCAGCCTTTGGCTTGAAATATTGTAAGGCAAAATCTGGTATGTCCACATTTTATAGCATTTATTTTGATGCAGCTTGCACCTAAAATAATTCCAACCCAATTAAACCACAGCTGATTGATATGACTTGTAAATAATTGAGAAAAGGCAAGTGAGTTTTCCAACTGCACAACGCACAAAAGCTCACATCTCAAAACACATTACAATCTAGTCAAAGTTCTAAAGCGCAGAAATAATCAAAGGTCTGCAATGTGAATTAAACATCTTACTGCCATTTAGCAGGTGGAATACAAAAAGATTTAAGATCACTGGAGAAATTGGAAGCAACCGTTGATAAAATGACAAGTGTAGGCAGTATATTCACAAGAAGCAATTCTACTAAAGCAAGGCACAAAAAAATTTACAGACAATAAAAGCTATTGAAAATTAAACAGCAGTACGATCCAACTGGGACAATCGTTAAAATTGAAAAATATAAAAGCTGATCTGTTTTAGGTCATTATTGCCGTCAAATCTCAATTGTTGATTTTCCTTGCCTCCGTTGTTTAGTTTTTTTAATTAACTGCAAGTTCTTTCCCTTCTCCATTAAGATAAAGGCTTAACCAAAAACAATTTATCTCCAAGGTCACTTGTGAAAATTGGCGCCTTTTTGTAATGTTCCACTAAATCTTCCATGCTGTCAAACTTTCGTTGTCCAATGCAGTAGAGGCCTTGCTTCAACTGCACCTTGAAGTGCTTATTTTTATTTTGGGCCTTCAAGGACACAGAGAAGTCATTGGGCTGTGAAAGAAGTGAAAAGCAAACTTGATTAGGCTTTTAAATATTCATTTTGATAATTGGCTCCTATCTTGTACTGTACACTGCAGACTGCACAATCACATTAGAGAATCGAGAGTCAAGAGTTGTCATATGTCCCAGATAGAATAATGAAATTCTTACATGCAGATCAAGAGAGGAAATAATTTTTCATAATATCACAGTCCAAAAATTCCTATTTTCACTTAAGATAGACAAAATGCTGGAGTAACTCAGCGGGACAGGCAGCGTCACTGGAGAGAATGGATGCCGTTTCGGGTCGAGACCTTTCTTCAAACTGAAAGTCGCGGGAAAGGGAAACGAGATATAGACGATGATTTAGAGAGATATAGAACAAATAAATGAAAGATATGCAAAAAAGTAACATTGATAAAGGAAACAGACCACTGTTAGCTGTTTGCTAGGTGAGAACGAAATGCTGGTGCGACTTGGTGGGGAGGGATGGAGAGAGAGGGAATGCATGGGTTACTTGAAGTTAGAGAAATCAATATTCATACCCCTTTAAGCTGCCCAAGCAAAATCTGAGATGCTGTTCCTCCAATTTGCGTTTATTGCATACTTTAATGGAAAACAAACCTAAATATCCCTGCTCAAATTGTCCATACCATGGACAGCAACCATTTTGTTGTTATGGTTCAATTCACGGAGAGGAAACAGAGAGTCCCAATACTATTACCAGTATATTCCAAGTTGGGAATGGGAAAAGAAAAGTTGCAATGTGCTTAAATTACAAAGTACATTTTCCATATTGGTATTTTAGTGTATTATGGTAAGATTCCAATAAATCCATTCATCAAACAATACAGAAATCTGGGAACCAAACGATACTCTTTGTAATCAATTTCATATCACAATCCATGGTAAATAAAGAATATTAATGCCACAGACTATATTAGGATTATTGGACACTGCAATTTGGACCAAGGTCAGAATTCAAAAATAGCGAATCCATTACTTACTGATGACTCGCTGTCTCGAATTATAAAATCTCCATCGACGCCTCGTTCATTCAGAGCCATTTCTCCTTGATGCCTTGTAATTTTTCCATAATACCAGGGGCTACCGGCAAACCTGCCAGTAGTTGCTGCTCCTATGTAGTCACATTGAGGTGGCGTTGGACCAATACTGTTGACTGGTGGTGATGTTGGGACAATATTCACATAGTTCTTCGGTACCAGCCCTACTTGACCATCAGCTTTCCTGCACTTCCACCATTCTGGATCATTTTCTGGTTTTTCAATTACATCCATCACCTCGCCCTTCTCGAAATTAAGCTCCTCCTCATTTGAAGAGCTGAATGGATACAGAGCCTGCACCACATGCAGAACTTTAGCATTGTGTGCATTGATTACAACTGCTAGTCTCTCTGTTAATGAGCCCACAGGTTCGACAGTAGTGCCCTCTGGTTCCTCCATAACATAATTTGAAGGAAACCAACCACTTTGTCCATTGTAACCACCTCTCCACCATCCATCGCTGCATTTTTCCATGACGGTAACTTTGGTCCCTTTAACCAAGGAAAGCTCATCATCTCTCTCTGCTGTGTAGTTGAATTTCACATAAGCAGGAGCATTCAAGTCATAGAGGCGTTCGCCATTGTCAGCATAACCATCAGTATCTGCATTGGACGCTGTGTCTCGAATGCTTGGTTTCCGTTTCACTTTTCCAATTCCTTTAAAACAAAAAGGAATAAAGCATTATTGCACTGGTTAAGAAACCAAACCCATAAATGAATAAAATCAAGTAATACATCAACCATGACTGTTCATCTATGGTGTGAACACAGAAGGGATTCGAAACAATATTTGATGAAGACCGTTTTGTGGACCATGTACAAATGACCAGCTGACCACCCTAACTGTCAACTACCAAACTACCAATCCTCCTCTCTCTCTCCACACCCCCCCCCCCCAAGGAAAAGCTGTATAGAAAATCTTTACCACAGAACTTTCAATGCCAATTACACTATTTTTAATACAGCTGCTCCCCGACCTACGTTCCGATAAACCCATCGTAAATCAAAAATATCGCAAGTCGAAAACGCATTTAATACGTTGCGATCACGTGACCGGACGTGACGTGCGGCTCGCTGCCATTGCCGAGCGTTTGCCGATCGTAAAGTCGAAATATCGTAAGTCGAAGTATCGTAAATCGGGGAACATCTGTGTTGGCTGACGGTATCAGTTGTCCTATTCCTATTTGCCATTTGTAAATTCCTTAAATGATCTACCTTGTCGGTTATTGTAGTATCTTACACATACCAGCCATCTCTCTGAAAATAACCAAGCTGTGAAGGAAATTTTAGTTCAACATAATAAGCCTCATCAGTTGTTGATCACCCAATCTACTGGGAAAATAAAACTATAAGAAAAATGGAGACCGATTCAAAAGACACTGGTGTGAGGGAAAATATTTCTGTTCTAAGCTTAAAAGGTACATTGACCAGTCAAGGTATCATTGCTTCTTTAATTTACTTGTACAACCAAATCTCCAAGTTAATGCGAAATATTTGTCCTTGGTCGCACAAGGCCACATTTTGACATCGTTCCTGAGATCTTCTAATGAACAAGTGTTGAAACCTGCCCCATTTATAACAGTTTCCAAATAGAAAAACTTAAACTCTGTCCAAATTGGCAAAGTTCAAGGATGTGGACAGCAGCATATCCATGTACCGCAATATCGCAAATATCATTAAATGGAAAAATATATGGAACCAATTTGGCCAAATTTGATGACATGGCTAAAATGGGGCTCAGACATTAGCTTTATTTCTCTCTAAACATAAATTGGTCTTGGACAAATTTAAATTTCTATTGGCATGAAACCAGAAAAATCTACTATGGCATGGTGATTTTTAAAAACACATTTATCAACATGAAAACTTCATTAACGCCATTTTAACTGATTTGTGCCCATTTTTAACCTCACTATTTTTGTGCATTTAATACCAATTCTGCTTTGCATAGCTTAATAAACTTAATCACTATCAAGAGAAACAATACATACACAACCAAGTCCCATATTAATTTATGGCAGAGTCAATTTACATTCACAATGTGGTAGTTGTATGTGCGTTCATCCGGATCAAAAACGACCCTGCTACAATTCTCAGTCCTTCCTCTTCTAGGTGAAGAGCGTGTGATCATTTTATTAATGTCCAAATTGTCAGAGTTGCCAACAACTCAGTAATTGAGTAACATTTGAAATTCTGCCCACTTCTTCCAGCATTAACGTTCCAATTAAGACAGCGTGTCCAGTATCACAGGTAGACAAAAATGCTAGAGAAACTCAGCGGGTGAGGCAGCATCTATGGGGAGAAGGAATAGGTGACGTTTCGAGTCGAGACCCTTCTTCAGTATCACCTTCTGTTTCTAGTTTAATCTGCTTTGCACTACATCTACAATTAACAAATGTAAAATAAAAACTACTACTTTTAATTTGAATGGAATCTGTACTTTGTGCATTGGCCTTGTACCAACTCATTTTGCAGCTTCTCATTACGAATGAAAGCACACACATTTCAACCTTCCTTTTGCATCTCACCCATTCCTATAAAACGGCTAACAGACATGTGCAAAAATGCTCAAAGGAGAATCAGAATCTTCGGTAGTTGGAACCAGTGAGTTGAGACTACAAAACCTTTGCTTCAGTTATTTTTTTTTATTACTCACAGAGCAGCACAATTGACGGAAATTGGTCAAATAAGGAGAATAAAGGATCAAGCACAATTTACTCTTGCTATCTTAACACGGGGCTGTAACATATGAAATAAAAAATATGAAACCAACAAGACTCTCGCAAATAAAGACATTTGAATAATGTAAAATATACAACATGAAATACCTCATGAATTCAATATGTAAAAGGACATGAGTGAAAAAATAAAAATACATAGACCCAACAGAAGTGGCATAAGAATAAGAATGAAATTAAAAATTAAAAATCCTTCCTTCAATCTAATTATGAATGGCACAATAATGCCTTTTATTCATTAGAATGATTCACAATGAATCATCTAATTACATATTAACACCCCAGCATATCTACTGGGCTACTTGCAAATTATCTTATTTTGGCTACTTTGCAGCATTAATTGAACTGCATTTAAAATTATTACCAAGTTACTCTAGTTCATCACTACTTTTTAGCCACTATCTATTGCTTCAGAAATAGCATTGGAACCACATTTTTCATTTATACAAAATTTAATATTTTCAGTAATAACAAAGATATTCCACATTTCGACATAGATAACTTTTGAAACCAACATCTGCACATTTGTTTTCTGCAGTGTCGACAATGGAAAAGTTGATCGAGAGGTGATGATTGAAATGGAGGATACACCCTTCTTAACAACGAAATGAGTCATATCAGCCAGAGGCAAGCAAAAGATTGGTGTTACATATCAAATGGTCAGCTTTGATAGATGCAAGTTCAAGCTGTATGTTCTGTTTGGACATTTAATTTGGAATGATGTCCTTTGCTTAGAGACACTCAAAATAAAGGCAGAAATACCATTTTATTTCCTTCAAATCTGAAATCAAGCAGTAACAGGGCACAAATGTAACACAAAAGCGAACAGGACCCAAGTTGCAAGCCATTTGAACAATAAAATGTCACATGTACATTTGTTTTCCCTTGGTTGAACTTCTCGATAAGTTTGAGAATATCAAGTAAATTCAACCCAATTTTGCATTGAATAACTGTCCCTTGCACATATGTAAAGTGATTTGATTACCGATTCTCACTGACAATTATGGTCACGGCAATATGAAGGCATTGAAAGTGCCTCCAAAAAGGTAAATCCAAATACTGTAATTAAAATCAGTTGCAGGAGGGTTTAAACTAGAGAGGTAGGGTAGGGTAACCAGAGTAGGTGGTCAGAAATTGGAAGGAGTGAGGGGAAGATAGAGGTTAGGACCAGTAAGTCTCCAAGGAAAAACAGGCAAGGAGAGGTGAAGGAATATGGTGATGTTGATTGGCTGAAGTGTGCTTATTTCCTTGCAAGTAGTATTTTGCTGATGAACTTGGAGCCTGGATCAGTGCTTGAGCCTGCAGATCCCAGAACTTCGCCAGAAGTCAATATATCAACATAGAGAAATATAGCATACTGTAAACAATGAGTCCTAACTACATAAAACATGTAATGGTTGCTCATTTTGTACACAGAAATTCCAATAAAGTCACACGCATGGAGCCTGACCACACATCTTCCCATTTAGTTATCAAAGGCCATGCAGACATTAGCTCATTCCAATGCTTCTTTTTAGAGCACTATACAATTTTGATATAGAATACTATGGAATAATTGGATATTTGTTTAGTTTAGTTTAGAGATACAGCGCAGAAACAGGCTCTTCGGCCAGAGTCCGCATCAACCAGCAACCTCTGTACACTGATGGTATCCTACACACGCGAGGGGCAATTTTACATATATTGGCAAGCCAATTAACCTAAAAACCTGTACATCTTTGGAGTGTGGGAGGAAACTGAAGATCTCTGAGAAAACCTACATGGTCACGGGGAGAATATATAAACTCACTACAGACAGCACCCGTAGTCAGGATCGAACCCGGGACTTTGGCGCTGCAAGGCAGCAACTCTACCGCCGCACCACTGTGCAACAAACCTATCTTCTGTACAGTGGAAACACAGGCCTCACAAATAAACATTGTTTTTAGCATGCTCCTGCTTCCTGGGAATTACCTCAGCTGCAGTGACTATTAAAAACTTAACATGCATGATAATAACCAGATATGAATGCATGGCACACAACCGACAGCAAGTTAAATTTAAAACTGCACATTAAAGGCGACAAGTTACCTTTATTCCGACTGATCATACATATCAGCAATCAAGGAATAAGAATAAATTGTCAAAATTATTGAAGATATCAAGACAAATGGAGGATGATTTTATATATGTGTGTACTATTTCTATGCAGAACATATATGTTTAGAAGACATGCATTCATGAACATGGATAAGAGCATTTCCTATTGGAAAACAGTGTTTGGACTGTGATGAGGATTTGGTTGAACAGTTAACATTCTCAAAAATATTAATACAAGTTCACCAGGAAATCACTTGGCATAAAAATGTAAGACTTGAAAAACTCAGGCTGTTTTTGATAGCATAATATATGCAAGATGAACAGAAGGAGGTATTTAATGTTAAAGATTACAGCAATAAATAAAGGCTTCCCATTTGCTGCATGATCCAGAATAAAGGCATTTGGAAGTAATATTTGGAAGATTGGATTTTTCTTTCCCCCACACAGATCCTTGAATAGCCATGGAATATGCAGTATTAGCGATCGGTGCAGAAAACATGTCAACAAAGGTTTCAAAGGTCTTTTATTGTCACATGGACCAATTAAGGTGCAGTGATATGTGAATTACCATACGAAAAAAGCAACAAGACACACAACGACATTAAATTTAACATCTGAATTGGTTACTTATATAAATCAACGAACATGGACATTTGGGGTTAGTTGCCCAATCCAAACATTTTTAACATTTCTTATTTTTAAAGGTGTGCCCTAAAAATGAAACCTCTCAATTTTGATGTATTGCAATTACCACCAGTTTTGACATGAAAAATCATTGCAAAAAACTCTGAACTCAGTTTCCAATGTAAAAGTGGCAGGAAGCAAATGTCTCCACAACTATGTCAACGAGTGCTACACCCATCCAACCCTCTCCCGATGGGACATGCATGATCTTTCATGTGTCGAAGCACAGTAACCACTGCAGTAGATTTTATTTGTTCAATACATTGTTTAATACATGCTAATAAATACTCAGCTTTCAACCCATGGGAGTATAAATTATATCAAGTTCTGTAGTTAAATTTACTTCAATATGTACCAATCCGAACCAGTGTACCAAGGTTACAGGGAACTTTCATCTCCATTCACAGTACACTGGAAGTTTGGCTTCAGTTGCCCAGCAACTATCTAGTTTGGCACAGAAATGAGTCAAGATTTCTTTCAGTTGAATGCGTCATATTATAACTATATATGTCGGGACTTGATGGCATAAAATGGACAGATGGCTAAAGGCAGGTGGTGTTAAAAAGAACATAGTGTCATTGATGAGAGATGAAACATTTAAATTTCTTGCCACAACCAGTGCACTCAGCATAACTGCTGGTGAGGCAATGGCTACTGACTCATCCTGCACATTTTATTCTCTGAAGCAAAACGTTGACACCAGAAACAAAGCAGGATTTATATCAATGAGACATAACTACGACAAAAATACATAGAAATGTGATTTCTTTCGACTGGAGACTGTGAATGCTATGTTAGCAGTGTGCACTGTAGAAAAATCCTGCCAGATAATAATGGCCTAAAACCGTTCTTTCCACATTGATGCTTAGAAATTGAACATTATTACTGGTCAGGAAAACAATCACATTATCGCTGAAGAACGAATCCTACCCGAAGCTGCAGATAATAGTATACGCTATCACTGCAGAACGCACAAATATTCGTTCAGTTGGTGCCATTATCACGCAATGGTGCCATGACAAATTAATCACATGGCCAATTACTGAAGCATAATATTAATAGGCAGATAGTCCAGAAATATCCCCTGAAACATTTACAAAGGTGCAATCCAGGTATGGTCACTCACTGTCTGCGGTGATCTTTCATTGCAATAGCAGCTCTATACATTATGAAGATATCATTAGCTCAAGGTATTGGCATTGACAAGGATCTGGGGGTCCTTGTTCATCAGTCAATGAAAGTAATCATGCAGGTACAGCAGGCAGTGAAGAAAGCGAATGGCATGTTGGCCTTCATAGCAAGAGGAGTTGAATATAGAAGCAAAGAGGTCCTTCTGCAGTTGTACAGGGCCCTGGTGAGACCACGCCTGGAGTATTGTGGGCAGTTTTGGTCTCCAAATTTGAGGAAGGACATTCTTGCTATTGAGGGAGTAGGTTCACAAGATTAATTCCCGGGATGGCGGGACTGTCATATGCTGAGAGAATGGAGCGGCTGGGCTTGTGTACTCTGGAATTTAGAATGATGAGATGGGATCTTATTGAAACATATGATTATTAACGGTTTGGACACGCGAGAGGCAGGAAACATGTTCCCGATGTTGGGGGAGTCCAGAACAAGGGGCCACAGTTTAAGAATAAGGGATAAGCCAATTAGAACGTAGATGAGGAAACACTTTTTCACACAGAGAGTGGTGAGTCTGTGGAATTCTCTGCCTCAAAGGGCTGTGGAGGCCGGTTCTCTGGATACTTTCAAGAGAGAGCTAGATAGGGCTCTTGAAGAAAGCGGAGTCAGGGGATATGGGGAGAAGCCAGGGACGGGGTACTGATTGGGGATGATCAGCCATGATCACATTGAATGGCGGTGCTGGCTTGAAGGGCCAAATAGCCTACTCCTGCACCTATTGTCTATTGATAGCAATGGAGGTAAATCAGTATCTGGTAACTTGGTTTTCAATCAGTCCCAAGTTCCAGGATTCCTACTCTGAAATTCCAGATTAGAGGATAGTAACATGCTTGCAAGTAGTTGCTCGCAATGAGATCAGAGTACTGTAGAGTATACAGGAAAGCACTCACTACCAGAATTACACCCACCAACGTGAAGGTTGTACTGGGTGGCAAAATGGTGAACTTTGTGCAATCTTGAATTACAGATTATGACATGTAAATGTCCCCTTGGTGTGGTCTACCATGAAGTTTTACTGTAAATCTTTGCCACATGACTGCCAATGCTTCTTGACTTCACTCAGAAACCAAGTTGCTCCTTAACTGGCCCCATAACCCCCACCCACCAAAATACAGTACCTCCAGGGGCTCAAGACAATCTTCAATTTTGAGTCAAAGAAAATGGAACCATTAAATAAAAACTGGAATTCTGGACCAGTTTTTCTTAAGGAAAGCACATTTTCCCACAAACATGCACAAATTCCTGATTCAAATAAACTACAGTTGTAGCAATGCATTAAAGTTATCTTTAGACAATAGGCCATTCTCATTTCTACTTCTGCATAACCAAGTTGCAAATCAATAAAAATAAAACACCCTGGACTTTTCAACTAAAAATTGGATTAATTATGAAGCTCCAAAGTACTTTGCTGAATTTTGAAACCAAATGAACTCAAATTGTTAAGACAGTGCTATCATTGTTTCAGTATTACTTGGTACAACTTACCTGAACTGTCATGAGTTTCGATCATTCACTGAAATCAAATCAAAGCATTGTTAGCAATATTTAGAGTGGAAATATTGCAATTCAAATTACGTCTGCAATTATTTTGTGCAGGTGGACTGTCTCCAGAGCATTGGTGCACGACATCCAATTCATGAGGCTCAATCAAACTCACCCCAGAGCCCCCAATGAGATGGAATTGGAGGAAATTAATACATTTTTAAAATCACTTTCGAGTATTAGTTTGGGTGTAAGACCAGGTTGATACATATTTTAATAGGTAAAGATTATTTCAAGTCAATTACACAAAACCATATCATATTTCCATGCATTTTAAATGATTATTGGCTTGTTGTCTGGTAGCAATCTGACCAGAAGTTAGAGTCCCTGGAAGTTGTGCACCAATGATTAGAGGTTTACAATAGCACATGGAAGAGGTGTTTTAAAGTCCTCGTTAAACCAAACCTGGGATACCGCAACACACCTTCAGGAAGGTCTTGACAAGAGTATAAATTCTGACACAATGTTAAATCTCAAAATGTTATAAACAAGAAAGAAAACAGTGCATTGACAAGCAGGCTGATATGGTAATAGGCAGAGGATGTGCTGGGGGCTTCAACAAACAATGTAAACCAATTTGTATTTTTGCCAAACTTCAAGTTTGCTTTGCAGCTGTCAGAAGCCTGTCAATCAGTGAGCAAGCAGGCCAAAGGAAGATGCAAATACGTTACAAACTAAAAATGTTCCAAAGTCTGGTAAGCATCAGATTAAGGCACACGTATACAAGTTAGAAATAGGTCACATGATCAAAGCAGGATTTGGATGTACTTTTAACGACTCCCATAATTTAGTAGGAGAAAGTACGATGGAGATCTGCAATGCTGTGACATTAGCCATCATTCAGGCACAAGTAACCTCAGCTGCCACATGTACATTAAACTGGAGGCATGGAGCTCCTGATTCCATAATGGTTTGATAATTCACCGACTAGGTTTGGCAGGTTATTTGCATCACATGATAATCTTTGACAGCATTTTGTCAACAGCTGGATCCTTATAGGAGTATTAGATTACCAGAAACATAGTGGATGTTGATGGTTGTGTCAGGTTCGAACTTCAGTTAATTCATTTTTATCAGGCCTTTAGTGAATTGGAGTTGACCACAAGGACAATACTTAGTTAACTTGGTTTTCAATCAGTCCCAAGTTCCAGGATTCCTACTCTGAAATTCCAGATTTAAGACAGATTTAATATCTGATTATCCCTCTAATGAGATTTTATCTTTGTCTTGCTCACCTTGTTTTCTATTTTCCTCTCTAATACATGTTTCCATTTTGCAATTGTGTTTATTCTGCTCGAGTTGTATTCCCATGTGGCTACTCCAGTTCCTCCATTTAAATACATTGTTCTCATCCACATCATAGCACTTTCAATGCTTTATTTCCACTTTTCAGCTCGACACAATGGACTTGCTTTTACGCCTTTTCTCCATGTTCCCACCGACCCAGAACTGCAACAGAGTTCCACAGCTCCAAATGTTACAACCAAACTGATCTAACTCTTAGTATTGCAAAATATTTCTGCATTACCATTGTGCACACTCAGTCTCCAATCGCAAAATACCTAACCATGTTAGTGTAGGAGGTGCAATACATAGAAACATAGAAACATAGAAATTAGGTGCAGGAGTAGGCCATTCGGCCCTTCGAGCCTGCACCGCCATTCAATATGATCATGGCTGATCATCCAACTCAGTATCCCGTACCTGCCTTCTCTCCATACCCTCTGATCCCCTTAGCCACAAGGGCCACATCTAACTCCCTCTTAAATATAGCCAATGAACTGGCCTCGACTACCCTCTGTGGCAGGGAGTTCCAGAGATTCACCACTCTCTGTGTGAAAAAAGTTCTTCTCATCTCGGTTTTAAAGGATTTCCCCCTTATCCTTAAGCTGTGACCCCTTGTCCTGGACTTCCCCAACATCGGGAGCAATCTTCCTGCATCTAACCTGTCCAACCCCTTTGAGTTCATCTTTTCCCACTCACCAGAATCCCAAAATAACTTTGTCCAGATTAAAAATATAAACTTGTATTACTATTTGACGTACATGATGCTCACAGTGCAGTCTTCTTTATAGTGAGGAGACAACGGCTTGGCAACTGCATTGTGAAATGTCTACTTTTGTTCTGCGAACATGTTCTTCAGTAAGCTTTAATATCCTTAATAATTCTCTTTGACTTCACGTGCTGCTCTAATTAGGTATGTTGCAAAGCCTACCTGAAGCGTCGCTGAAAATCTGTCGCTGCGGGTGTGCGCGATTTTCTCTAGGCTGTTCAAATCGAAGATGTTCAGCCTAGTTAATTATTAACGAAAAATCGCTGGAAGACCCCGTCGCAAAAGCTATTATTAGTTTTAAAGGCCTCGTATAATAGTTATAGTAGTTTAAAAAACAATCTCTAAACCCGCGACCACCGGCAGCTGTCAGGGTCGCATAGAGCAAATAACAGAAGGTATGCTGCTTATATTTACATTAAAAAGGGCTTCTTAAGATCCCTTTATACAAAGTTTAATATTGCGAGTAGCTCATTTTGGGCCCATTATATCCCGCAGTATTTTTCTGGGCATTTGAGGCACAAATCTACCGCAACGTGAACGTTCTAAACCAGCGCGTTCACAGGTTCCCACTAGAAAGCTGATTTAAAATGGACTTTAATTTACAGCAATTGAACACTAAATTCCTTCCATTTGGCCTATAATTAATGTAAATGAGATTTAAAAATCATGTTTTATTGTGAATTATTTATGAATATTATTTGGACACTTAGGCTATTTAAAAATGTTAATCATTTATTAAGAAATGGATAGATGTTTAGATCTAGTAATTGAAGTTTGAAATTAGCTACACTTGGGTAACTAACTAATTATATGCTTTAATTTCAGGTCATCCAAGAAAGATTATTTTATATTTGTTTCAGAATGGTTCAATCTACGATAACTGAAAATTTCATTCAGTTCTCTTAATTTTTAAGAAAGTTATGGGCTTTTGACTGTTCACGATCACAGCTTTTTTGTTATGTCCATAGAAAATCAATAGGGAACAAGATGCTCATTTCCCAGTATGAAAATGGCCATAACTTTTTAAATACTTGAGATATGAAAGTGAATTAGGTGTCAAATTAAACTTCTTTTTATGCTTTATCTGATGGGATAAATTACAGACTTGATTTTTTAAATCTCAAAATTTTGTAACATTGCTACTCTAATGAATCTCAATGGAAACTTGAGGAATGCCATCGGATCCTCCAGTCTCTTCCTTATGCAACTAGAGCCTGTACCTCATTGACAGGCTTCAATTAGTTCAAAATGGCAACAGCATTTCCTCCTCACTGACCATCTACACAGGGGCCAAGACTGGAGCCAGGCTCAGCTCCAATGCCAGTTTAAATTTGTCAATGATACCACATCAATGCAATCATGAAGTAAGCCCTTCAACACCTTTACCTGATTTACTTGATATTAGGCAGATAATTTCAAAGAACCACACAGCACCATCCCCACGCTCTCATCTCGCTGCGACCATTTGGGAGGTGTTGCAGGACCGTTACCTCCAGGTTCAAGAATTGTTTTTTTCCCCCTCATCAATCATCAAGCTCTTGAACAACCCTAACAACGTCACAAACCTACTTAGTAATGAATTACTGTGGACTTTTTAAAATAGCTCGTACTATGTACTTCAGCTTGTACGATTGTATGCAGATTACCTAGTACAACTGATAAATTGTATTATTGCCATTTGTCCTTTATCACTTGCTTGTACTATCTACTTCTGCATTCCATCCTCACAAATCTTCCCTCCACTTCACCTTTTCAAATTTCCAACTCTTGATTTAAATCTTTTGCATCAGTTTCCAGTTCTGATGAAAAGCGTTAATTATGTTTCATTACACAACTTGCCTACAATAAATTTCCAGCATTTTCTGCATCAATTGCAACTTAAAACAAAATGACCACGTTTTTGGTCACCTGCCCAAATGCCACCAGACATTATACTCCATTTCCATGATTGACAAGAAGTGGTGCGTTAAAAGCTGCTTTATCAATGGAATTATTGCAAGCATCCAACACTAAAATATTCTGTACACCACTTGTTATTTATAAATGAGTCTCGTTTTTAATCCATTATTGCAAAAACATTTAATGAGAATTGTTTGGGTGGCTACAGAAAGCTAATGCCAATACCTACGAGATTTTGCACTATAACTCGGGAAAAATATCTTGACCATGGTGAAAACATAGAAAATAGGTGCAGGAGTAGGCCATTTGGCTCTTTGAGCCAGCATCGCCATTCAATATGATCCTAAATCAGTACCCTATTCTGCTTTCTCCATATCTCTTGATTCAAAGCAAAACAAAACAAAATAACTTGAGCATAGGGAGTAAAATAATGAGACTTGTGTTGTATTGACCTCAATCTAGGAAATTGAAGGATAATCTAATTTGACATTTACAATGATAAAATTTGATAAAGCAGATACAGTAATCACATCTTTCCTGTTGGGGAAATTTCAATACAAATAGATAAAGTAGGCCAAATTGGAGCAAAAGCAAGAACTTAATTCAACCATGGGTCTTGGAAACAAGGGATTTTCCACATATTTGATTGCTATATTAAGAAAATGTTAATTAATATTTGATATCTGGTTATTTGATATTTGCATTATTACTATATGTATCAACAGATATCAAACATAGGTATGATAGAATAATGGTTAAATTACTGAGATCCAATTAATCTAGATAATTCAAATCTGACGATAGTCCTTTGCAGAGTTCAAATTCCACTGTAGCATCTTGGAATTTTACCTCAAATGAATATCAAATTAAAAAGCTAGCCTTCGAAATAGTTATCATGACACTAGAAAATTCAGTGTTATTTTTTATTAATTTTGGGTCAGACGAACGCCATCCTAGCCAAACTCTTATTTCAATCCTGCCATCATGAAAGTGTTATAGGAGCCTGAAAACAGTGCTTCTTACTTACTCCTATTGCTATGTTCACATGCTTCTTGAATAATGAATCAGTTTTGTGGCATCATTTTACAGTGCTTTTTAAAATGTTTTCATTCTCTTTAAAAAGTTCAAAAGCTTTGTTGATTGGCGGAACTGATGACAATTTTGGATTTCAAAAAACTTGAAATGGCATTTTACTCAAATTTCAGCAAACACTAATTAATACAGAAACTATTGCAGGATGATTTGTTTTTCAAAGTCTGCTCGTTTAACATGCAACAGAAGGCTACTTGTGCTATAGAGAAGCCTAAAAAAGGTCTGGAGACAAAATACAGTTGCTTGAGTACACTGCCAAGAATATGACTGAATCGCAAATAGTTTATATTTGTTTTGAACATCACAGGGAGTAGGAAGGAAAAAGCATGGGAGACTAGTCATTACTCACCACCTTTCCAGATTCTGGATCAAGATTTAGGCTGACTATCAAAATATTTTACAATTTCAGGATTACAGTTGAAATATTATCAATCAGCAGTGAACATGAGGGAATGTTAGGAGAAATAGCAAAATCATAGCTTGCACTTGTATAGTACCTGCCACATCCATAGAGCATGTTAAATGCAAAATGGTCACTTGTTTCTGAACTGGTCACAAACATTGTCCTGGGAACATCTGTCGGACCAATATGTGAAAGAACCCACAAACACAGTGCTGAATAAAACTGTTTGGAGAAGACATTTGTTCATATTGTGGCATGGGATTATTTATATACAGCTAAATGGATTAATGCCTAGTAGAGTTAGTCTTTCACTTTTGATTGATTTATTATAGGTCTACCACCGATTTTCCGCACCCTTGGTTTCAGAGGCTTGCTGAATTATCCATTTTGCCAGAGGGCACAGCTACAAGCGAGGTGAGGTTGGGGTGGGGGGGTTTGAAGGAAAGATACCGGCCTGTAAAGTCTGCCTTGAAAGTCAGCTACAGAAGCGGATCTGCCGGCTCAAATTTGACCTTGTAATACCCCTAGTACAATGGTCAGATTAAAAATTCTGCACCTACTGGGATTTGAAAATGGTGCCAAATCTGGTGACTCTGTATACCGTCTCAGTGTGCTTCTACTATTATACACTTGTACTATATCTATTATGCTTATCTAAGATGTATCTAGATGCTTATGTATGGTGTTACTTGTACTGAATTGTATACAAAAATGAATTTCACTGTACCTCAGTACATGTGACAAATAAAGTACCATTGAACCATTAATCAGCCAAATAAACACCACCAGGAGATACAAACATACAATGGGGAATAATCTGTTCATGGATGGATGGAGTGGGGGGGGGGGGGGGAAGAAGAAACAAAGACTTACTTTGTTAGTTGTTAAAATGACAACATATTCCAAGGCTGCTGATGAAACAAGTAATGACACGACTGGGAGACGAATACACTGAATCTTTGTGCATTTCCATATGTCACGAAAAAAGCTTTATACACATTTCTGCATGACAGACATTGCCCAGAGCACAGAATAAGTTGGGCTCCAAAGCCTAATTACTTTCATCATCTATATTACAAAATCATGGAATTAAAGAGACACATACACACGGAGGGATATGGCATGGTATTCGGCACAAACATTGTTGGTCGAAGGGGCTCCTACTTTGTTGTACTGTTCTATGTTCTTATATGAAGACCAAAGATCAATATTCCTCAAGTCCATTTCACAATTTTCAACTGGCAACTATTTTGTAAAAAGTGTTGAGTGAATTATTTAAAAAATACTTACCAATTAAAATAAGTTATGCAAGGACTGGGAATAAGGCCACTTGTAACTGCAGTAATATTGTGCAAATGTCGTCCAAGTTGTGTGCTCGGAAGATTCAATTATTTTGGTCACTCTATCAAGCTGTTCAATTTTTGAAAGGAACCACATCAGAAGATATTTGGAGCCAGTGGGGTCATGTTTACTTATACATGCCATAGAATTTGTGCTTGCTAATTAGCCACAAATTTGTCAA
Source organism: Amblyraja radiata (assembly GCF_010909765.2). Taxonomy (NCBI): domain Eukaryota; kingdom Metazoa; phylum Chordata; class Chondrichthyes; order Rajiformes; family Rajidae; genus Amblyraja; species Amblyraja radiata. The sequence continues at coordinate 18,772,769 of NC_045968.1, forward strand.
GTGCATCTCAGAGATGAATTTGGCCGAAAGGGTGGGTTGGCAGAATACAAAACCATGAATAATAACCTCCAACCAAAGAGGTGACTTCATTAAATCGCTAAGAACTTGCCAATCGATGACTTCAGCAAAGCCTTAAGTCAGTCATTCTCACTCTTTCCTCTTATTTTTCCTCAGCACACACAACAAACAAAGGCAGCACATCTTCCAGGAAGGAAAGAGTGAACAGAGCTTATATCATACACTGCGTTAATGGAAGTGACAGTAATAAATCAAAAGCTGTCCAGATGGAAAGACCTGGCAGATTCAATATTTATAAATGTGGAACATAGATATTCCAAAAATGGTTATTTAACAGATGGCTTACACAAGCTTTTACTTCAGTTTCAGAGCGCCGCTTTGCTATATATTTGACTCACTGCTTATACCAAATCATTTCCACCACACTGAACATTTTGCATAAAATGAGAGAATCAAAAACATTCAACAAATGTAGGCTTCACCTAAATCTTAGTTTCTCTTGCTAATTGGGACACGACACACAATGGGCACTTTGATTAGTTGACCTCGGTTTTCAATGGTATTTACATATTGTACTTGAAAGTCCAGATAAGAAATTAACACTCGAACAAGTCGAGTCATTTGACCCACGTCCTATAGTTCTGCTCTCGTGCCTCTCCCACCCCCAAAACAGAACAAGGATAGAGTCCTCACCTTTCACCACACCAGCCTCTGCAACCAACACACCATCCTCTGACATTTGTCACTTCCAATGTCACCTTCCAGAACAAGGGGTTACAGTTTAAGGATAAAGGGGAAGTCTTTTAGGACTGAGATGAGAAAAAACATTTTTTTTACACAGAGAGTGGTGAATCTCTGGAATTCTCTGCCACAGAATATAGCTGAGGCCAGTTCATTGGCTATATTTAAGAGGGAGTTAGATGTGGCCCTTGTGGCTAAAGGGATCAGGGGGTATGGAGAGAAGGCAGGTACAGGATACTGAGTTGGATGATCAGCCATGATCATATTGAATGGCGGTGCAAGCTTGAAGGGCCGAATGGCCTACTCCTGCACCTATTTTCTATGTGATCCCTCCACCAGTCACATCTTCCCATCCTCACCCTTTCCGCCTTCCAGAGGCGGCTCCCTCCGCAACTCCTTGCGTCCCTCATCCCACCCACCCAAAACAGCCCCACCCCAGGGACCTTAGCAGTCTTTCCAGGTGAAACAGAGTTTCACGTGCACCTCATCTAAGGCATCTGGTGTTACTGAAGGATAGATTCGGTGATCGTTTCACCGATCACATACACTCGGTCCGACAAGGCCAGCAGAATTTACTGGATGCTATCCATTTTAAGTCCTCTTCCCATTCCAATACAGATCTCCCCGTCCTTGTCTTCCTCCATTGCCAGAGTGAGTCCAACGACACAAACTGGAGGAACATCACCTCATATTCCACTTGGTTATCTTACAACCTACTGGTATGATTGAATACTCCAATTTTAGGTAACTACACAATCCTACCCTCCTTCCCCCATTTAACTCCCCCCCCCTGGACTCCCTATTTATACCCTCCCCCCACACACGCCTACAATTCCTTCTTCGATCTTCACAAATGGCAACATGTGGTGGGAAAGATGCTGGAGTCAATTATTAAAGAGGTAATAAAGGGGCATTTGGATAGCAGTAAAAGGATTAGTCCAAGTCAACATGGATTTATGAAAGGGAAATCATGCCTGACTAATCTTCTGGAATTTTTTGAGGATGTGTCAAGTAAAATGGAAGATGGGGTGCCAGTGGATGTAGTGTATCTAGACTTTCAGAAAGCTTTTGATAAGGTCCCGCACGGGAGACAGGTGACTAAAATTAGAGCACATGGTATTGGGGATAGGGTGTTGACATGGATAGAAAATTGGTTGGCAGACAGGAAGCAAAGAGTAGGAGTGAACGGGTCCTTTTCAGAATGGCAGGCAGTGGCGAGTGGAGTGCCGCATGGCTCGGTGTTGGGGCCACAACTGTTTACCATATATATTAATGATTTGGATGAAGAAATTAGGAGCAACACTAGCAAGTTTGCGGATGACACAAAGCTGGGTGGCAATATGAACTGAAGAGGATGTTAGGAGGTTGCAGGGTGACCTGGACAGGTTGAGTTTGTGGGCAGATGCAGTATAATAGATAAATGTGAGGTTATCCACTTTTGCGGCAAAAACAAGAGGGCAGATTATTATCTCAATGGGGTTAGGTTAGGTATGGGGGAGGTGCAGCGAGACCTGGGCGTCCTTGTACACCAGTCACTGAAAGTTGGCGTGCAGGTACAGCAGGCAGTGAAGAAAGCTAATGGAATGTTGGCCTTCATAACATCCCTGGGATGACGGGACTGTCATATGAGGAAAGATTGAAAAGACTAGGCTTGTATTCACTGGAGTTTAGAAGGATGTGGGGGGATCTTATAGAAACATATAAAATTATAAAAGGACTGGACAAGCTAGATGCAGCAAAATGTTCCCAATGTTGGGCGAGTCCAGAACCAGGGGCCACATTCTTAGAATAAAGGGGGAAGCCATTTAAGACTGAGGTAAGAAAAAACTTTTTCACCCAGAGAGTTGTTAATTTATGGAATTCCCTGCCACAGAGGGCAGTGGAGGCCAAGCCATTTGATGGATTTAAGAGAGAGTTAGATGGAGCTCTAGGAGCTAGTGGAATCAAGGGATTTGGGGAGAAGGCAGGCACGGGTTATTGACTGGGGACGATCAGCCATGATCACAATGAATGGCGGTGCTGGCTTGAAGGGCCGAATGGCCTCCTCCTGCACCTATTTTCTATGTTTCTATAATACATCTGGTGGAATTTCCCAACTGGGATTTAAAAAAGTGAACAAAGCATTTAATACTAGTTACAGGCTGGCTATTACAAAGAAAAGTATTGTTTTCATTCATTTCAACACGCGAGCATAGATTTCTAAGGGACCAATGCATTGGCTTACAGTAACATTCAGCCCTCGACTGTGCTTTATGAAAGAAATAGTTCAACGGATGTGAAAATGAAGACGCTGAAATTAACACGCATTTCTCCAGCATCTTTTGCTTTTATTATAAACTTTCGCAAAGTTCTCACACAAGTTCTTAAAGTTGAATTAAATTCTAAATGAGATACAAAGGCTCGAGTCACTCTCAAATTAACAGAGCACAATAGTTTTGGTCGGTTCCTAGATCAAATAAATATTCCTTCACAAACATCTCATGTCATACAAATCTATACGTCAATCATTTTATATTAATTTCCCCAAAAAACTATTTAGAAACACATTTACTGGAAAAAGTAGGCCAAACTTCCCACTGTCAGCACTTATGATCACACCCATTTTTCCATATTCTGTATGTTGCAATTTTAGTTAGAAAATCTCGTTTCAACTATAAAAGTCCTCAGTATCAAACTTTGTGGGGGAAAAAAAAGTGGATTTCTCTGGGTGTCTTAAGGAACTAAAACTTATGGTTTATCTTGAGAATGTAAATCAGTTTGCAGTCAGTATATTATTTCCGGTCTATTCCAAATTAATTGCATAGTTGCTTTGCAAGTCATCTCAAACTTTTTGGCCCCATTTCCTCTAACGATTTCCATTCGGCTAGTACTTCACGGAAAGCTTTGCAATATTTATGTCTGACCCACAGCAAAGTCCTTGGATTTATAAGTGACTAGTGGGGTGCTGCAAGGTTCAGTGCTGGGACCCCAGTTATTTATAATATATTAACGATTTAGACGAGGGAATTAAATGTAACATCTCCAAGTTTGCGGATGACACAAAGCCGGGTGAAAGAGTGAGCTGCGCGGAGGATGCTATGTGGCTGCAGGGTGACTTGGATAAATTGGGTGAGTGGGCAGATGCAGTATAATGTGAGGTTATCCACTTTGGCGGCAAGAACAAGGCGGCAGATTATTATATGAGTGGTGTCAGATTAGGAAAAGGAGAGGTGCAACGAGACCTGCGTGTTCTTGTACATCAGTCACTGAAAGTAAGCATGCAGGTACAGCAGGCAGTGGAAAGCCAATGGCATGTTGGCCTTCAATGCAAGAGAATAAGAGTTTAGGAGCAAGGAGGTCCTACTACAGTTATACAGGACCCTAGTGAGACCACACCTGGAGTATTGTGTGCAGTTTTGATCTCCTAATTTGATGAAGAACATTCTTGCTATTGAGGGAGTGCAGCGTAGGTTCACCAGGTTAATTCCCAGGATGGCAGGACTGACATATGATCAACGAATGGGTCGACTGGGCTTGTATTCACTGGAATTTAGGATGAAAGGGCATCTTATAGAAACACATAAAATTCTTAAGGGATTAGACAGGCTAGATGCAGGAAAAATGTTCCCATGTGGGAGAGTCCAGAACCAGGGGTCACAATTTAAGAATAAGGGGTAAGCTATTTAGGACTGAGATAGGAAAAATGGAATCAAGGGATATGGGGAGAAAAGCAGGAATGCGATACTGATTTTGGATGATCAGCCATGATCATATTGAATGGCGGTGCTGGCTCAACGGGCCGAACGGGAGACTCCTGCACCTATTTTCTATGTTTGTATAGGAAAGAACTGCACATGCAGTTATATCTTCTTATATAAATCTGTTATATGTTTATTATGAATCACAACACTTTCATCTCCCCCCTACCCCAAACAAAACTTGAAATCCTCCACATGTCTAGTGGCGGTGCGGCTCTGGCTGCAGCGGCTCTCCGGCAGTCCTGTTTGTTTTGTGTTTTTTGGGTTGTTTATTTTCGTTTTGGTTAGTCTAGTTTTGGTTTTTAGTTGTGTTTTGGGGGGGGGGGGGGGTTGAAACGGGGCTTGCTGTCTCTCCCTGCGGGGGAATGCGACTTTTTTGTCGTATTCCCCTTCTCTACCTCCGTCTGCGCTGAGGCCTAATGGCGGAGCTGGCGACCTCGAGGCTCAGGAGGCAGAGCCCGCCAGGACTCGCACTGAGCTCGCTCCCGTGAGGACGGCCCGGCTCGGGGCTGGAACAGGGCTTTCGTGAGGGGCTGTGACGGTCGGCCCGAGGAAGGAACGGTGCTCCCGTCGGAGTAGCCGAGCTCGGGGAGGTACGGCGTTCCCAGCCCGAGGGAGGAGCGGCGCCCGGTCGGGGCGGCCCAGCCTGAGGGAGGAGCGGCGCCCAGTCGGGGCGGCCCAGCCTGAGGGAGGAGCGGTGCCCGGTCGGGGCGGCCTGGCGCGAGGGAGGAGCGGCGCCCGGTCGGGGCGGCCTGGCCCGAGGGAGGAGCGGCGGCCTGGCGCGAGGCTGAGACGGTGGCAGTACTCACGTGAGGGCGATCCGGCTCGGGGCTGGAACGATGCTCCGGGGGCTGGGACGGCAGTTCTGGTGGCGGTGGCCTGAGACCGGGGGATTGGCCGCGGGCCAGCGGCTGCGTCAGCAGGTCTGGTGAGCGGCAGCTTCGACTACCCCGGGCCGCGGTGTTTGAGCCGCGAGGACAGGTTTTAACATCGCCCGGGGGGTATCGCCTCAGCGCAGAAGGAGAAGAGGAGGGAAGAGACTGCAGCCCTAAGACTTTTGCCTCCATCACAGTGAGGAGATGTTGGGTGGACTCACTGTGGTGGATGTTAATATGTGTTTATTGTTGTTTTTTATTGTATTGTATTATATGTATGACTGCTTAAATTTCGTTCAGACTTCGGTCTGGATGACAATAAAAGGCTATTCTATTCTATTCTATTCTAGAAGACAAGATTAACACCCATTTTCAATAACCTTTGATGTCTAAAAATGTCACTTTGGAATTTAATTCAAATAACTTTGTTTGTGGGTAAATATAAAAGGGTATTTAACAAGCCTCAGCCATCACCATTTGCAGCAGGTCATTTCATCACATACTGTTTATGCATAAACATGTCATACATTTAGGATTATAACTAACGTTTCAAACATTCAATAACTGGGGGCAATGTGTTCTCAAAGCTCATGCCAAATTATCACATTCATTCTCATTAAAACACAAGATCTCAATTATAGAAAGGGCACTGGAGGGATGAAAAGGAAATTCACCAGGATATTGCGGAAAGGGCTGCATCAGCTGTGAGGAAAGATTGGATAGCTTGGATTTGTTTCCATAGAGCAGTGAAGGCTGAGAGGCGAGAAGGGAGGTGTCAGTGAAAGCGATAGTATGGAAACGGACTCTTTAGTCCAACTTGCTTATGCCAACCAAAGACACTAATACCAACCACCCACATTTGGCCCATTTCCTACAATATTTCCCATCTATGTACTAGTCCAAATGTATTTACTAATGTGATGGCAGCTGCTGATCGAAGTGACAATTGAGAAACATAGACAGGATGGATAGTAAGAGATTTTCCGCCTGTGAGAGTTTATGTTGAGAGAAAATAGGTTGATGGTAATGGTTGGAGATTTGAAAACACACTTACACCCAAAAGTTGAGTCTCAAACACGCTGGCAGAGGGGGTGAGAAGTAGGAATTTTTGCATTTTACTATTTAGTCGAGCACCTGAGAAACTGTGGCATGGAAGGTTACAGGCAGAGTATTATTAGTCTAGTTTGGTATGTAATGTCCAGCATCGGCACAGCAGGCCAAAGGGCCATGCTCTATAAGTTTGCAGGAAGAATCTACAATTGTTAGACTCATCATAAAAGATTTGTAAGAATTTCACTACAAAACTTTTTAAATAATTTAATTTGATAGTCAATCAGAATTGTATTGGAGTAGCCAATCCAGACAATAATAAAAGCTGAAATATTTGCTTCCGCAGCAGATAAACGGAAGAAAGGATAAAATTGGATTCTATGGAGGTAGATAAATTATGTTTTAATGATAGCAAAAAATGTAATCCAAAGCTCACCTCCCTTCTCCCCTGGTTCAAATCAGCACCAAAGTTGCAACCACACCTGAGAATGCATTGAGAGTTGACAGCTGGGAACAACTAGATTGTAGAGAGAACCAAAAGCCTTAGGTTTGATCTTTCCAATTTTTCTCTGGTCACAATTCTTGAGCATCTCGTGCTCTTTGTTGAGCGAGCAGTGTAAGAATTAAAACATGATGACAAGATCAATAGAGATGGGGATGATACCGAGCTGGGTATTGGAAACGCACACATGGGATATGACAATAAACATTGTTGTGGGCTTTTTTCACCAGGGCTTACAGAAAAAGGCAAATGCTCATAGTTAGATTCCACGCAACAGTACAACAGAAACAATTAAAACGCATTCAACCCATCACAAAACATTCATGCTTTCGAGAATTCATTGAAAAGTGTACTAAAGCTTCCTGCATGCCACAAGGGGTGTAATTAGCATTCATCGGACACTGAATGGAAATTGCATGGCTATCAGATTAGTTACGCTCTATGATTAAGGAATCAACGTTGGCACTTTGTAAATGGTCAAGGCATCATGCACCAAAGCATTTCATCCTGCGTGGTTGCCTGCAGCCCCATGTAAAATATCCAGTTTATATTTTGGTAAAAGTATTATTTTACTATCTTGGAGATTTCAATCATACTGAAAAGCTGCTCTGTGGCAAATAGAATAGAATGCAATTTATTGTCATTCAAACCTAGGTTTGAACGAAATATCATTTCTACAGTTTTTTACATTACAAAACAATCCAAGATCCACACTTAACACAGTTTACATAAACATCCATCACAGTGAGTCTCCAACATCTCCTCACTGTGATGGAAGGCAAAGTCTTTATCTCTTCCCTTTGTTCCTTCTCCCGTGGTCCAGCAGTCCAACTGCAGTGTCGAGGCGAACTGGGGTTCCGATGTTAAAGCCCCCGGCGGGCGATGGTAAGTCCTGAGGCCGTTTAAGCCACGCCGCGCGATGTTAGGCCCCGGCTCCATGTCCTTAAACCCGCGATTCCAGCGGGAGAAGTCGCCGTTGCGGAGCTCGGAAAAGCGGTCTCCCACCAGGGACCTGCGAGCTCCCGATGTTCCCGTCCACCGGGTCTGCGGCCGGTGCCTCCGAACTCCAAAAGTCGGGTCGCAGCTGCATGTCACCACAGCTCTTTCCGCTCCGAAGTTGGCCAGTTCCGCGATCTCAGTTCCGCAGGCTCTGCAACTGGAGCCCCCAGGTTAGTCCCGGCCGGAGGTCGCCGCCGGCTCCACCATGTTAGGCCCAACGACATCCGAGACCCGACGGAAGTCGGGTCTCCGCACAGGGAAGAGATTTAAAACGGTTTCCCCCACAGCCCCCTCCCACATATACACAGCTAAAAAAAATAATAAAAACTATCTCAAGACATACAATTAACAATAAAAAAATAAAAAAAGACAGACGACTATAGTCCAGCCGCTGCCGTTAGGCGCCGTCACTGATCCCAATAAATGGCGATCACCACTCTCCTTGATTAGTTAAACTCGGCACGGAATTCCTCAAAAACGCACTACAGAAGAGTTGTGCCATGTGTGAACAGGCCAAAATAAACAGGGACTCTATTAGCAACAGTGCCCTCCATAAATGTTTGGGACAAAGACCCATCATTTATTTATTTACCACTGTACTCCAAAATTTGAGATTTGTAATAGAAAAGATCACATGTGGTTAAAGTGCACATTGTCAGATTGTATTTAAGGCCATTTTGACACATTTTGGTTTCACCATGTAGAAATTACAGCAGTGTTTATACAGTGGCTTGCAAAAGTTTTCATACCCCTTGAACTTTTCCACATTTTGTCACGTTACAACCACAAACGTAAATGTATTTTATTGGGATTTTATGTGATAGACCAACACAAAGTGGTGCATAATTGTGAAGTGGAAGGAAAATGATACATGGTTTTCAAATTTTTTTACAAATAAAAAACTGAAAAGTGTGGCGTGCAAAAGTATTCAGCCCCCGAGTCAATACTTTGTAGAACCACCTTTCGCTGCAATTACAGCTGCAAGTCTTTTCGGGTATGTCTCTACCAGCTTTGCACATCTAGAGACTGAAATGTTTGCCCATTCTTCTTTGCAAAATAGCTCAAGCTCAGTCAGATTGGATGGAGAGCGTCTGTGAACAGCAATTTTCAAGTCTTGCCAGAGATTCTCAATTGGATTTAGGTCTGGACTTTGACTGGGCCATTCTAACACATGAATATGCTTTGATCTAAACCATTCCATTGTAGCTCTGGCTGTATGTATACGGTCGTTGTCCTGCTGGAAGGTGAACCTCCGCCCCAGTCTCAAGTCTTTTGCAGACTAACAGGTTTTCTTACAAGATTGCCCTGTATTTTGCTACATCTATCTTTCCATCAACTCTAACCAGCTTCCCTGTCCCTGCTGAAGAAAAGCATCCCCACAGCATGATGCTGCTACCACCATGTTTCACAGTGGGGATGGTGTGTTCAGGGTGATGTGCAGTGTTAGTTTTCCGCCACACATAGCGTTTTGCATTTAGGCCAAAAACTTCAATTTTGGTCTCATCTGACCAGAGCACCTTCCTCCACACGTTTGCTGTGTCCCCCACATGGCTTGTGGCAAACTCTTCCATAAAGGCCCGATTTGTGGAGTGCACAACTAATAGTTGTCCTGTGGACAGATTCTCACATCTGAGCTGTGGATCTCTGCAGCTCCTCCAGAGTTACCTTGGCTGCTTCTCTGATCAATGCTCTCCTTGCCCGGCCTGTCAGTTTAGGTGGACGGCCATGTCTTGGTAGGTTTGCAGTTGTGCCACTCTTTCCATTTTCGGATGATGGATTGAACAGTGCTCCGTGAGATGTTCAAAGCTTGGGATATTTTTTTATAACCTAACCCTGCTTTAAACTTGTCCACAACTTTATCCCTGACCTGTCTGGTGTGTTACTTGGGCTTCATGATGCTGTTTGTTCACTAATGTTCTCTAACAAACCTCTGAGGCCTTCACAGAACAGCTGTATTTATACTGAGATTAGATTACACACAAGTGGACTCTATTTACTAATTAGGTGACTTCTGAAGGCAATTGGTTGCACTGGATTTAATTTAGGGGTATCAGAGTAAAGGGGGCTGAATACTTTTGCACGCCACACTTTTCAGTTTTTTATTTGTAAAATAATTTGAGAACCATGTATCATTTTCCTTCCACTTCACAATTATGCGCCACTTTGTGCTGGTCTATTACATAAAATCCCAATAAAATACATTTACGTTTGTGGTTGTAACGTGACAAAATGTGGGAAAGTTCAAGGGGTATGAAAACTTTTGCAAGCCACTGTACATTGTCCCCCATTTCAGGGCACCATGTTTGGGACACATGGCATCACAGGTGTTTGTAATTGCTCAGGTGCCTCCTTAATGCAGGTATAAGAGAGCTCTCAGCACCTAGTCTTTCCTCCAGTCTTTCCATCACCTTTGGAAACTTTTTTTGCTTTTTATCAACATGAGCACCAAAGTTGTGCCAATGAAAGTCAAAGAAGCCGTTATGAGACTGAGAAACAAGAATAAAACTGTTAGAGACATCAGCTAAACTTTAGGCTTACCAAAATCAACTGTTTGGAACATCATTAAGAAGAAAGAGAGCACTGGTGAGCTTACTAATCGCAAAAGGACTGGCAGGCCAAGGAAGACCTCCACAACTGATGACAGAAGAATTTTCTCTACAATAAAGAAAAATCCCCAAACACCTGTCCGACAGATCAGAAACACTCTTCAGGAGTCAGATGTGGAGTCAGGAGTCAATGCCCACTGTCCGCAGAATACTTCATGAAGAGAAATACAGAGGCTACATTGCAAGATGCAAACCACTAGTTAGCTGTAAAAATAGGATGGCCAGGTTACAGTTTGCCAAGAAGTATTTAAAAGAGCAACTGCAGTTCTGGAAAAAGGTCTTGTGGACAGATGAGATGAAGATTAATTTATATCAGAGTGATGGCAAGAGCAAAGCATGGAGGAGAGAAGGAACTGCCCAAGATCCAAAGCATACCACCACATCTGTGAAACACGGTGGTGGGGGTGTATGGCCTGGCATGTATGGCTGCTGGAGGTTCTGGCTCACTTATCTTCATTGATGATATAACTGCTGATGGTAGTAGCATAATGCATTCTGAAGTGTATAGACACATCCTCTGCTCAAGTTCAAACAAATGCCTCAAAACTCAATGGCCGGCGATTCATTCTACAGCAAGACCATGATCTCAAACATACTGCTGCAACAACAAAGGAGTTTTTGTCAAAGCTAAAAAATGGTCAATTCTTGAGTGGCCAAGTCAATCACCCGATCTGAACCCAATTGAGCATGCCTTTAATATGCTGAAGAGAAAACTGAAGGAGACTAGCTCCCAAAACAAGCATAAGTTAAAAATGGCTGCAATACAGGCCTCACAGAGCATCACCAGAGAAGACACCCAGCAACTGGTGATGTCCATGAATCGCAGACATCAAGCAGTGATTGCATGCAAAAGATATGCAACAAAATACTCAACATGACTACTTTCATTTACATGACATTGCTGTGTCCCAAATGCCCTGAAATGGGGGGGACTATGTATAAACGCTGCTGTAATTTCTACATGGTGAAACCAAATTGTTAAAAATGGCTATTATTAAAATCTGACAATGTGCACTTTAACCACATGTGATTTTTTTTTCTATTACAATCTCAAATTGTGTCGTACAGAGGCAAATAAATAAATGATGGGTCTTTGTCCCAAACATTATGGAGGGCACTGTATAAGGAGAGGTTGTACAGACCTGGACTGCTTTTTCTGGAACATAGCAATTTTGAAGGGAAATCTTATAGAAATATATAAAATTATGAAGGGGGTAGATAGGATAGACTGTCAGATCCATTTTCCCAGGGTGGAAATGTCAAAGACCTGAGGGCATAGTTTTATGGTGAAAGTCAGCAAATCAGAATTTGGGCAAGATTTAGTTTTCTGATCAACGCTTGATCCAGACTGGGAGTGCTCATTTTGTGGGCTTGAGAGTCTAATTGCTAATCCTACTATAACCACTCACCAAACACAGTAATAACACCATCAGCCAATGGAAGGATCAAGAAACCTGCACTGATGGCACAATTTCCTTTCAAAACACCTTTTTACTGTGATTACTAGAAATATTCAGTCTCTGGTTTAGCTCATTTATCATACTAATTTATTATTTATTTAATTTTCTCCGATGCCTGCATTTCTAACTTTGTCTTTCATGTGCCACCTTCTCCAGTGCCTGGCAATCAAAATATATTCTATCAACAGTTTTTCCTTTATGTACTTTACTCATTACTTCCTCGAGGAACACTAATGCGTCAAATGCCACTCCTCTTGATTAAACCTCAGATTCTCTTTGATGGTATTATGATTTATGGAAAAATAAACTATTAGTAACTTAAATGGATTTCAGAATTTTTATAAGCACATTAGGTTAACAGGCCAACATTTTCCCACTTTCGTCTACCTCCTTTCTTGAATAGGGTCATGCCATATTTACAACCTGCTGGGACCTTTGAAAATCAAGAGGATGCTGAATGATCACAACCAATGCCTCCACTACCCCATCTCAGTAGCCATTCCTTTTAACAGTCTAATCCTCAAAGGGAACAATGTTTGTTATTTTCCTTTTTTCTGTGCTTGAAGTTCTTCCCATACATTTTTTTATTAAACCAACTCCCTTAATTTAGTCACCAGCTGTTGATGTCTGAAATGTTTCCAATGTTCTGGCCTATCAATGATTTCCACGTTGTTTGATGTATTTCTTTCAATATAACATTAGTTCTAATTTTCTTTAGTCACAAATGAATCATCCATTTTTAGCATTTTTATTTCTCAAATGACATATCTCATGAATTATGAAATAAACCAGTGTTCATCTACTAACCTACACTGAACAATTTCTCATGTCCAAAGAGCATTTGCCAAAACCCCAAGTTGTGCACTCTGTAAAATACCCAAGGCTACCAATGCTGATTGTAGTATTCTACAGTTTCTGTTCCCAATCTGTCACCACAACAGAATCCCGGATACTGTCTCATGATTTTTAAATATGTGCAGATCGTATGAAGTGCTGATACAGTGTTGATAATCTAAAAAAGCTTTTATGCAAATAATCGATAATAGCTGATAACTAAAATATTTTCTTTTGTACTTCTGATGTTACATAAAGTTCAATCAGTTTACAGGAAATTATGCAATCTTTTAAGCTATGTGGTACAGACTGGTCACGAAGGAAGCCAAAATAGGTATGTGAGAGCATAAGAGCACTAAAAATATTCATTTTTAAAAGTCAAGTCAAGTGTGTTTTATTGTCATATGTCCCAGACAGAACAATGAAATTCTTACTTGCTGCAGCACAACAGAATATGTAAACATAAACATAATACATAAACGAGAGGGAAAACAAGTTCAGTGTATATATATATACACACACACACACACTCAATAAACAAACAATTATATTGTAATAATAATAAGTCTGTTGTAGTTCAGAGCTTATACGTTGTCGTGTTTAATTACCCGATGACTGTAGGGAAGGAGCTGTTCCTGAACCTGAACGTTAGTTTTCAGGCTTCTGTACCTTCTTCCCGATGGCAGTGATGAGATGAGTGTGAGGCCAGGATGGTGTGGGTCTCGGATGTTAGCTGCCTTTCAGACAGCGACTCCGATAAATCCCTTCGATGGTGGGGAGGTCAGAACCGGTGATGGACTGGGCAGTGGTAACAACTTTGTTGTTTTGAATATGTAAATTCAAAGTGCTTTGGCATAATTAACATATTATTTGGTTTCATTTCTTTGCCTCAAAATTTATTGCAAATAGCCCTTATTCCTTGATCATGAAAGGTGATGATTATGTTTGCACTAATTTTTAATTATTATATCCTGGAATACATGCTGATAAACCCTGATTTGCTGTAAGATGGAGACACAAAAGGAACAGACTCTGAAATCCTGAGTAAGAAAAACTGCTAGAGGAACTCAGTATTAGATAGCATCTAGGAGGGAAATGGACAGGTGTGATTTGGGTCAGGACCTTTATTTATTGCGATTTGGTGCTGATATTTATTGAATTGCATTTTATCGGAATGCAAAATAAGTAAAACCAAGAACGTAATCGCATGTTTTTGTTAATATTTTGTTCCAGAGAAACATTGAGGTGCAACTTTCCCTGCTCTGTTGTAAGTTAAACGGAAAATAAAATCAATGAAATCCAGGTCAATGCAGGGAGACAAGCAACTGTACAATAATATATCTGGCACAATAACTGCAACTAATTCAATACACCAACTCCTGTTGCTAATGATGGATGCGCTGCACAAGTTGTAACCCAATGGTAAAAGTGATGACTGTTTGGAACCAACACCCTTCACTTCAATGAGTAATTTGTATCATTACTTTATAATTAAAATCAGGGAGTTTTATTTTGAATTCTGTTGATTGCCAAGGGACCTCTTCACTGAATTAAGTTTCACTTCTGGTTTAGAGGTTTAGCAAGTCAAAATTATATTGATCTATACAGCTATATATCTCTCTGCAACAGTGAACAGGTTTTCAGTACAAAATGACGAAAGACTGTTTAGTCTCCTTCTTAAACTGACAGGCCTGTAATTTGAAGCAAGTCAGCACACGAGGAAGAGCTTGCACAACATCCTCCCTTGTACATTGTTCACATTACTATAAACATGCAAGTAGTATAGAGAAAGACGACTTTTGAATGACAATGTATTCACGAAACAAATACACCTACAAAATGTGATATTACAATTCACTGCATTCTCCAGAATGCATTCTCTGCCTTTGTAAACAGGGACCAAGATGCACTATTTAACTTTCATAAGTAGGTTCAATACTAACAAATGTACATTTTCCGCAGTGGGCTATGTAAAATAAGGAGATTACCAGCACTTCCTGGCCCAAGGAGTGCAGCCATCAGTCATATTCAGATAATCAACACAAGCCATGGATAATCTGATAGGGTGGCTTCATTTCATATTTATTAACACATTTATGTTAGGAATCAAAACGGGAGCTGAATTATTTTCCTCTAGTTTTCACTCCCAACCCCCACCTGCTGCCTCTGCTCTTTCCATCATCCCATCTCTTGCTATCTCTTTCATGTCTCTCAAGTACCTACTGCTGTTGGTGGGCAAGTTCCTCAAAATTATAAATTTAGGCCAGATGGGATGTAATCATATTAAAATATTCAAACCCAAATCTAACTTATCTTTACGGTAACCATGTCCAATTTTCAGCACCGCGGATCTCATGCGTCTTAACCTTCTGGATCAGCTGACAGACACTTTATTGAATGCCTTGCTAAAATCCATGTGGATAACATCTATCGAATACCCTCATCAGTCTCGTTGTCACCACCTCGAAAAGCTTAGTCAATCAGCTGAAGACTAAGCCATGTTTATGGACCCTAGTTATCCCATTCTCTACCAAATTAGTGTAAATCCTTATCACAAAAATCCTCTAGATTATTTCTACCCTTAAAAAAAAAAACAACATTGGCTGCTCTTCAGTCCCCCAGGCTTTTGCTTGTAGCTAGAGAAGGTACAAAAATATTTGTCAATGCCCTTGTAATCTCCTCCCTTGGCCTTCAATAACCAAACTAATGTGCCCCATCCCCTACTGTTGTTTCACATGATAATCATAACCACCTGTGTAGGAAGGAACTGCAGATGCTGGTTTAAACCAAAAACATACACAAAAAGCTGGAGTAACTCAGGTCAGGCAGCATCCCTGGAGAAAGGGAATAGGTGACATTTTGGGTTGAGACCCTGCTTGGTCTGGATAAGTATCTCGACCCAAAACGTCACCCATTCTTTTTTTCCTGAGATGCTGGCTGACCCACTGAGTTACTCTGCTTTTTGTGTCTGTCTTCAATCATAACCACCTGTCAGCCGCCCAGTCTCTCAAAATGGCCGACTACTGCCAAGAAATGGAAACAACAAATAATTAGTCTTGGCTTAAATTCATAGAGACAAGAACTCCAAGAAACTTGTTAATATAAAGATCAATGTTTCTGCTACCTCTCCCCCTTATTCAACTTGTAATTAAACAGCAATTATCAATAGAATGTGGGGGGGTTTTCCACAAGAGCATGGCAACTCAGAATATTTATACAGGCATTCACAGGTATCCCTGGCTTGGAGCCAGTTTTACCTCCCCATCCCAGTTGACTCAGATGATAAAACAGAGTTTGTACTGCACCTTTAATACTGTACTTATAAAATGTTCTAAATTGCTTTGCAGGAGACTAAATAAACACAATTTGGCTACAAACCATGCAAGGAGATTAAAAGGCACAACAATGAGAAAGAGGCACTAAATGTTCAGGAGAGCATACCCAAGTTTTGGAGATTGGCATGATTAAAATTTGGTTAGTACTGTTCACTTAATCAGGAGATAAATGCAGAGTTGGCAGGATAATAAACCTGGTTACTTTATTTCTGCTCAAAAGACTTTATTCTGCCCCTGCTTCAATTCCATGATGTCAGATCTTATAGAAACATATACAATTCTTAAAGGATTGGACAGGCTAGATGCAGGAAATTTGTTTCTGATGTTGGGAGATTCCAGAACCAGGGGTCACGGTTTAAGAATAACGGGTAGGCCATTTAGGACTGAGATGAGGAAAAACTTCTTCACCCAGAGTTACGAATCTGTGGAATTCTCTGCCACAGAAGGCAATGGAGGCCATTTCATTGGATGTTTTCAAAATCAAGTTAGATTTAGCTCTTAGGGCTAAAGGAATCAAGGGATATGGGGAAAAAGCAGGAACGGGGTACTGATTTTAGTTGATCAGCCGTGATCATATTGAATGGTGGTGCTGGCTCGAAGGGCCGAATGGCCTAGTCTGGCACCTATTTTTCCATGGTTTTCTGTTTTTATGTAAATAAATTAAACTACAAATCTCAAGTCGTTTTTCATGACATTTGGGTAAAGAATACGGACATCCAAAAAGTATCAAATAATTCCATTGTACATTTCCCAGATGCAGTCTTGTGCCAACACCAAGTCAGCTTTTTTAAAGTTTGCTTTCCTAAAATATCAGGTTTAAATAAGCGAAGAGAGTTTGTAGTCAAAATCAAAAGATTGGAGAAGTTGGATCTATATAATTTCAAGGCTCCAGCTATGTATTTGAGGCTGTGAATGTTACAGTCCTGCAACTTCAGTACTGACATGAAGTTGAAAAGTATTTTTAGAAATAGCAACCCACCATTTTCAAACGAGTTGTCACTTCTACAATGATAAAGGCAAAAGTAATAATTTGGCTGTAGCAACATTTATAAATTCAGTTTGCAGATTTGTGCGCCACAATAAAGTCTCCTGGAGAAAGATTTTAACCACAACATTTGCCATGAAAATCTAGATCACTGATCAGAATCCTGAAAACTCAGTAAAATGTAACACTTGCTGTGTCGACTAATTTCAACTTGAGTTTCACTAAATGGACTGAACAGTGGACAATTAGTTACCAATTTATCAAGGAAAAAAATGACTTACTGAAAAGTTGTTTGATAATATTAACCGATTCCATACTTGCTCGCGTTCAGCTCGGGTAAATGAAACACAAATGAAACTCAGCAATCATTCCACAATCATCAGCCTAGACACACCCCAATTCCAGAGCATGTGACCAGGCAGCAAATCAATCCACAGGATTTTAGATAACTCACAACCACTCATTGTAAAGAATTTGAAGCCTCACAAAACCAGTCTTACAAATGAATCATGTCGTTATGGTAACAGTGATTACATCACTTCAGAAAAGTTACAGGAATGATTCCAACAGAATCTGTGACCAGAAGAAACTGCTGCAATCTTTCAACTTCCATTTCCTCTTTTTTGCCTCCAATTAATTTCCATCCAAAATAAAACCCCCCCATTACATAATTCAGCGAAGATTTTATTCTATTCAATATTGTGCAATCACACTTGGTCTCCCAACTACCAACCTTAAAAATGTTGCTTGAACAAGCTGCACAATAGTGACATTTGTTTAGCTAGTAAACAGGTTATGTTATCAGTTACTTCAACTTGTGCGACAGATTTTTCTATTAAAGTGTCAAAACATCAAGACTGCTAAAAACAAATATTTGCAGAACTAACTCGTCCAGTGTTGCTGCAATCCCTCAATTAATTACTCAATTGTACTTACATTATTGGGACTTTTGTAGACTGGTTCACTTCCAGTCTCGAAACATTGAATCTTGTATTGTCTGGTCTGACTTGTTCATAGACAATAGACAATTTTCATCTAGTAAACAGATGAATCACCGTGTCCAGGAAATACTTTTATTCCTAGTCTGTGGCAAATCATCTTACTTTAGATTGGTAGCTACATTATCCACTGGACTGCATGCTAAATGATCAATATTTTAAAGGAGCAGTTGAGAAGGGAACATTTAAAGTACCATTTTGGAACGTTGAAATATTTAGATGCATGCAGAGATGTGAACAATACTACCTCCTGGAAAGGGTGGAACATTTCAATGGAAAAACCTCGCAAAAAATTGACAAGTAAATAAATTGCAATAAATCTACAACCCAAGTCCATGTCATTGTTTTTGTTCCATATTCCTCAACCATTGACTGACAAAAATGATTATTTAAGACTAACAATGAAGTCCAAATCAGCTGTTGTTCAGATAAATTTTCTATCATTTTTTGTGTTAATGTTTCCCAACTTCACACTTAAACAGTTGTATTTTTTTTTAACATCACAATTATAATTCATATCTTATCCTCGACTCCTCAACTAGTTGAAATAGGGTAAATAAACAGTAAACTGTTTCCTTTTAGTGTGATTTGATGAAGATGTTTGTGATATAATCTTTGAAATTCCATGAAAGCAAAACCTGGTCTGTGCAAATCCTCCTTGAAATTGAACCATAGAGGTTGCCGAGTATTGTTCTGGTAAAATTGCATTGCACTCATTCCAAGGCCAATGCTGCTCATGGTACTGCAATGGAGGTTTAATTGTCGTTGAAGCATAATTCCCATCGCCCCCCCCCTTACATTTAATCCTCTTAACACTAACAACCAATATTCCATTAGCTTATGTGTAGGGAGGTACGGGAACCGTTCTGCCCACAGCCGCAAACCACTACAGAGTGGTGAAGATGGCACAGCACATCCCTGGCAACTGTCTCCCAGCCATTCACGACATTTTCCACTGGCGGTGCCTGCGGAAGCCAAACAGTATCATCAATGACCACAGCCACCCAGCACGCAGACTGGTCTCCTTGTTACCGTCAGGCAGGCGATACAGGAGCATGGCTGCACATACCACCAGACTTAAGAACAGTTTTTACCATCAGGCTTCTGAACTTAAAAACACATTTCACATCACATATGTTGATTATTTTATTATTGTCTTTTTACCTTACCAATGTCATTTTTATCTTATTTTATCCTTGTAATATTATTGCTGAGGTGACCCGTTGTCTTGTCTGCGTTAACCTACATATGACAAATAAAGCTAAATTGAATTGAACGGCAGATGTTGGTTTAAACTGGTTAGACACCAAAAGCTGAAATTATTCAGTGGGTCAAGCAGCATCTCTGGAGGAAAGGAATAGGTGACGTTTCGGGTCAAGACCCTTCTTGGGCCAGGGACGCCAGGGATAATGGAAATTAGAGATATAAATGGTGAGTTTAGGGAGATACTGAACAAATAAATGAATGAAAGATATGCAAAAAGCTGCATGTGCTTTTTATATTTAATTCATTCATTCTACATCTCTCTATATCACTATCTATATTTCTGGTTTCCCTTTCCCAAATCTCAGCCTGAAGGGTCTCGACCCGAAACGTCACCTATTCCTTTTCTCCAGAGATGCTGCCTGACATGTTGAGTTACTCCCACTTTGTGTCTATCTTCCATTTGCTATATTGTCCAATCCAGCTCAAGAAAATGGTGTTCTTTTTCAGGCAAGGTGAATAGATGAAACCAAAACATTGTTTCTCTGCCTTTTCAAATCTATTCTGCTACATTTATTTTGAAGTACCACATACTAAAGAGAAATCATCAGTTTTGAACAGTGAACATTTAAAGAAAAATCTATCAAGTCACTCATGAAATGCTAAGATAGTTAGAGAGCAAAACAGTCAGATAAGAAAATATACATTAATAAAGGTCAACCAAGAAGAAGAGCAGGAAATGGATTCTCATGAACACCAAACTTGATGTAAGCAACCTTTTGATTTTGATTGTACATTTTGCATAATGTTTCTCGATCAGCAGCCGGAGAAAATTACAGTAACACAACGTCTCACAATAAAATGAACTTCCCTCGCAAAAAGGTTGGTATCGGAAATTCAGGCTGTAAAAAGGACAAGGGGTTACTAATTGTTTTATCTAAATCACAGTAACTGAATCATGGACAACTCACGGATGTCAAGTGCATTACCAGAAACTGAATATTTTCTGTTCAGCTTTTGTTTCCAAAGGCATTAACTCTTACTGGTGAATTTTCTGGAGCACAAGGTACTATCCAACAGTTACCAAACTTAACCACAAAACAAATATAAATTGCATTATACCGTAACTTTCACTACCTCCAGATTGTACGTACTTCAAACGTATTTTCTGATAAGCAGATATTACTAACATCACAAATGCTGCAGCTAATTTACACACACCAATAGCAATGGGATTTTGGCCAGTAATGGATATATATTGAAACTCCTGTTATTATTCAAAATCACACAGATATTTACAACCATTGAGAGCAGCATAATGCCTCGCTTTAACAGCCAATTTCCAACAAGGGAATTACTTGACAGCACAGTGCTCCCTCAGAAATGCACATAATAAAGTGTCAGCCTGGATTACAGGCTCAGTGACTCTGCGCAACACTGTAACTTGAACCCACAATGACCTAATCACTCTTCACATGGAAGGCGGGGTTGAAGAATGCCGACATAAAACACATTCCAATCTAGTCAGGCAGCGATCAGAAGCAACAAGGTCCAGCATCATGGCTGTCAGTAAACCCAAGGTTAGCCACATCAGCCTTTTTATTTACTGGGGTGGGATTTTCAAATGGAATAGGGCAACCAGAAATGTCACACAAGTTATGGTAGGTTTCACAGCAAGACGTTTGTCTGATTGATGAGCTTGTCACTTAAGTTAAAGACACCACAAAAGATAGAACATTGAACCGCAAAGCACAGGAATAGGCCCCTCGGCCCACAATGTTTGCGCTGAACAGGACACAAAGTTAAACTGATCACATCAGCTGTACACGATCCATATCCCTCTATTCCTGCACTTCCATGTGCCTATTTAAAAGCCTCTTAAACAACACAATTGTATCTGCCTCTACCACTACCCCTGGTAACGTGTTCCAGCCACTGACGACTGACTAAAAAAAACCTTGCACTGAAAAAACATCTCCATTATTTTCCTCCTTTCACTTGACAGCTATGCCCTCTAGTGTTGAATGTGTGCTAGCGGGCATAGCGCTCTACGGAGACGTTGTGACAGAGTAGCAGCTTTATTTCTTATAGTTAAGGGTTGGATTGCGAAGGCAAGGTAACGAGTGCCCTATAGGTTCAGGTGTGGGGTGGGTCGTATCCAGGAAACTCAAGTGGAAGAATGTAAAAAGAATTTCTCAATGTTACCAGAGACTGCATTTGAGGAAAGGAAAGGACATTGACTTCAGGTTGAAGCAGCAGACAACTACTTAAATATATATTCACACGTTGGATAGGGGTGGTTTGTCACTTGTCAAGAGTGGTTTGTTGTCATATATCCTAAATGGAACAAAGAAATTCTTACTTTCTTACAACAACACACACAGCAGTATAGTTGCTGCCTAACAGCGCCAAAGACCCGAGTTCGATCCTGACAATGTGTGCTGTGCAGAGTTTGTACGTTCTCCCCGTGACCTGCGCGACTTTCCTCCGGGAACTCCGGTTTTCTCCCACACTCCAAAGATGTACAGATTTGTAGGTTGATTGGCTTGGTAAAATTGTAAATTGTCCCTAGTGTGTGTGGGACAGTGTTAGTGAACGTTGGTTGGCATGAACTCAGTGGGTTGAAGGCCATGGTTCTGCACTGTATCTCTAAACTAAATACATAATAATAGTGCAGAGACAAATCAACGCCCTCAAGTCTATATAGTTCAGAGCTTATTTGGAGGTTGGTATTTGGTAGGGACTTTTTGGAATTTGATGTATTAAAATCATGTTTTAGTGCATTGTAGAAGTATGATTACAATGTTTTTTGTTTAAAGTATTTTTAAGAGTTAACTTTTTAAGGGGTAACTTTTTCCACACAAAGGGTGAAGGGTGTATGGAACAAGCTGCCAGAGGAGGTAGTTGAGGCAGGGACTATCCCAACATTTAAGAAACAGTTAGACTGATACATGAATAGGACTGGTTTGGAGGGATATGGACCAAAAGCAGGTACATGTTGGCGGGTGTGGGCAAGTTGCGCCGAAGGGCCAGTTTTCACAATGTATCACTCTTGACTACATTATACCCCCACCATGCATCAATGCTTCAAAATCAAGTTGTTGAGTTTTATTGCCATATACTCAAGCATAGAAACATAGAATAGGTGCAGGAATAGGCCATTCGGCCCTTCGAGCCAGCACTGCCATTCAATATGATCATATGCTATACAATATATAATGCTAACAAAGTAAATATGATATTAGAAATATCATTTTCCCATTGATTGGCTTTGTCTTTCTGGAAAAAATGTTTCTGCATGTCCTAATCTATTTGATGGCAAAAAGATGTGCTGGGGATATTCAGTGGTCAGGCAGCATCTGTGGAGAGACTGTTTGGGTTGGGACTCTTGTATATATGTATATGTATACACATATACATACACATACACATACACATATATATATATTTGATTAAAACATTTTACTTCAGATATTAAACTCAACATTTTTCAACCACAATCCAAAGAATTCTTGTTCTTTCAGCACTTTTCAGCTAAAAACTATAACTATACTCACCAATATGCAGGAAGATTGTCTTTAATTTGTTATATAAAACCAAGCTGGGTTTCATTATAATTCTAGCACCGAATCTAGTGTAATATTTTTGTTTTCTCACTTTTCCAATTCTGATGAAGGCTAATTGACTTGAAACGTTTTTTATTCTGCAGGTTGCCAGATTTCCTCCCCGTTTCCAACATTTTCTGTTTTGCAGCAGATTTACAGGATCTGCAGGGTTTGGTTGTTGCCCTGCAGTAACATTTCTTTACAATGTCAAAACAATTGCTTTTATTTATTTGATAATGTTACGTTCAATGTAGAAATAAAGTAAAAATGACAGGCAAGGAAATGAAAGGATTTTATTTTCTGCATTGCAAATCTATTAGAAAATTGTTTGCTTCCAAGCAGGCCAGTTTATTTCCATTAACTCACGAGGTGCGGCATTGTTGGTTGGCAGAACAGGTTGGCATTTAGTACAAATTCCCAAATGCACATGTTGAATGCTGCCACTTTCTTGAACCACTCAATTCCATCGACGAAAAGGTGATCTCAAAGTACTTCAGGAAATGAATTTCAAGATTTGCATCCAGAAATAGGTAAAGGAATGAGAAAATAATTTCAAGGCAGTATGCTATACGACTTGGAGGGGAACTTAATGATATTCCATTGCATCAATCCTTAGCCTTCCAGTGACGGAACGTCAGGTGATTTGAAGTGCAAGTGCTAAAACTCTATTTGAAGAGTTTAAGAAGGAACTGCAGATGCTGGAAAATCGAAGGTACACAAAAAAGCTGGAGAAACTCAGCGGGTGCAGCAGCATCTATGGAGCAAAGGAAATAGGCAACGTTTCGGGCCAAAAACCTTCTTCAGACTGATGGGGGGGGGGGGGGGGGGGGGGGGGGGGAGGAGACAGCAAGGAAAGAGGAGGAGGAGCCCGAAGGCTGGGGGATGGGAGGAGACAGCAGGAGGGCTGAGGAAGGGGAGGAGACAGCAACGACTAACAGAATTGGGAGAATTCAATGTTCATGCCCCCAGGATGCAGACTCCCCAAGTGGAATATGAGGTGCTGTTCCTCCAATTTCCGGTGTTGCTCGCTCTGGCCATGGAGGAGACCCAGGACAGAGAGGTCGGATACGGAGTGGGAGGGGGAGTTGAAGTGCTGAGCCACCGGGAGGTCAGGTTGGTTATTGCGGACTGAGCGGAGGTGTTCGGCGAAACGATCGCCGCATCTGCTCCCAGGATGAGGTGTTCCACACCAGGGCATCTGAAATGTCCTCATTCTTCAGTGAACGGGGGTTCCCCTCCTCCACCATAGATGAGGCTCGCACCAGGGTCTCTTCCATACCCCGCAACACTGCTCTCTCTCCCCATCCCCCCACTCGCCCACAAGGGCAGAGTCCCCCTAGTCCTCACCTTTCATCCCACCAGCTGTCACATACAACAAGTAATCCTCCGTCAGCTTCACCACCTCCAACGTGACCCCACCACTCGCCACATCTTCCCATCTCCCCCCATATCTGCCTTCCGCAAAGACCGCTCCCTCCATAACACCCTTGTCAATTCTTCCTTCCCTCCCGTACCACCCCCTCCTTGAGCACAAATGATACTCATATTCCAATATTGATTTAGTGATAACGGCAGAGTGGGAGATACAATCAAAGTTACAGACAATGATGGACTACAGTTCAATGGCTGCTGATGTAGTCAACAGCAAATGATGGATGCCCAGGTTTTGAATCTTCTCCATTTAGAATAGTGGCATGGTTCACAACAGTGTGGAGGGAGGCCCCAGTGAATTTACACATGTTGTGTGCGTCTGATGCAAGTTTATCTATTCATAAAATATTGGTGGAAGTAACTGATGGGTTAGTAGGATGAACTGAAAGAGAATTTCTTCCTCGTATAGGCTCTCACTGGCTGCTGCAGGTCCATTGTGGCGGTCATGTTGCACAGGACTCGCCAATAGTAAATCCACCATGTGGCAGACATTCAAGTCTCAGAGCCAGAGCATATTTTGTATCCCTTCTGCACTCAAGCCCTCTTTCGAATTACTCCCCAGCACAAGAGAAAGACCAATCATTAGCTGAAAGTGACCAGGTCATAATAAACAAGTTTTATTTCACCCATTTGAACTGGCGTCGTAAGATTTCGCAAGAATCTAGGGTTAATGCTGAGTATATTCTAAAGATGAATTCCCAATCTACCTCATTGTGGCTCTTGCACTTTTTTTTACATCTGCACTATCCAATATACACGGGCATGGTATGATTTGCAGATCAATACACAACAGTATTTCACTGCAACTTTGTGCAAGAGTTAATAATGAACCAATACCAGTATTTCCACAGCTACTTATCTCAAACATTACTACTACATCACTACTTATGACATATGTATCCAGTCATACTCAGAAGGCGATGTCTCAAGATATTCAGTTCTGCATCGGCAACTACACCAGTTCAACCCCCCTCTGGCTTATTAGACTTCCAACGCAATATAGGTGCGTGGACATAAGTCAGTGATTAGGCCACTCTATAGGGCTGACTGGATAAGCAATAGGGAAACATGAATCTCACTACCTTCAATAACATTTGTCAAGACTCACAGATACATGATCCGTGTCATACTGGTGAAAGTAGTAAACATTAAGCCAGCATATATACAGTCCTCTTCACTAATCCAGCAACAAAGGTCATAGAAAAGCAATGAGTATTCAAAACATTGAGTAGAGTCTCAAATCTTTTTAAAGGTTACAAAAGCCAGCCCGTTGTCCTTTTAATTGCATTTCTGATCTGCTTAGTTTAGTTTAGAAATACAGAACGGAAACAGGCCCTTTGTCCCACCGAGTCCCACTGACCTGCGATCCCCACACATTAACACTACCCTACACACACTAATGACAACTTTACATTTATACCAAGCCAATTAACCTACAAACCTCTGTACATCTTGAGTGTGGGAGGAAACCGAAGATCTTGTGGAAAACCCATGCAAGTCAGAGAGAACATGCATCCTCCACACATACAGCACCCGAGGTCAGGATCGAACCAGAGTCACCCGTGCTGCGATGCAGCAGCTCTACCTGCTGTGCCTCAATGCCGCATGGTTGTGTTTATAACCAATACTTTTAATGTCAAGATTTGGCCAGGAATATAAAGTTAAATGCCAGTCCCACTCCAGAACTCAGAGAATGCAATGCAATTATGCAAGCAGCTCATAGCCATTTCATTCAAGGTCACAAGGTGGTACATCAAGATTGCTTTCATTAGTAAGTGGTTAATGTTTTCACTTAGAGAGGAGGAATGGGATCGAAACTGCCTGTTAATCAATGCAAAGAAATTCTGTATTACTCAATGAAACAGAACTGATCTTCATTTGCTGAACTAAAAAGGATTTTCTTAAAAATGATTGAAGGAAGAAAGTGTTTCTGCTTTGAGTCGTTGTGATGACATTGATCAGTTGTAGGGCAACAGAAATAATGGCCAATATCACCAAAAATAGGTATTGGGAGGATTAATTACTTATTTGAAAATAATACTATTTATACTTCCAAACTTAGTACACAATAATGCAAAAATATTATCCTGTTATACTATTCCTCTGTCGATAATAGCATTGTCAAGACTGTTCTCATTGTTGGTCAGTCACATGCCTAGTGGCACAAAAATCATACCCAAAATTAGTCTAGTTCAATTGAAAATGTAACTTGCACTATAGCCATTCGATCCACTTATCTGAAAAAAAATTGTAATGTAACTTCCAGAATGTACAATGAATGTGCAGTGAATATGCGGCAAGTGAGTTGGGCAATGATTTTGAGTGTCTTTATACTCAAGACACATATACTCCACATACTTGAGTGGAGTTATACAGCATGGAAACAGGCTTTGATCCACTAAGCCCACGCTCACAATCATGGGGTAAGAGCATGAACATATGGACAGAGAAAAGTAGCATTAACACTTTTATCAAAATGGTTCTCACTACAGCGTTAGAAATCCAGAACAAAAATATGCAAAACACAACAAAATATGAAAATTAAGATTGCTTTCTTACACAAACAATCCAATGACAGGTAAAAATTCAATATTGGCTCCAGAGATTATTCACCTTAAAACAACTTCTTGATGGGATACTACTATAAGCCAGACAGTTCCATTTATTTGCTTGTCACAATTTTGGTAAACTCCAGTTTAAAAAAAGCTTTTTATTATTCTACATTCCATCAAAACTATAGGAATATTCATTTTAAATATGTGGTACAATGCTATTTTTTTCCGTCTACCACAATACATAAAAATGTATTTGGACCACATTCTCTATTGCCATTGCGCTGTTATCCTCAGTCTTACATGAACTTCCTTCATTTAAACACAAGAGAGAAAGCAATAATTTGACGGCTGGTGGTAAATTCAACATGCTTACCACTAACCTCACATCCCTATCTGGTTACTGCTTCAGGTTACACCAGCCTATTCATTGTCTTTGCATCGATAGACAAGCTTCCTCATGCGGAACCATCCATCATACAAACCGTCTTTTGCTGTTTCAGCCTAAACCTGTCTGATGTTGATCTGTCTCATTTATCTCTGTCACATCCAGGATTAAATGATTTAAATGAGGTTTCTCTTTAAGAGACATTAGTGTTCCTATCTGGTATAATCTGTGTGTAATTGTGGAGTTGGCTCGGGGGTTCTAAAGGCAACCGTGTCATTTAACACTAGCCTTCCTATAGCACTAGCCTTCCTATAGCAATTCAGAATGAAAATTCTGAACTAGAAACATTAATTTTCAAAATTTGTGTTTGGAATTTGTACTCATTGAGGAAGAAAAAAAGGGAAAGTAACAGATGCTTCTCTGTACTAATCCTTCAAAGTACCTATAGAAAGGACTGGCCTGCTATAGAAAAAACAAAACCCACGCAGCCACAAGTACTTTCCCATTAGTCTCTGGTCTCTGCTTGGTGGGGTAAGTGATACTTGTCATTTCTGATTTACATTATTTTACTT
The DNA here is from genome assembly GCF_010909765.2 of Amblyraja radiata. NCBI lineage: Eukaryota > Metazoa > Chordata > Chondrichthyes > Rajiformes > Rajidae > Amblyraja > Amblyraja radiata. The sequence goes on from NC_045968.1 coordinate 18,800,660, forward strand.
CCATTTCTCATTTGACGGCGAGCAAACATGATTGATCATAACTAAATCATAGTAACATGAAAGATAAAGCTGATCTTTGCAGTGATTCCTCAAAACACTTCACAGATCCTTGAACCACCTTCAATTATTTACTAGCAAAGATCAACAGATTTAATTAATAGCTTGAGAATTCATTTCAATATACAACTGGCGATTCACACTGTATAACAATCAAATCGGAAATAAATATTTACAATTCGCAAAGCGCATCGACACCATGCTTTGAGGCAAAATTAATTTCCAAAAAGACTTTGTTTCTACAATTATCAGTTCTGTTATGAAATAAAGGCTCTAAGCTAATGTTTTAATAATTTAATACCCTATTAATAAACACACTATTAATAAGGTATAACATGTTCTACTTACGAGAACACGTACCTGCTAGAATGTGAAATTTTACACTTATCAAATGGTCAATAATAATATTTAACCAGTGCAGGCCACTGGAGCTGTGAGACAGCAGCACCAACTGTTGCAAATACAAGTGTATTTGAAAAATTGTTAATCAACTGGCGATTACAAGAACATTAATGCAGCAGGATAATATCTTCATTATATGCTATACAATGATCTGCCTAGTTTAATCATTGTAATACCCACTAAAGGCTTCCAATGAACCGAGTGCTGCAATGTTTTTTCCTCAGGATGAAGTCTGTTGACCGTCACAATTGATGTTATATGCTGTGATAAATCTTCAATAAAGACACGGTTCTTATCAGGGCTAGAATAGTAATATGAAAAAATAAATGTTACAAGCATGAAGCTTGCATTTTGAACAAGTAACTTACCCAATGTATCCTTCAGGTTTTTCACAATAGAAGCTTTCCTGGCACTGTTTTTCCTTTCCACATAATTTGAAGGTACGAAGCCAGTTTTGTTCGTGGAGTTGCGAACTCGCCACCATGATTTGGAGTCATCCAACAGCCACAATCGCTCGTTCTTCTTTATGTCCAGCTCTTGCTCCTGCTGGGCCACATAGTCAAACTTGGCAATTACTATCACCTCTTCCGTCATCTTCCCGTGGGATCAGCACTAAGTTAAAGAGATATTTTTAAATGTTAACAAAGTACTGCATAAAAGCCAAATGTTTTTGGCATAAAAGTCAAATATTGTTCAACGAAATGAACTTGTTTACATGGTTGTTTTTTTTTTAAACAATCTGATAAAACCTCAAGTATGAATAAACTAAAAATAACGATTATATACATTTTGTCAAGTTAATATCCCATTAGATACATTTTCTTAAGGTAGAAAAAAAACAATGCCTTCAAGAATAAACTTTGAGGATATGACGAAAAAATCAAGTCACAACAAACAGGCATTATTTCCCATTCACTCAATTCTTAATCCACCACAGCAGTGACTTCTCGTTTGAGCCATGAATATTTTGAACATTGACAGCCTTATCTATGTGCTCACACTCTTGCCCCCAAATCAGAAGATTTATAGCACAAGAAACACAAGCAATTCAAAAACTACAATTTAATAAGTACCATTGTGAACAGAAGTTTTACAACTGAAGCCTTAATTCTCTTTTTGAGTGCGTGATTCCCTGGAGCTATTCTAAAGAAATTAAATGGAATCTAAGCTGCTATTTTACCTCCAAACACCATCTCAAAACAAATGTCTCTAATAATCATTAATTGATTGTTTCATTTTGCCACAATGCAAAGAGCCGACATTACCACGAGAGAGACTACACGCAAGTTAATTTCTTCCTTAAGACCAAAGACAGTATAAATAGAGCACAGGGAGTATCCTGTGACAGATTGGAGACCAAGAGGCACCTAATGCATAATAATAATATAATAACAATAATATATTTTATTGTCATTGCACATTAGTGCAACGAGATTTAGTATGCAGCTTCCAACCGATGTCAAAAAAATAAAATAAATATAAACTGTGCGACGTCACCATCTGAGGAGACAGTCCAGGGGGGGGGGGGAAATGGGGGGCACTCAGCAGGGCCGGTTCAGAGCCGCTATAGCTCTGGGAATGAAGCTGTTTCTGAGTCTGGAGGTTCGGGCGTAGAAGGCCTTTATAGATGCTGACGGTCTTCCTGAGGCACCGTGTGTGGTAGATGCCCTCCAAGGCTGGTAGCTGTGTCCCAATAATCCTCTGCGCTCTGTGGACGACGCGCTGAAGAGCTCTCCCCTCCGCCTCCGTGCAGCTGAGATACCACACAGAGATGCCATACGTTAATATGCTCTCTGTCGTGCAGCAGTAGAAGGTTGTCAGCAGCTGTTGGGGCAGACCAATCTTTTTTAATGTCCTCAGGAAGAACAGTCGAGTAGAGTGGTACCAGTAGAGAGGAGCTAGCAGATCTCCCTGGAGAAGATGGCGCAATAAGGATCAGTGGAGAATTAAAATGTTGGAACTGCGGAATGCAGAGCCCCACAGCAGAAATGTGTTTTAAAGTGCAGGAAATATCCATCAATTAAGCATTTTTTGGAGAGAGAACAGAGTTATTGTTACAAGCTGTTGGTATTTTATGAACACTGGTCAATTCTCATGCAAGATGGAAGAACCTGTTGAAATCAATGATGTTCTAAGGGCTGTCATGTGCAAGTTGGAAAATAAAACACTATTCCTTGAGCAAATGATATACAAGGCCAAAGGTAGATGTTTAATTGGAACTGAGATGGAGAATTAAAGGAAGAGCCTACTCATTGATTAAGATTTTTCATTTCTGTGAGTTCCCCAGGTTTCATAGGCACTCATGGGAAACAGGAATTGTAATGCTTCCACCATGAAACACTCAAGATACCCACAAAATTCCTCAATTATATCTTCAACTCACCAACAATAACCTGCTTCATTTGCCAGCAGAAATATTTTTTTCTCCCAGACATAATGACCAATCCAAGCAAATTATTAATAAAGAACTGCAGATGCTGGAAAAATCGAAGGCAGACAAAAATGCTGGAGAAATTCAGCAGGTGAGGCAGCATCTATGGAGAGAAGGAATAGGCGACGTTTCAGGTCTGAAGAAGGGTCTCGACCCGAAACGCCGCCTATATCTTCTCTCCATAGATGCTGCCTCATCCACTGAGTTTCTCCAGCATTTTTGTCTACCATCCAAGCAAATTAAGTGGCCCATCTAATTGTTATGTACTGGAATTGTGCAATGAATTTACATTGAGGAATGCTTTTTTTTCCTTGCAAGTGTAAAAATTCTTGACCTCAAATTTGCACACTGGTTCAGCACAAATAAATTCCCATTATGAACTGCAAATTCTCTTGACGCTCTTTGAAAGTTTGAACACAATCAAGAAAAGTGACATATAAAAAATCTGTTTTAGATCTGAATATAGAATCCTCGTGTAAATCATTCAAGTGTTGTCACCACTTCGTTGTAAACCATAGAAGGGAAGGAGCAACAGTAAAAATAATGGGAAGTGCCAAAAAAACAGGGCACGGCTACTGATAATCTTTTACAAAAGAAATGATTCTGAATTATGCCAAATCAACATGCAGCATGAACCCAGTAGGGCACACAGCATCTGTGAAGGCAAAAGGCCTCTGACCCAAAACAGGAAAACCTTTATAGATGCTCCATAATCTAAAAAGTTGGTGGGTGGAGTCAACAACATGGACGCATATCCGTGCAGCTAACGGGAAAGAGAGTGCAGGAAAGGTCACGTTTAAACTAACAGGGCAGGGGGATGGGACCCAATGCAAGGAGACGAGGGCCACAAAAGGAGGACAGAAGCAAAAGGTAGAAAGTAGATTAGAAAAACTAACCTAAAAGCTTTGTGCCTTAATGCGAGGAGCATTCAAAATAAGGTGGATGAATTGAATGTGCAGTTAGTAGTTAAGGGATATGATATAGTTGGAATTATGGGGACATGGCTCCAGGGTGACCAAGGCTGCAAGCTAAACATGCAGGGGTATTCAGTATTCAGGAAGAGTAGACAGAAAGGAAGAGGAGGTGGGGTGGCATTGCTGGTTAAAGAGGAGATTAATGCAATAGCAAGGAGAAACATTAGCTTGGATGCTGTAGAATCAGTAAAGGGCCTGTCCCACGAGCATGCGACCTGCATGCTGCAAGCGCGACCAAACCGGAAGCGGGGGCCGCACTGAGGTCGAGTGATCCCCGTACAGGGCTGGTCCCACCAGCATGCGCCTGCATGCAGCGAGCGCGACCAAACCGGAAGCGGGGGCCGCGCGGAGGTCGAGTGAGTGATGTGAAGCTCGAGCGAAGTCCGCGGGAAGTTCGCGCGTGAAGTACGGCGTCAAGACGCTGCGCATGTTATGAAGGGAAAATCATGCTTGACTAATCTTTTGGAATATTTTGAGGATGTAACAAGTAGAATGGATAAGGGAGAGCCAGTGGATGGGGTGTATCTGGACTTTCAAAGAGCCTTTGACAAGGTCCCACACAAGAGATTAGTGTGCAAAATTAAAGCACATGGTATTGAGGGTAGGGTATTGACATGGATAGAGAGCTGGTTGGCAGACAGGAAGCAAAGAGTAGGAATTAACGGGTCCTTTTCAGAATGGCAGGCAGTGATTAGTGGGGTACCGCAAGGCTCGGTGCTGGGACTCCAGTTGTTTACAATATATATTAACGATTTAGACGAGGGAATTAAATGTAACATCTCTAAGTTTGCGGATGACACAAAGCTGGGTGGCAGTGTGAGCTGCGAGGAGGATACTATGAGGCTTTAGGGTGACTTGGATAGGTTGGGTGAGTGGGCAGAAGCATGGCAGATGGAGTATAATGTGGATGTGGATGCGAGGTCGTCCATTTTGGTGGCAAGAACAGGAAGTCAGATTATTATCTGAATGGTGTCAGATTAGGAGAAGGGAGGTGCAACGAGAGGGAGGTGCTCCGTAAGCAGGCAGTGAAGAAAGCCAATTGTTGGCCTTCATTGCGAGAGGATTCGAGTTTAGGAGCAAGGTCCTACTGCAGTTTTACAGGGCCCTGGTGAGACCGCACCTGGAGTATTGTATGCAATTTTGGTCTCCTAATTTGAGGAAGGACATTACCTCTATTGAGGGAGTGCAGCGTAGGTTCAATTCCTGGAATGGCTGGGACTGACGTATGGTGAAAGAATGGGTCGACTGGGCTTGTTTTCACTGGAATTTAGGATGAGAGGGGATCATATAGAAACATGTAAAATTCTTAGAGGATTGGACAGGGTAGATGCAGGAAAAATGTTTCCGATGCTGGGGGAGTCCAGAACCAGGGGCCACAGTTTAAGAATAAGGAAAAGTTATTTAGGACTGAGATGTGGAAGAACTTTTTCACCCAGAGTTGTGAATCTGTGGAATTCTCCGTCACAGAAGGCAGTGGAGGCCAATTCACTGGGTGTGTTCAGGAGAGAGTTAGATTTAGTTCTTAGGGCTAAGGGATTGAGGGATATGGGGAAAAAGCCAGAACGGGGTACTGATTTTGGATGATCAGCCATGATCATATTGAACGGCGGTGCTGGCTTGAAGTGCCGAATAGCCTACTCCTGCACCTATTTTCATAGAAACATAGAAAATAGGTGTAGGGGGAGGCCATTCAGCCCTTCGAGCCAGCACCGCCATTCATTGTGATCATGGCTGATCGTCCCCAATCAATAACCGTGCCTGCCTTCTCCCCATATCCCTCGATTCCACCAGCCCCTAGAGTTCTATCTAACTCTCTCTTAAATCCATCCAGTGATTTGGCCTCCACTGCCCTCTGTGGCAGGGAATTCCACAAATTCACAACTCTCTGGGTGAAAAAGTTTTTTCTCACCTCAGTCTTAAATTGCCTCCCGTTTATTCCAAAACTGTGGCGCTGGTTCTGGACTTTCTATGTTTCTATGCTGCTTGACCGGCTGAGTTCTTCTAGTGGGGGAAGTGCAGAAGTGTCAGAGAGAGCAGATCACCTCCGGGTATTGTTCTCTAGGAAGTAGCTCTCTTCCTCTCTCCGACGAGAGTTCTGCAACACCCTCTCTCGCTGCATTAATTTGCTCCATGTACTTTATCAAATCTTTCAGTTCCCTCTCCCCTGACTCAGTTTAAAGTGTCTCAAACCAAAACGTCATCCCTTTTCCCCAGAGATACTGCCTGACCTGATGAGTTACTCCAGTTTTACATCCGAGTTCTTCTAGTTCTCCGTTTACATTCTAGCTCACCACATCTGCAATTTCTTGTCTTCAAAATGAATGTGGTTGCTTTAAGACAAACTGCAGCATACTGTTCCCATTGAACAATATGATGCCAACTGCAGAGTATATTTACAATTGCCAAATTAAAACTACAGTATACGGATGAGTAACATATACAGAAATGGAACATCGCTAAAAGCAGGCAGGGAAGAACACACAATTATACCACAAGTAGAGGGATCTCATTGAAACATATAAAATTGTGAAGGGTTTGGACACGCTAGAGGTAGGAAACATGTTCCCGATGTTGGATGAGTCCAGAACCAGAGGCCACAGTTTAAGAATAAGGAGTACGCCATTTAGAATGGAGCCGAGGAAACACTTTTTCTTGGAGAATGGCAAGTCTGTGGAATTCTCTGACTCAGAGGGCAGTGGAGGCAGGTTCTCTGGATGCTTTCAAGAGAGAGCTAGATAGGACGTTTAAAAATAGCGGAGTCAGGGGATACGGGGAGAAGGCAGGAACGGGGTACTGATTGTGGATGATCAGCCATGATCACATTGAATGGCGGTGCTGGCTCGAAGGGCCGAATGGCCTACTCCTGCACCTATTGGCTATGTAGTTAAATACATGGAAAATAAAATGTTATAGATGCAGTGAAAAATACAGATCAAAACGGTCTGGCTTTTCAAAAAACAAAATGCAGTGACTCAAGCCTACAGTCCAAGCAATAAAGATGGAAATGGAAACTTAAGATTTTAAATTGACATTCGATATTTCTAAATTTTATCGTACACTGCAAGCTCATTGTATTACTGAAGTCTGACCAATAGAACACTGCAAGAGGTGGAAATTGAGGGCTCCGTCAGCTAAAGAATTATAAACAACTGTATATTGTGAGACATCTATATTCTGTCAAAGTGGAATTGATGAGATGATTCCTGCCTCAATTACAGCTGTCAGGGTAGGGGATTACTTTTATCCATGCAATCTGTGCACTAATATCTCACACTCACTGCATTCTCTGGGGGGGAAATCACATTATTCTTGCCAAGAGAAAATGTTGCAGTTTCAATGTGACCTGTGTTTATCATGGTTCACAGCTATGCCTTTTTCTCGTGATCAATAGCTTTTTGATAACGCATTGTCATTTAATATTGTTTTGTGTCAATGGACAGTTTGTTATAATATGCACTGCACTGTGCTCTGTTGCAAGCCTTGCACCACCATCCTTAACTAGGTAAAGAAATCCCATGAAAGCAACTCCACTACAATTTCCAGAATTAAACATGTTATTCAAATCTATTAAAAGATATAAATGAACATTTTGCAAGGCTATGATGAAATTAAGAGTGATCAACACAAAATACTGGAAATATACAGGACATTGAACAACATATGTTCAGGAATGAGGTTCCATACTGCGCTTTCCATCCCCACACAACCCTAGCTTTAGCTTTTATTACAGCATTTGACATGAACATTTCTCTCTCATGCATCCTACTTGCAGAGTCAGTGATAGGTAAAATAAGTGACTTTATCTTATCAATTGCTCCCTTCTCCCTTTTGAGAGGGCTCTTCAAAATACCAACCTCTGAACACTTTGACTGGGAAACTACCACTTCACCTGCAATTTCTCCAAATCCCTTCAAACCTCCAAATCCATGCCAGAACAGCATATCTGAATTTCTCCAAGTTTCTATCCCTGCTACATCACTGAAAAATATCTAATCTAAATGACACCCACTACAATACATCTGCAATGCTTGACAGTTGCCCTTGCTACCTGTACTCCAAAACCCACTCAATGAAAAAAGAAGTAAATCAAACATTTGGTCCATCCTATTCTACCATTAAATAAGATTATGGAAGATCTGATCTTTGATATTGATTTCATTATTCCACACACTCTCCATAACCTTTTGATTCTGCGGTTTTCAAAATATGGATCTCAGGCTTATATGCGCCTCAAATTGTAACTCTGAGTATAGAATTCCAAGATTTCACACTCACCAAATTTCTTACCCCAGTCTTAACTGGCAGACTTCTTATCCCAAGCCTCCGCTACTTGGTGCAGCACTTCACTACCTGGGGAATGCCAGCAGATCATCTCACAGGATCTTACATGTTACAACAAGATAGATTAAAATTCTTCTGGTTATGCTGGAATATTGCAAAACAACTATACATCTTGTCTAATTAAAATGTTCCACTTTATAAAAATCATTAGGAATCAAAAGTTCAGTTTCTCTTTACTTTGATTGTCAGCATGTGCACTTATTTAATGTTATGCAACCATGGTCAGAGCTATACAGCATGAAAATAGGCCCATTGGCCCATCTCCACGCCAACCCTGTTGCTATTCTGGACTTGTCCCATTTGTCTGCATTTGGCCCAAATCTCTCAAACCGTTCCTATCCATAACTGCTGCTTCTGGATACAGTCCACTCCGATCCCATTCTGTTCTCGATCATTAAGCTCCTGTATTGCTAGCTCAAAGAACAGCCTTTCGTTTTCTGACTCGGTACGCCACAACTCTTAGAATTTGGAATTGATTTCAACAGTTTCAGATGACCAACATTTCCATTTTGCATTAGGATTGGCCAATGTAAAACACAAGGTCAACCTCTAATAACTCACTTTTGTTCCTTCTACAATGTTGTTCATTGTAAAACAGTGCACTTTGCTGCCCTCTTGTTCTACATACAGTGGAGGACGACAAATCTTAAATCAGATCATATTTTGATCAAATGCCTCCCCGATGCCACAGATTACTCCATGAAGAGATTAATTGCAAATAAATCTGCCACACTGCAACAAGACTTAAAAACAAAAACTTTGACACAGATGCAAAACACTTGATGCCAGAAATATGAGCAGAAAATACTGCAAATACTCTGCAGTGTAGCTGGAAGCAGGTATTTTGCATGTTATTATCTTAAAAGTACAAGTTTGGAGACAAAGTAATTAAAATTCAGACTGCAATAGGTCATGTATTAATCATGGTGCTCTATGATAGAATAATGGTATGGATAGACTATGAATAATAAAATCAGTAGCAGTTATTTTTCATTTTCAAAAATGATTTGCAAAACCATAACACAGTATTATTTTCCCTAGATTGTTTATCTTACCTTTCTTACCTAAGCAAGTTGAGGGAAAATTGCAAACATTTGAAGTGCGGATTTGCAACAAAAAAAATTCCTATATCTAATTTCACTAAATACCTTCACATATCAGCATAAACTATCAGCAATTAACTTTTCATCCACGTTTTTGTTGTCTTAAAGCTGGCCTTCAAGCTTGCTTGAAATATAAAATATACCCACCACATTACAAACTCAGCAGAAGGCAGTCAGACAGGCACGCTCTCTGACCAAATCTAATCCCTTCGTTGCCAAAACAGGCCCTGCGAAATTACAAATTACAGGGATTTTTTTTTGGTTCTCAGATTATGTTTAAACGCCAGTAGTGAGGTACGCACATGGTTCTTATCAATAAGCAACATGTGTGGTCATGTAGAGTATTAACTTAATATCGTACTCCATTTCACAGCAATAATTAGTTGCATTATTAAATATTATTTGTGGAACACTCAAATTAAAACATTTTACACATGTCGAGATGTCATAGTTTCTGTCAGTGTCATTAATTTGGTAATTTAATGAATGAACTCTAACTTCAAGAAAAATGAATAGCTAGCTACTGAGCGTGACGGCTCATGCACAAACTGGTGATCATATTATGAAGGACTTCATCAACAAGATTAAATATTATTCTTTCCACTATTATTAGAACTATAGCCTGGATTAAATAGGAAAAAAAGCATGCTCAAATCACACAAAACAGAACATTTAACAGAGACTGATCGCATTAGCAATCATTTCTGGGTAAAAATCGAAATTGGCTGGGTCTTTCCTTGCGCAATTCACCCAAGTATGTCTGACATTTTCCAGTACGAGCTGCATACTTAATGATAGCACACTGCGCACTTCCTTCCTCAGTGATGTGAATTGGAGCCATGTGTTGATGCTGCCTGGTGTGTCTTTAAGGCCAATGCCTCCTGATTGCAGCAGAGCTGAGCATTTCCAAATGTGCTAAATTAGGCATGGTCCCACTAGGAATTAACTCCAGTTCTTGGGCATTTTTTCCATTTACAAACAACCGTAGTTGCTTCTATTTGATTTTCTTTACTAGTTTGAGCTTTTGTGGAGATTTGACTTTGGCATTACCAACAGGACAGCATGTGTCCAACACACCAATAGGGAAAATCCAAACTCAAGGTTAAAATATCTAAAATTTCCCAGGCACTGAGATAATACTTGACACTGCTACAACACAAGGTTAAATGCAAAGCACATAGACCAAATCTCAATCCATCGGGGATTAAATGAAAAAATGAACTGTAGATTTGGTTTCTTGGAGTCCGAGAGTCAAACAGCGTGGAAAGAGATGCTTCAGCTCAACAAGCCCATGCCGACCAACATGCCCCATCTAAACTAGTTCCACTTGCCTGCTTTTGGCCTATATCCCTCTAAACCTACCTTATCCATGTTTCTTAAACATTGCAATCGTACCTGCCTCAGCTATCTCCTCCGCAACTTGTTCCATACACCCACCACCCTTTGTGTAAAAATGTTATCCCTCTTTTTCTCATTAAATCTTTCCATCTTCACCTTAAACCCATGTCCACTGGTTCTCGATTCTCCGGTTCCATGTTTACCCAGTGCGGTCACTAACTGAAAAGAAGAACGTGTAAACTCTTGCAAGACTGCTGTAAAGATGGCAAATTAAAAGATAGCCTAAGCACATTGTCGACTACCAGACTCTGATTCGGGTGGGTCCTCAATGACCAGAACATTTACCTCAGCACCGCCAATTTTAATTAGCAACCTGACAGATTAAACAAAGTATGTTCTGCATATTGTGTTGGTGGTGCTAATTTTCCCAATGAACTGAGGACAAGGACAAAGAAAGCAATGGACAACAGTGATAAGGACAATAGTCAAAGTCAAAGTAGCCTTTATTGTCATTCAGACTGTTGTGTTAGGAAAACAAGCTGAAATAGTTCACACACACTCTTGAATGTTTGAAAATTTGTCAATCACAAAATTTGTGGTTGCTTCCTTCAGTTTTGGAAAGAAGCAATTACAGGCAATGCAAATTCCATTTGCATTTTCTGTTCTTCTAAATTCATCTTCTGCTTCTTTTGTTAACTCACCCTGCCACTTTTAATTGCATCATCAACAGTAACCGACAACATCGTCCCCACGGTAAGGGTAAGCACCTTTCCGAACCAAAAACCCTGGGTAGACAGGTCTGTTCGTGTGGCCTTGAATGCTCGCACCGCTGCCTACAACTCGGGCCTGGCATCAGGAAACATGGACGTCTACAAGGCAGAGTCCTACCGACTGCGAAGGGCGGTGAAGGATGCAAAGAGGAGGTACAGAGACAAGATGGAGTTACAGATGGAGCAGCAGGACACCAGAAGCCTGTGGCAGGGGCTACGGATTGTAACCAACTACCGGAGCACCCCTCCCTCATCCGCAAGTGCCGGCACCTCCCTAGCTGATGCCCCGAACTCCTTTTATGCTCGTTTCGAGAGGGGCAACACCACCCCAGGTCTGCCGACTATCGACAATATCGCCAGCGGGCTGGCTACTGAAGCTGAAGGGAGGAATGAGCACACATTCTCGCTGTCCGAGCACGACGTGAGGAGAGCTCTGACACGGGTGAACACGAGAAAAGCTGCAGGCCCGATGGCATCTCGGGGCGAGTACTCAAATCCTGTGCTACGCAGCTAGCTCCAGTGCTCACTACATTATTCAACCTCTCCCTGGACAAGTCCGTGGTCCCTGCCTGCTTCAAAAAATCCATAATTGTACCGGTACCAAAAAATGCCTCCCCAGCCTGTCTGAATGACTACTGTCCGGTGGCCCTTACCTCGGTAGTCATGAAATGCTTTGAGAGGCTGGTGAAGAAACACATCTGCGCCTTCCTCCCTCGGAACATGGACCCGTTGCAGTTCGCATACCGTCCGAACAGATCCACGGACGATGCGGTCTCCCAGGTCTTGCACACCGCTCTCTCCCATCTGGACAGCCAGAAGGGGGGCTACATGAGGATGCTGTTCATAGACTACAGTTCAGCCTTCAACACGATAGTCCCCACCAGACTGGCCGGGAAGCTAATGGAATTGGGGCTCAACACCTCCCTGTGTGCCTGGGTCCTGGACTTTCTCACCGCCAGGCCCCAGGTAGTCAAGATGGGAGGGAATACATCGAAGTCCCTCACCCTGAGCACAGGATCGCCCCAGGGTTGCGTCCTCAGCCCCCTATTGTACTCCCTGTACACACATGGCTGTGTGGCTAGGTTCAGCTCCAACTCAATAATTAAGTTTGCTGATAACACTGTGGTGGTGGGCCTGATCTCAGACAACGATGAGAAGGCCTACCGGAAGGAGGTGGCTGATCTAGCACTCTGGTGCCAGGATAACAGCCTCCTCTTGAACATCAAAAAAAACCGAAGGAGCTGATCATGGACTTTAGGAGGGCACATCATCCGAGGACGTACACTCCATTGAGGATAAATGGGGATCCTGTGGATAGGGTGAACTGTTTTAAATATCTGGGAGTCCACATCTCCGAGGATATGACATGGGCATCACACGCCTCAGCACTCGTGAGTAACGCAAGGCAGCGCCTTTACCACCTCAGGCAATTGAGGAAATTCAGAGTGTCTCCGAGGATCCTCCAGTGCTTCTACGCAGCGGTGGTGGAAAGCATCTTGTCCGGGAATATTACCATCTGGTTTGGGAATTGCTCTGCCAAGGACAAGAAGGCTCTGCAGAGAGTAGTGCGTTCAGCCGAACGCACTATGGGAACTTCACTTGCCACCCTGCAGGAACTATACATCAGGAGGTGCAACTCCAGAGCCAACAATATCATGAGAGACCCCTTCCACCCCTGCAACGGACTGTTCCAGTTGCTACGGTCAGGCAAACGCCTCCGTTGCCATGCGGTGAGAACGGAGAGGTTGAGAAGGAGTTTCTTCCCAGAGGCCATTCGGTCTGTAAACGTCTATCTCACCAGGGACTAACTCTACTGAACGTTTTTCCTTCCATTATTTATTATGTAAAAGAATATTTGTGTTTATGATTGTGTTTATAGTTTGTTTGGTTGTTTGGTTGTTTGTCTTTTTGCACAAAAGTCCACGAGCATTGCCACTTTCATTTCACTGCACATCTCGTATGTGTATGTGACAAATAAACTTGACTTGACCCTTTCTTGCCATTTCATCTTCGCCCATTGTGCCCCACAGACCTCACTTTGCTAACTAACAAAATCCCAGAATTGGATTTGTGACCTTGAACTCAGTGAACGCCAGGAAAATCAAGGCAATTATGGACCACATATAAATGCCATGTCGAATAAGCAATTTCCCCTCTAAAATATAACTATATAGTCTAAAATATAACTATAATACATATTATAATAACTATATGAACCAGTAATATTGGAAATAATATTTGTTCCTTTTAACTCAAATGCAACGGGCCTGTTATGTATTTCTAGTATTTTGTATTTTTCTCTTATGGATGAATTGTTTTGTGAGGAGTTCCTGCAACTAAACAAGAGAGTTCATTTATTTAAAACTACCTCCAGTGCATCTCTTTCTTGTTTAAGTGGCAGTCCGAGTCTGCCCCTCTTGGTAAAAAAGTGAAACTAAATGCAGCGCTCAATGCCAAATTTAGACATGCAATTGGGAATGTGCTTCAATAGCTCTACCCGAGCTGTGGAAAAGCTACTTGAGTACAAAGGTCTGCTGAGTGCCATCATTGGTGACAGGAGCCCTGCTCTGCCCCAGAGACAAACCGAGAGGACTATCCAGGACATCAATGAAATATCCAGTTGCTGATGGCTGAAGTTGCAATTCATGAGAAGTGCACCAAACCTACAGATACTCACCACTTGTAAACAAGAATAAAGAAGTAGCAATGACCTGAATAAACCCTTTAGCACAGCACTGCTGAAAGGATCCAGCCAACTGCCAGTGCCAGGAAATAATGACTCAATTCATCACATGATGGGTCAGGAGCTGAGACACAATTTTAAAAATAAAATTAAATGAGCATAATGATTCTTCCACATTTAATGGACATTTGCAGATGACTGCTGGCCAATATGGTAGGCAGTAACATTGGCAAGGGAAAAAGCCAGTGTAAATCCCATAGCATTTTATACTATTAAGCCGGCTTTCTATATTTTCTTTTGCATGAGCCAAAATGATGGGCTCACATTAAATTGAGTGTCAAATTTTAACAAGTAATTCTGAGACAATATATTACAATATAAATCAAATTGCAGATAGGTCCTCTTTCAACCAACCAAATTTGGATCTGCAAAATGTCTGTGCTAGAGCCAAGATTATTTCTAGTGTCTTCAATTCAGAGCTTGTGAAACCAAGTCAAAACTGTTTTTGGCAGCAGAATATTGGCCAGCTGGACAACTTCAGCAAGCAACTAACAACATTGAGAAGTAGCCATTTGGTGACTTAATGGTTGACAATTTCTTATTTAATTTTTGTGTAGGATTAGCATGAAAGGAAATGTCTATGCTTTCATGCATATCTGATATTATCTGGAGGGGTGGCTAAGTGCTGAAGCATTGGAGTCATTGGATAAAGGGGGGTAAAAATGAATTGAAGACTGATAAGCCTTCATCCATTTCATTTTATATCACAAGAAACTTGTGCAACTGAGAGCAGTAGTGGAATTTAAATCAGTTTATCCCACTAAATAGGAGAGCGATATTTTACTCTACAAATCTTTCAAGCTCTTTTCACAGAGTAACAAGATTAATTCACAAAATCATTACTTCACATAAGGCAACCAGACAGTTAAATTTTCATGTACAAGCTATTTTATGTCATGAGAAGGTGGTTTGGCCGCAGCTAGGGAACTGGAGCTAAAATAGCAGAGTATTATGCATTCAGACGCAAGAAAATATGAATCACAGCAGTCTAGCATTAGACTACCACAATCAACAATAATTCAGTCCATGGAAATAAGTGCTCCAGTTTAGCGCCATGTTTGCACACATACATCAACAACTTACCACACCTCAAGACTGTTCCAAAGGAAATAATGCTTTGGTAATAAGACCAGATTTGAAGTATGATCGATAAAGTTTGCAATCAAATCAGCTTCAGAATATCAACAGATATGTGATATTCAACCAAGTGATTTGCAGAAGTAAAAATAGAAATTTAAGTACAAGACTGCACATTACAACTCAGGCAGTTTAGGTCAGACTGGGATTACAATTTAAAGAACCAGTATAAAAAGTAATAACTTTGTTGGGTCTTAGATTGGATATTATGGCGTGCGTTTGGATAGAACTAATTCAATTCAAAAATTCTGAACAATTGTCTTATGTAATTCTGTTATAAATGCTTGTTACAGCTTTGAATAGAGCAAGCTGCTTGGTTGGTTTTACACAGGATGCTCATGTCTGATCTGAAACTGGCAGTTTTTCCTGTCTAGTGACAATGCGGTATTTCGGCAAATCAGCATTGTTAACCCAAGGCAGCTTTGTTACTTGAACTAACAATACTTGCAACAATTACCTTCAATTTTTCAGTAGATTTTGCACGAATATGCAAGAAAAAACTAGCAGGGAAATATTTCTATATGAAGTAATGAAAAAAATATTTTGGATTTCTTACGGTAGAGGGTATTTTTACCTTTTAAGTCAATGCAGACAATGCCGAATAAGGCTCACTTTCAAGCAACCTAAATAATTGCTTCACCGTTATCAATAAACTACTCGTTTGAACAATAGCAACACGGAATACATGTCCAACTCATTCCGGATACCATAACTCAAACGTACATATGCATGACACACCTGTAGTCGATTCATATAGGGGAATAGGAGGATGTCGTTTGGCACCTCTGGTTGTTCTGCCAATTGCCTAACCCACCGATCTGCATTGGTTGGGTATGTTTTTGCCAGACAATAGATAATCATGACATTTTAATTTGGCATTCCTCTTTCTAAAATGCAATCCACAATTCTACTCACAAAGAAGCAAAAGATTATTAAGGTCACCAGAAATAGTAGAGTACACCATTTGCAAAATCAAAAGAGGGTTGACAATGCCCGGAGCTGGTCAGCTGTGAAGCACCACAGGAGAGTCCAGGAATCCCAAGGAGTATTAAGTATTTAATCAATGTTATGGGGCTATTCCACTTGGGCGATCTAATTGGGGAGTTCAGAAGAGTTAGAAAAAAATGACACGTTGAAGACCTCCTTCCACTATGTAGAAGACCTCCTTCGACTATGTTGAAGACCTCCTTCGACTATGTTGAAGACCTCCTTCGACTATGTTGAAGACCTCCTTCGACTATGTTGAAGACCTCCTTCGACTAGCTACGACTAACTTCGGGAAAATTGGGCACCGAATAGTGGAGAGTGAAGACGACCTCCTTTGACTCCTTCCGACCTCCCTTCGACTATGATGAAGACTATCTACGACTACCTTCGACTACCCTCGATTATCTACGACTAACATGCCGACCTACTACAACTAAACCTACGAGTAAAAAAAGGATCGATTTTTTCCATGGCGACCTTTTTCTTTTACTCGCGGGAATTTTTGAACAATGAAAAAAATGTCGCAACCTAGCTGAGGCCTCAAGTACGCGGAGACCACACACGAGCATGAAGGAGAGTTACGAAGACCTCCTACGACCTAGTGTCGACCATGTTGCGAGTACGAGTCAAGGGCAAACTCGCCAGAACTCGCGGATTAGGTCGCCCGAGTGGGACAGGCCCTTGGCATGACAGAATTAACTTAACACACAAAATACAATAAAACTGACAAATCAGCACTCCGATTTCTGGTGGCACTAAATTAGCAGATTATCCAGTCTATCAGACATTGCTCCTATTAATAAACAAATGCTATTTTATTTTTACTTTAAATACAGTAAATATGAACTATACTGAACATTCATAATATTTCAATACTGTCTGGCTTCAGTAAAGCAATAAATGTAAATACAATATTTAATGAATCAATATGCTAGAGATGACTTGGGAAGCTATCTGTGACAAGATGAGTGTGGAATTTATCTAAAATCATTTAAACTGTTGTGTATGCAGACATTGTGCAAAACAAATATTAGCAGTTCACTTTGTGATCAGGAGCACAGAAAATGGCTGATAGTTAGTAATAAAGGAGCCAGATGCTGAACTATTGAGAGTTTCTGAATTGCATAACAGACAAAGGGCCTGTCCCACGAGTAAAAAAAGTAGAGATTTTTTCCATGGCGACCTTTTTTTTACTCGCGGGCATTTTTCAACATGTTGAAAAATACTCAGCGACTTAGCTGAGTCCTCGAGTACACGGGGCCTACTCTAGAGCATGAAGGAGAGTTACAAAGACCTCTCGACCATGTTGCAAGTATGAGTCGAGGGCAAACTCGCCAGAACTCGCGGATTAGGTCGCCCAAGTGGGACAGCCCTTTTAGTTTTACAGTACTATGAAGAGCCAACATGGCAAAATAAATGACAAAGACATTTTATGGCACTGAAAAAGGGCAACCAGCTCAATTAGTTTGCACCAGCTCTTTCAGTCAGTTCTGTTACATTGTTCCTTCACTTTGGCCCAGCCAATTACTTCCCTTTTGAAAGTTCTTATAGACTTTTGTTGTTGCAACTCTTGCTGGCACAGAGTTTAGGATTGGAACAACTTCACATCCCCTTGTATTTTTTGCCCATCATGTTAAATCTGTGTCCCAATATTTGAATCATCCACCAATAGGGACATTGACCTAAAGCCAACTTAAAACAATTGCACCTTTGTGCACCACTCTATTGAATCTAACCTTTTTATTCCAACAACTACTTCTCCCGTCCCACTTAGTAGCCAAGTCAGTTTATCCTGGAAGCATTCCATTAAATATTTTCTGTACCTCGAAGCCTTAAAAATGAATGTTGTGTTGTGCTGCCCATAAGTGAATGCACTAGCTCAATAAATCGCCAGACAGTGCTATAAGACAGACACCACAACCTTTATACACTTGGGTTACATTTATGAAGCTATATACTGGTCCCTTTTATATCTGCATATCCCTTAGAACCATCATTTGACTATTTTTGCTCTCATCCCCTCAGAAAATGTATCACTTCACACTGCTGTATTCAATTCTATCTCTCAAACGATTGCCCTATATGCTGACTACGCCCCCTGCAGTTCATTTCTACCTTCTTCAAGTTTGTTTCCTAGTTTGATATAATTTGCAAACAAAAAAGCTTTCTTCCCCACAATCGCACATATTTTATGATGGTGGTGCATCTGGGAGCTTCACTGACACTAATCTGCCACCTTGAATAACAAATTATCTCAACACATTGTTTTACTTTCTTATCCATGTTATCATCGACTCTAAAATTCAAATCAAATAAAGATTTGTTTTGAGTGGAACCAACTATTCATTAAAAGGAATTTATTGCATTCCCTTCAACTTTATCTCCAAAATACAAAAGGATAGTAAAACACGATTGGCTTTAACAAATCTTAATCCATTTCATTCTCCAGTGATACCAATGGCCAGCATAAAAGGACTGATCAATTTATCTTGAGCATACCTCTTTTTTGCCTTCTATTTTATTACCCCATTCAATATGAAGATAATATGTCTCAAATATCGTGGCTGAACAGATCTTACACATTTTCATAAATTCCCTGTTGATTTTTTTTTAACATTATTCAAGGATTTATTATTCAATGATTTATTATGCCAAGTATCAATATCCACTCAGCAGCTCTATATTCCAAATCAAGAGTGTCACCTTCTCTTATTTGTTATCTTTTCCAGGAAACTTAATGTCTGCTTGCATCCTTTATCCAATCATTTTTCAGTTATTGATACTCTATCTCATTCATGTACAACTACCTGTGCCCGTAGTTCATCAACTACATTCATCACACTGTGCTTTATCGATGCGCATTCCAGATCTTTGCCTTCTCCAGACCACAGCAGTCTGTTCCCAACTAGTATTGGACTACTTGATACTCTCATTCTATCTAAAAACCCCCCAAAATTATTCACCCCAAATCATTGCCCATTTCTCTTTCCATAAATGTTTAGCTTAGTTTATTATTGTCATATGCACCAAAGTACAGGAAACTGTTTTTTGTTGCATGCTAACCAGTTAACGAAAAGACTTCACATGATTACAATCAAGCTGTCCACAGGGTACTGATACAGGGTAAAAATGCATTAAAGTCCAATTAAGTCCTATTAAAGATCTCCAATGAGGTCAGTCAGTGGGAGGTTAAGACCACACTCAAAATGGGGAGAGGATAGTTGTTGTGTGATTATAGCTGGGAAGAACGTGTTGCCAAATCTGGAGGTAGACACAAAAATAGATGACGTTTCGACCCGAAGCGTCACCTATTCCTTTTCTCCAGAATAGCTGTCTGACCTGCTGAGTTACTCCAGCTTAGTGTCTACCCTCGATAATCTGGATCATCGAAGATGCCCTAATCATGCCATCATTTTCGTTCACAGTTATCGGAACATGGAGGCTCGGACTCGCATGTCAGTAAAATATTATTTCCTCCACAACAACGCCCAAAGTCTCCACTACTCCGTTTTGGGAAGTATAAGAAATTGATGTCATATATCAATCTGTGCATTATTTCTTTCCAAATGCCACCCTTAACTATCTGTACTGCCATAGCATTTTCTGCAAACTAAAAAAAAGAGACCTTGAATCTAATGGTGGAAAATTAAACAAAACTTCTCACATCAGTATGAAATATTGGCAAAACACAAATCAGATAAGAAACTACATTGCAGCCTCACTGAACAACATTTTCCACTGCACTTTTTCATGTAAAATCAAAAAGCTAATTTCCCATGGAAAATTTCAATCTTTTGGACAATACCTAATTTGGAATCAAACTGCATGCATGCTGATTCAATGGAGAAAGGGAAAAGTAAACTGTCCATCTATCCCTCTAATATGAACATAATATTGTTACATTTGGGCAGAAAACAAGTTGCCAAGAACTCTGCTGCGATCTTTATTTAAGACGAGAAGCACGATTTAAGGTGAGGAGAATAACAGGGATACTTGAGGCTTTTAGATAGGCACATGAATAAGCAAGGAAGGGATGGACATGGATCACACACACAGGCAGGGGAGATTAATGTTTAAGGCACAGACAGTGTGGGCAAAAGGGTTTGTTCATGTACGGCATTGTCAGAAACTTGAAACATAGAACAATGAAAGGCGTTAGAATGAACAATGGGACTGACATTTACATACCACAAGCTTTCCAATCACAAATAGTGAAAACTGTTAGCAGAGTATGACTATAATTGCATTTTACAATTTACAATTTAAAGACTAAAGTGTGATGTGAAACTCTCCAATATGGTTGCAGGCCTATTAAATTCTTAAATTAAAATTACACACATTGAATTTGAACACACCTCATCAAGTTGACCATGATATCCAAGCTTCACATTTAATCACTTAACTGCGAATGCGAGTTAGTGTCGCACAAAAATAAAACAAACCCATAATATATCATATAAATCATTTAACAACAAATACAAGAAGAACATGTTTGAGACAATTCCATGGCAATGTCAGTTCCTTAATTAGGAACCTATTGTTGTTAAAGTCAATAATTGGCAAAACGCATTTAAATGAAAAACTGTGACGTGTTAATCTGACAAAATATAAAGTGCCGGAAACCCAGCAGGTCTGGGAGCTTCTATGAAAAAGGGCAGGGTTAATCTTTGAAATCAAAGAGGAAGAGTCTTTAACTTGAAACATTAATTCTGTAGTCCTTTCCATACTTACTTGAGCATTTCCTCTAGCTCATTGATGTCTGTTATTCAAGTTTCGACAATCTATTTTTTCCATTGATTCCATTTTGTGATTGTGAATATTGTGAAAAACAAATGGGGAACCTTCTCATTCCATGCACCAATTTGTTTAGTGCTTCTCCTCCTACCTGCTCAGTGCAAAGGTCAGGCAAACAATACCTGCATATATTTTAACTAAGGTTTCAGATTAGTTTAAAACATGCGGCATGGAAACAGGCCCCTCGGCCCTCCGAGACCACACCTGCCATCGATCACCTGTTCACATTAGTTGTACGTTTCACTTTCTCATCCTCCTCCTGTACATTAGGGGCAATTTTATGGAGGCCAATTAATCTAAACACCTGCATGTCTTTGGGATGTGGAAAGGAAACTGGAACACCCACGAAGTCACAGGAGAACGTGCAAACTCCATAAAGACACCAACAGAGTTCAGGATCAAAGCCGCGTCACAGATGCTGTGGGACGTTGCGAACTTAACCTGAAGAAGTGGGGCTTCTCGGATTCTGACAAGTGCAACTGTAGAGAGATACAAACAACGGCCCACCTACTGACTTGCGGTGGAGAGGCATGCACTGCGGACGATCTCCGCAGAGGCACAGATGTGGCGCTGGCTGTGGCAAAACGATGGCAGATCGTCGTCTGACACACGAGTGAACGAACCACAAAGTTCCATAAACAATAACTGTTCAAGTATTGGAATATCTATTTCAAGTTTGGTAAATTGTAGCCAAAAATCAGGTTTGTAGGTTAATTGGCTTCTATAAAATGGTAAATTGCTCCTCCTGATAAGGTTCACTTCTTAATAAACAGACAACTCGAAAAAACGTTAGGTAGTCCAACTCAAGCTTTACTGATCATCTGCCGGCGGAAGCGACAGGGTTGCGCCAGTCAAGTAAGGTACACTCAACTTCCCCACGCCACCACTTCAATGAACAAAGCTTGGCACGGTATTTTTATACAGTGTGTCACTTAATCATATCCCAAAGAGGTTAGTCATGGTCACAGGAGTTAATCACATTCCAAAGAGGTCACAAGATTCAGTCAATACACATCACTACACGACGAATCTGAGCTTGTCAATTGGTAGACACATTTCAACGGCACCGGTGATTGTCTCAATACACCAACCTGAAACAAGCCTGGGCTTGTCCATCCCTCTAATTAATCCACTGGAGCAGGCCTGCTTGAGACGAAATACAAGCTACAACCAAGTCAAGTATTCCACTATGTATCTTTTATATATTTAAAAGCATTTAACCTTTTCACAAGTGAGGTGGATCGTACTAGTGCACGGGGAACACTGGTCGGCATGGGCGCTATGGGCCGATGGTCCCGTTTCCGCATTGTATCTGTAAAATAAAAATCTTAACAAAGCTTCCCCTGTTCGTTAGTTTATAAAAACATCTCTGAATTTGATGGATATGTTCTCTCCAGAACAGTCAGCCTCTGCATGCCAAACATGGTGCAAAATGGAATCCTGATCCAGAAGAGAGTTAATTCACAAAGAGTTAAAGATGAAGTTGGATCTGAGAACTTTGAGATAAATCATAATGTCCCTGAAGCAAGGTGAAACAACCGACAAATACAGTGATTTTATAATGTCCATTTAATCAAGCAGAATGCACGTTCAATATTATTTTTCTTTGCAAATAAAACTCAGAATGCACTTTACTGGCACTATCTTTTCATTGTTTTATTCATACACGGCATTTTTGTTCACGATATTTAGGAATCACCCAAGGCAGGATTACATAATTGGCACCATTTAGTCCTTCTCAAACCAGTGTTTTTGCTATTTAATAAAGCACAGCTATTCTCTTTGGTATCTGGTTATTATTAGAACTGGAAATATCTTTTGAAAATCCAGGTCCAACATATAAAGCAGTATTCTTCAGATTGCTGGTTGAATGTGCTGCGCTGTCATTTCTTATTATATCATCATAGTTATTTTAGTTCATGTTATTGACAGTCATAAAATTGAGCAAGCCTCATGTTGTAAAGAGCAACAGGTATTTTAAGATTCCCTTTTATCCTGGGAATGCAAAAAGAGTAGACGATTGTCCTATCCCCATTCTTCCCTCACTACCATTCTACAACTGCAGGGAAAGAAATACATGCAATAAGAATCCAGTGATACTACTCTTTTTCCTCGATGATGTTGGTGACAACAGCCAAAGTTTGGAATAGATTACGATCCTATTACGACACTAAGCTCTTTCAAAATTGTGCATGAATGCAATATTTTGGTAAAGCTCAACAACACCAAGGAAAGGGAATGAATAATGAACATCTAAAGATCAATATCATAATACATAATGACCACAAGATTCCAACATAATTAAAGGGAAATTGTCAAAGAAAATGCAAGGCTAGATGGGTTTAACAATGTAATCCCTTCAGCCACACAAATGGAATGTTCATCAGCATATTAATGTAAAAGATTGAATATTTTTTATTATTAAGTCAACAGAACAATTCTCCATTTATTTGGAAAAGGCAACAATCCCGCGGAAAAGAAAATATTCATCTGGGAATACATGCAAATACATTCTTCAGGAGCAGAGAAATTTACAAATAGGGGTGGACACAGCCTAGTATCACAGGTACAGACCTCCCCACCATCAAAGGGACCTATAAAAGGCGCTGCCTTAGAAAGGCAGTGAGCATTATCAATGATGACCCTGGCCATACTCTCATTTCATTCCTGCAGAAGGTATAGCAGATGACCTCCAGATCCAGGAACAGCTTCTTCCCAACAACCATCATGTTATTAACCAGTCAGGTACCAACTAAACTTTGAACTATGAACCATCTGTGTTGTACTAGGAACTTTGGGCTTTGAACTATTGTTTATTTTTATATATTGAACTGTGTGCTTTCTTATGTTATCAATTAGGTGCTGTGTTTATAAACCTCTTATGCTGCTGCAAGTATGAAATTCATTTTCCCTTTTAGTTCATATGATAATTAAACATTCTTGATTTGACTCTGAGATCCTAGCCTGGACTAAGTAAATACAATTTAAAACACCGAATACATTAAATACTATTATTACCGTTACCCAGTTTTGAAAGTTAATCTCATCCAGTGTCAAATTTTGCACAACACACAATTATCCAATTGGCTTAATTTGTTGCAATTTCCACAAGCCTAATTTATTGCACAACAATCGTGAGTGGTTTTAATGAAGCTTTCGTAACCAGTAAATAACAGCACAGTTGCACAGCAGAAGGTAGTAGTGACGCAGCAGTAGAATTGCTGCCTCCGTGCCAGACAGCAGGGTTCGAGCCTGACTACAGGTGCTGCCTGTATGTAGTTTGTAGTCCCCCCTGCAACTTGTGGGGTTCCTCCACCATTCTAAAGACATGTAGGTTTGTAAGTTAATTGTCTTCTGTAAATTGGCCCTAGTAGGTGGAATAGAACTAATGTGTGGTTGATGATTGATCGGTGTGGACAGTGGGTCGAAGAGCCCGTTGCCACGATTTACCTCTAAACTGAAACTACCAGTGACTCTCAGCAAAAAGTTGTGAAATTAGGCTTGATGCACAGGCCGGTTTGAAAACACTATGCAAAATGCACTGACCTGATTTCACAGAGAATCGTCTAACAAATTAACATTCACTTTCATTATAATGTAACAAGCGTGTAGTTGAATATTTCTGTTGGTGCCCTTCCTGTTACTCAGATGCTCCCACTGTGTGCAGTTCACAAGCTTCCAGCTGCTGTTGCAGGTGTGTGTTGCCTTGACTGGTTCAAGGCTTCACTGAACCATTCTGAATTCAGTCTGAAGAAGGGTTTTGGCCCGAAACGTCGCCCATTTCCTTCGCTCCATAGATGCTGCTGCACCCGCTGAGTTTCTCCAGCATTTTTGTGTACGTTCATTCTGAATACATGATGCGTTAAGAGTTGATGAACTTTTACATTCCAAGCACAGTGCACATGATTAAAAGCTGCACTCAGTTGCAGAGAGTACAAAGCAATCGGGTTAAGTGACAAAGGTTTTAAAATTTAAATATGGGGGAAGGGCAGAGAGACAAGTCAAGTCAATGAGGACAGGAATTAAAGGCTCAGAGAAGCAAGTGAATGAGAGCAGGCCGAGCCAAGAACAAGTTATTTTACCCATTTCCACTAAAAATTATGGTGCCTGTGATTTTATTACTTTCCTGCACAAAACCCATATCTCTCTTTCCCTTAAAATTCAAAAAGCTTATCAAAAGTCTTCAACATATTCAATGACCATGCTGCCTCAGCCCTCTGGGAATTTCAAATATTCACCAGTCTCTTGATGTAGAAATGTTTTCTCATCTCAGTCCCGAACAACAAAACCTTTGCTCAGATTCTGCATTCCTTGTTCCGAACATGGGAAATGCCATCCTTGCATCTACCCCATGAAGCTGCTGAAAAAATGTGTACATCTCAATGAGATTGCCTCACGAGGTTTTACAAAGTAGAGCTTAGAAAATGTAAATGTTACAACTGTTGATAATTTAGAACAGGAAGGTGCAAATGGGCAAAGCTTAAGACACAAAAAAAATAATTGAAAAGCTTTTACTTTATATGTATTGTCTACATTTGGCAACGGAAGGACAAAGCAGTCAAATAAATGTTGGATAAATGAGGGCAAGTGTTAAAGGATGATGCCTGATAACTCCCTCAAATTATATAACAAGGAAATCCAGATGCTGGTTTATTGCAAAGAAAGGCACCAATACTGGAGTAACTCGGGGGTCAGGCAGGCTCTCCGGATAACAATGTGTCACCAATCCATGTTCTTCAGAGATGCTGCCCGACTCTGAGTCTTTCTTTAATCGTAATCATTATTTGATTCAACTATGCCTAGTGCAATGCAGAAATAAAACAGTACATGGTCAATGTAAACAAGCCGCTGGGTATGACCTACTGTATATAAAAAACCCATTATATTAATGTACAAGGCAGTAGATTTACCACAGCCCTCACACCTCAATCTCTATCTATGGGGACAGTGTGGAGAGAGCGTCTGGGCACACACATTTCGGAGGACCTCACATGGTCCACCAACACCGCAAGAAGGCACAGCAATGACTGTTCTTCCTAAGAACATTGAAAAAGACTGGTCTGCCCCAACAGCTGCTGACAACCTTCTACCGCAGCACCACAGAGAGCATACTAACACATGGCATCTCTGTGTGGTATCTCAGCTGCACGGAGGTGAAGAGGAGAGCTCTTCAGCGCGTCGTTCACAGGGCGCAGAAGTTTATTGGGACACAGCTACCTGCCTTGGAGGGCTTCTACTACACACGGTGCCTCAGGAAGGCCGTCAGCATCCACAAAGACTTCTCACACCCTTGTAATAGTCTGTTCGAAATTCCACCTCATCCCCTTCCTAAAGAAACATCCATTAATTCTGAGGCTTTGACCTCTAGTCCCAGACTCGCCCACTGGTGGAAACATCCTTTCGACATCCACTCTTCCCAAGCCCTTCATTATTCTGTGTGTTTCAATGAGGTCCATCCTCATTCTTCCAAACAGATAGTGGATTCTCAGAGACTGGGTATATATGTTTAAGACAACATGATCCAATGGTTAGGTTCATCATTAAGTAGCTAGGTTTTAAATCTATTTTGCGATGAAGATAAAAAGTCACATCTATGTGTAAACATCTCTGGTTGACACAGACACGGACATTCTGACTGACCTGCTGAGTTACTCCCTGTCTTTTTTTGCAAGACATCTAAGAGCACGTTTGTCAAGTTATGTCCCATTTATGAAGTCAGAACACATGAAAAATATGTTTTTTTTTAAAAATACAAATTTCATGAAGAATTAGTTCCTTGCAAAGAGAGTGGATAATAGAAACATAGAAAATAGGTGCAGGAGTAGGCCATTCGGCCCTTCGAGCCTGCACCGCCATTCAATATGATTATCGCTGATCATCCAACTCAGTATCCTGTACCTGCCTTCTCTCCATACCCCCTGATCCCTTTAGCCACAAGGGCCACATCTAATTCCCTCTTAAATATAGCCAATGAACTGGCCTCAACTACCTTCTGTGGCAGAGAATTCCAGAGATTCACCACTGTGTGAAAAATGTGTTTCTCATCTCGGTCCTAAAAGATTTCCCCTTTATCCTTAACATGTGACCCCTTGTTCTGGACTTCCCCAACATCGGGAACAATCTTCCTGCATCTAGCCTGTCCAATCCCTTAAGAATTTTGTAAGTTTCTATAAGATCCCCCCTCAATCTTCTAAATTAGATTAGGAGACAAAAACTGTACGCAATACTCCAGGTGTGGTCTCACCAAGGCCCTGTACAACTGCAGTAGAACCTCCCTGCTCCTATATTCAAATCCTTTTGCTGTGAATGCTAACATACCATTCGCTTTCTTCACTTCCTGCTGCACCTGCATGCCTACTTTCAATGACTGGTGTATCATGACACCCAGGTCTCGTTGCATCTCCCCTTTTCCTAATCGTCCACCATTCAGATAATAGTCTACTTTCCTGTTCTTGCCACCAAAGTGGATAACCTCACATTTATCCACATTATACTGCATCTGCCATGCATTTTCCCACTCACCCAGCCTATCCAAGTCACCTTGCAGCCTCCTAGCATCCTCCTCACAGCTAACACTGCCCCCCAGCTTCGTGTCATCCGCAAACTTGGAAATGTTGCATTCAATTCCCTCATCCAAATCATTAATATATACTACAAATAGCTGGGATCCCAGCACTGAGCCTTGCGGTACCCCACTCGTCACTGCCTGCCATTCTGAAAAGGACCCGTTTACTCCTACTCTTTGCTTCCTGTCTGCCAGCCAGTTCTCTATCCACTACAATACTGAACCCCCAATACCGTGTGCTTTAAGTTTGCATACTAATCTCTTATGTGGGACCTTGTCCAAAGCCTTCTGAAAGTCCAGATACATCCACTGTGGACACATCCACTGTGGAATCTGTGGACACATCCACTGGTTCTCCTTTATCCACTCTACTAGTTACATCCTCCAAAAATTCTATAAGATTCGTCAGACATGATTTACCTTTCATAAATCCATGCTTACTTTGTCCAATGATTTCACCACTTTCCAAATGTGCTGCTATCCTATCTTTAATAACTGACTCTAGCAGTTTCCCCACTACCGATGTTAGACCAACTGGTCTGTAATTCCCCGTTTTCTCTCTCCCTCCCTTTTTAAAAAGTGGGGTTACATTAGCTACCCTCCAATCTTCAGGAACTACTCCTGAATCTAAAGAGTTTTGAAAAATTATCACTAATACATCCACTATTTCTGGGGCTACTTCCATAAGTACTCTGGGATGCAGCCTAACTGGCCCTGGGGATTTATCGGTCTTTAATCCATTCAATTTACCTAACACCACTTCCCGACTAACCTGGTTTTCACTCAGTTCCTCCATCTCATTTGACCCCCGGCCCCCTAAAAATAACTGTCACATTTTACTTTGCACTTTTAGATTCCCATTCATTAGTGATAGTACTAGCATTTTACAAATTAAATATTTTCTACAATGCAATGTAATTTTTTGAAAGTGGAGACTTTCAAGCGAAAAGAAAGCGAATACGGGTCAGGCAGTTATTTATTGGCTATGAACTTGAGTATATCAGAGTGCGAGGAAACAGTAAAGCGGCTGTCCCACTTGGGTGACCTAATTGGCGAGTTTAGAAGAGTTTTGGAGAGTTTGAAAAAAATGTCATGTTGAAGACCTCCTTGGACTATGTAGAAGACCTCCTCCGACTATGTTGAAGACTAGCTTCGACTAGCTATGACTAACTTCGGGAAAATTGGACACCGAATAGTGGAGAGTGAAGCCGACCTCCTTCCATCTCCCTTCGACTATGATGAAGACTATCTACGACTACCTTCGACTACCCTCGATTACCTACGACTAACACCGACCTATGACGACTCAACCTACAATTTTTTCGATGGAGACCGTTTTTTACTCGCGGGCATTTTTCAACATGTTAAAAAATACACCATGACCTAGCCGAGGCCTCGAGTACACGGGGACTACTCTCGAGCATGAAGGAGAGTTACAAAGACCTTCCACGACCTCGTGTCGACCATGCTGCGAGTATGTCGAGGACAAACTCGCCAGAACTCGCGGATTAGGTCGCCACAGTTAGGCAGCCCCTTAACTACTCTTAGATTGTCAAAGAAAGTTTAGCCCTTGAACTAAAAAGATCACTTCACTGATAACAGTTAGCATAATAGATGCATTCTGGCAGGTTATCTTCTCATCTGCCACTGCATACACCAGGTTTAATCGCTTCTAAAAGCCACGCAGTTTCCACAATGCTTCTTCAGTTATTTTAGAGTGCAGTAGGCAGACCCTGTTCAGGCGGTAGGTACCTCATCACACTAATCGTCAGGATGGAAACTATGCAATTCAGTTCAATTGAATGAATTTACATATTGGAAGATCACTGTTCAGCTGCCCATGACAAAATTCACATGTTGGGCAACAGAGTTTCATGGTTCTGTCATCTTACGGAAACAAAATCTTTTGAAGTATCTAGTTGCCACACTGAAATATAACCCAGTTCAAAATTAATTACCTATTTACACTGAAAATGCATCTTATAAAGTGAAGTTATGTTTCTTTCGTTCAATTCATGGTACTGGGGAAGAATTTTCTTCCAAGTGATTGGCAGACACGTTTCCTCCAGGTGAAAGGAGGAACGATGCAGGAGAACCTTTCCAGTTCCCAAATGAACTGCCCAGGTGTTTCCAAAGGCATGGATCACCTGGTGGAGAAAGATTGAAGAGATTCGAGGTTTGGCATGTGGAAAATCTAGACAGCAAAATAAATAACATCTTTCTTGAATGAAAGCGACTGTTAGTTGGATAATAGCAACAATTATTAGAACTGAACAAGACATATTATTTTTTTAACCATGAGAGTTAGAGACTCAAAAAGTACACCAAGCCAACTGATAACCCAAGATTGTTGTGCAGACTTCGTGTTATTTGGGAAATTCCAAATCAACTTGATATGTATTTGCTGCCATTATACCCCAGTAATTCATGTCCTTTCACCAGCTCCTTTGTAAAAAAAAATCCATTGTGGAAAGCATGAATTCCATTAAGCCTTTCACAACCTCGGGGTTTGCCAAAGTACTGACTGGAATAGAATACTTTTGGTTGCATTAAATCAGAAAAATTGTTGAAAATCAGAGCAGTTTGAAAAGAGAACCATTGACAAATACAGCAGTTGAAGTGAAAAGCAAATGTATTTAAGGGAACCTAGCAAGTAAATGAGGATGGGATAGTAAGAATTACTTCTTGTCAGATAATGAGGATGTCTGTCTGTGCAGGGACAAAGTGCTGGAGTAACTCAGCGGGTCACACAGCATCTCTGGAGATAAAGGATGGGTGACGTTTGGGTCGGGGCCGTTCTTCAGTCTGAAAATAAGGGGTGGTGAAGGAGTGAAGAGCTGAGGTGAAAAAAAGACCAGGAGCATGTGGAGGAAGGAAATGCAGATGCTTGTTTAAACTGAAGATAGCCACAAAATGTTGGAGTAACCAGCAGGACAGGCAGAATCTCTGGAGAGAAAGCTTTGGGAAAGGTTTCGGGTCGAGACCCTCTTCAGACTGAAAGTCACGGGAAAGGGAAAGGAAAGATATATATGACATTCAGGTCCAGTCATAAATGACCTCAGGCAGGACAGTGCCTGGCAGGTCCATTATTGGCTCAGGAAGGTGTTCTTGGGAGAAACGATCTCGAGAACTGTGGAATTAGTAAAACAAGGAAGAAGGGAGGGAGGGCGGCCGGGGTAGTGTAATAGTAGTAACTTAAAGTTAAAGAGCTCAATGTTCAAACCGCTGAGTTGTAAGCCATCCAAATGAAATATGACACACGATTCCTTCAATTTACGTGTGGTCTCCGCACTAATAAGCGAGTTCGGTATTCAGACTGCGCATGCCCAGGTCAAAGGTCACTATGCATAAACATTGCTGGAAAGCAGTGCAGCTCTGTACATAAACGTTCATTTCTTCCATTTTTTTCCAGCTTTGATTCTTCTAGGTATGTAAATACTGCTTTCAAATTAAGAAACAGTTGTAATTATTGTTCCTTTGTTAAATGCTAAGATTTTGTCTTTTTTATTGCTTTATGCTTTCGGGAGTGAGCGACATTGGGCCCGGGACTGGTGGGGGGGTGGTGTTTGGCTGGCAGTCCCATCAGGGAGCGAGGTTGCCGCTTTTTCTCCGCACTGGCTGTGGGCCTGGGGCCGCTGGTGTCGCTGGTCCGGGGCTGTCGGTTGGCCCGGCTGGAGTTGAAGAATTCCATTGCCTTGAAGTTTGCAGAATAGTGAAACTTGACAGACACTATCATCTTTGTGGTCCAGTCTGGAATACATTAATTGTCCTATAATGTGACCACATGGCACCTCCGTTCCTCAGATTAAATATAATTTTACACATAAATTATGAATAAAGATAAGAATTTATACACTGTTTCTTCAGCCAGCGCTTCATTCGCTTTTTCTTTATGGTGAATGACCTTTGACAAATTCCATGATTTCTTGATTTTGCGGAATACCGAACTCGCTTATATGGGCATCTCTGAGAAATCACAAGCAGGTCACGGGGAGAACGTACAAACTCCGTACAGATAGCACCCGTGGTCAGTATCGAACCCAGGTCTCTGGCGCTCCAAGGCAGCAACTCTACCACTGCACCACCATGCCGCCGTTTTTACATATGCATTCAACAAGCTGCTCAGGGGAGGAAGGGGATGGACATTTGTGCAGAACACATATTCCCAACCAGACAAGCTTTTTGTAATTTCCCTAAGGAAACCTAGAAGCATGAAAAAGCAACAATATGAACAAAATGAGGATTAAAAAAAAATCTGTTAAATATTTTTAGAAACCTTTTATAAAGTGTAAATGCAACTTCCAAATATCACTTCTAATTGTCAGAGGATGAATTTCCTCTTCCAGTACTGTTGCATTGGTTATATTGAGTCAGCTAAGGGATCTTCTCCTCTTTTGCTTACTATTTTGTATTCAACAGACAATTGTTTAGCTAAAAGCCTCTTCAAAAAAGTGTTAATGTTGTCTAATATTAATAGCCCTCTTTTATGACGCAAGTCAATGTATATTCTTGCATGAACTCCGAGACATCAACAGTTAAATACCGTCAAAATATTGAGCTTCACAAGAGGAAGTTAGTCATTGTTCAATAATCCCAAATGAAAATATTTACAGTGCAATAAACAATGCCCTTGAGATTCGCAAGCTTCTCACCTGTTTAGTAACATTGTGACATAAGCACAGTGTTGACAATGAGCTTTAGCACAGTAAACATGATAGTGAAAGGATCTCCAACAAACAAGCCCGAGGACAGTTGAACAACGGCATTGGTGATGCTACAGGTAACACTATAGAGCTGACATATTGACATGATTGGTTTGATAAAACAATTAAACGAACCTAGTAGGTCTGGTCTCACCCTGTGCTAAATTAACCGTGCTTCCATTCAAATCAAACAATGATCCCTCTGTATTTGTATCATGAACATTTGAAATGGACAATAATTAATAGACACAAAATCTAGAAAATATTTGTTGACCACCAATTTTGTCCCCCTCTTACTTTTCTATGCTGCAGAATAACTGGTCCCAGCAGAGGTTTCCCCTTTTGTTAGTTACTCTGTAACTTTGTATTATTTTGATCGACGTACACTATCGTTTTAATGATTAGTGTCATGTTGTGACTTGGATGGTGGCCTAACCATTAATTTATACAAGTTTATTCACTCTTTAGTGTGTGCTATACCCATTGTTAAACTCAAAATGCTGCTGCAGTCCATTTCATAACTACTTTTGCCTCTAACAAATGCACTGCTTACCCCTCGAGAACCTGCGTTTTGTCAGTGCTATCATTTACAAAACAAACGAACATCATTTATCAGCACCGTCAAATCGTTATGTTCCAGAATTAGATGCAACCATGAAATCGCAAAAAGACATTGATTGATTGGGTAAATAGTTAAACGTAGAAGCAGGGTGATTTCAACCCAGATCAGGGCTACGATCAAGCACTCTGGGCTGAACAGAAATACAGAGCAAAGTATTTTTCTAGTGCCAAAAGCTCGGAACAAAAGTCGACAAAGATTTGGATTAGTTACAAAAGAAAAATCAAAAAGGCCAGTGGAATGCTAGCCTTTGAGGTTAGAATACAAAAGAGATGAAGTTTAGCCATCCTTATAACAAAGCCTTGGTTAGACCACATCTGAGGCATTGTGTATAGTTCTGGTCATCGCACCCGAGAAAAGACTACAATGGCCTTAAAACAGCATTTTTACAATGCTATTTTTCCAGGATATGATACTATTGAACCGAGATCAGTCGATCTTGCTTTCAATTTCTCTGCCCAGCACCTTTGTTAGATCCTTTTGCATACCACTAAACATTTCAACATTAAGACTAAAGATTTAAATTAAGCATTTTAATCACATTTGAACCCATGAAATGAAACAGTTCGCAGAGACCTTATTCCCATTTGCAATGAAAATTATACATCGAGGGCAATCAATTTATAGCCAAATCAATTATTTTTAAAGTTACGATACTGCCCAGTAAACAGAAAAGAAAAATCTACCTGTGCCACATTAAAACAGCCAGCCTCAGAGTATCTTGTTCAATGACGAGCTGAAATTAAGCACAAAAAAAACCCATTTACATGTATTGCATTATCGCCAGGCTTTTCGCTTACAGTTTTAGTTTAGTTTAGCGATGCAGCATAGAAACAGGTCCTTTGGCCCACCGAGTCCGTGCCGACCAATAATCCCCAAACATTAACACTGTCCTGGATATACTTGGTGGCAATTTACCATTTTACAAACCCATTAACATACAAGTCTGAAGAATGGTCTCGACCCAAAACGTCACCCATTTCTTCTCTCCAGAGACGCTGCCTGTCCAGCTGAGTCACTCCAGCATTTTATGTCTATCTTCAACATACAAACCTGTACATATTGAATGTGGGAGGAAACTGGAGCTGCTGTGGAAAACCAACACGGGTCACGGGGAGAACGTACAAGCAAGCACCCGTAGTCAGGATCGAATCCAGGTCTCTGCAACTGTAAGGCAGCAACTCTACCACAGCGCCACTGTGCCGCACAGTTCTTAGTCAACATTATCAGTTTATAATAATGGCAGCACGGTGGCACAGCAGTCACCACTGCACCACAGCTCGAGAGATCCATGTTCGATCCTGTTCCCAGTCTGTGCAATTTATGTTGTTTGCACATTATGTTGTTTCCACAAGCCTACTGGATGATCAGCCATGATCATATTGAATGGCGGTGCAGGCTCGAAGGGCCGAATGGCCTACTCCTGCACCTATTTTCTATGTTTCTATTCTCAATACGAGTCTCAGCAAGTTCTTCAGAAGTAAATTTTTACATTTTTAATTTTCCAATTTGTTCCCAAAATCCTAAGCACTTAATTCATGTTGTGAAATGTGTGAAAAATATTGCTCAGGAGCTATTCTCCCTAAACTTAAGAATTCTACAGCAAATATCCTTGGATCAATTGTTTTCTAATTTGAGATGTAGAACCCATTTAAACTGGATAGTTTGAAGTGATTGCGTAAATCTAAAACACCTGGTAGCTAAACAAGGACGACTGTCTGTTTGAAGAAGCTTTTCCACAGTTCCATCCCAAATCAACTTCTTTACACCATACATTTTGGGAAATTAACACCTTGGTGGAATTAATAACTAAACTTGTGACCAGTCTGTAAGCTATCTCAACTGCTGGGCATCGTTGCCATACAAACATTTATATTACATGGATGAAAGATGAAAGGGATATCCTCATCCAAATTCCCTCAAATCCAGGGGGAGTCATCATTAACAGAGGCTGACACATGCATTGAACAGATTGAATTTAAAGTGACTCCCATAAGAGACCAAGCGCAGGCTTGGCGATCGCTTCGACCAACACCTCCGCTCAGTTCGCAATAACCACATCAGCGCTTCAACTTCCCCTCCCATTCCGAATCCGACCTTTGTCCTGAGCCTCCTCCATTGCCAGAGTGAGGCCCAGCGCAAATTGGAGGAACAGCATCTCATATTTCGCTTGTGTAGTTTACACCCCAGCGATATGAACATTGACTTCTCCATTTTCAGATAGTCCTTGCTTTCTCCCTGCTTCCCCTCCCCCTTCCCAGCTCTCCCACAAGCCTACTATCTCCGCATCTTCCTTTTTTTTTTAACCCCCCCAACATCAGTCCGAAGGGTCTCGACCCTATTCCTTCTCACCATAGATGCTGCCTCACCCGCTGAGTCTCTCCAGCATTTTTGTCTACCCATAAGGTTAGATC
Organism: Amblyraja radiata; assembly: GCF_010909765.2. Classification (NCBI taxonomy): domain Eukaryota; kingdom Metazoa; phylum Chordata; class Chondrichthyes; order Rajiformes; family Rajidae; genus Amblyraja; species Amblyraja radiata. The sequence goes on from NC_045968.1 coordinate 18,836,038, forward strand.
AATGTTCAATTGGGTTACAGCCACCATGCAAAATAGAATTTAAAAAAAAATTGATGTCTTTTCAATATTGTTTATCTTTGTATTTAGCATGTACATTCAAGCAATGTTTTTTATTTTTTTATTTTTATAAAGGCATTTGGAAAGACATATGGATAACAGTTTAGAGGGACATGGGCCAAATGCAGGCAAATGGGACTAGCGCAAAATGCCAACTTGGTCAATACAAGTTGGACCTAAAGCCTTATATCCATGCTGTCTAACTCGATCATTTGCCTATTAGTAGCAATGTTACAAAATTTTGAGATTTTAAAAATCAAGTCTGCAATTTATCCCATCAGATAAAGCATAGAAAAAGTTTAATTTGACACCTAATTCACTTTCATATCTTCAGTATTAAAAAAGTTATGGCCATTTTCATACTCTGAAATTAGCATCTTGTTCCCTATTGCTTTTCCATTGGCTTAACTCAAAAGCTGTGATCGAGGACAGTCAAAAGCCCATAACTTACTTAAAAAATTAAGAGAACTGAATGAGATTTTCAGTTATTATAGATTGAAGCATTCTGAAACATATGAAACAATCTTACTTGGATGACCTGAAATTAAAGCATACAATTAGTTAGTTACCTAATTGTGGTTAATTACAAAATTCAATTACTAGATCTAAACATCTATCCATTTCGTAAGAAAAGGTTAACATTTTTAAATAGCCTAAGTGCCCAAATAACATTCACACAAGAATTCACAATATAACATGATTTTTAAATCTCATTGTCATGGATTTATAGGCCAAATGGAAGGAATTTAGTGTTTAATTCCCGTAAATTAATGGGCATTTAAATCATCTTGCGAGTGAGATTTTGTGGAACGCGATCGTTTGGAACGTTGTGGTTGCGGTGAATTTAAACCTCATATCTGCAGGAAAAACACTGCCGGTTCGTATAGGGCCTTAATCACATTTTCGCCGATGAAATTTTGATTAAAGTGATCCTAAGAAGCAAGTTTATATGTAAAATAAACGACTTACCTAACGTTTTGTCCCCTACGTGAGATCCGTCCCGTTGTCGGCGTTGACGGCGTTAGAAGTAGATTTTTATTTTACTCCAACGATTAAATTGTCCAGCGTTTTTTAAAAAAAAACTTCCGAGAACGCAAGTCGGAACGATTTTTCAGCATCAGGTAGTAGCCCGAGAAAATATATCTCGGACAGGCAGGAGAAAACGGCATTTTAATCCTGCCCCCCCCTCTCAAAGGCGCCAAAGTCGCGCACACGGCCAGTGACAGAACTGCAGCGCCGCTGGAGGTAAGTTTTGTAACATACCTACTATTAGCAGTGAAATTTTACCCGCTTCTCTAATCGCAAGGATAAATTGCTGGGATAGATGGCTGCTTTCCAAAAATTGCTTTCAGCGCTGGGAAAAAGACAACAAATGTGCTTGTCACACTGTGCAAAGCAGTCAACCAATAACCATGTTTCAATGAAATTTAATGAAGTTATTTTATAAAGTTGAACGACCTCTCAGCATTGACCTTTAATTTAAACTATGCACTGGTCCGGCAGAATAACAAAGTAAACTTTTACCATCTTTATGTGCATGAGCACAATCGAAAAGCACAATGTAATTATCTTAACGCACTGATGGTAGACGGGAGCCAATGTTCCTTCAATAACAAATGGCACACAAGCATGACCTGCCAAATCCAGCTGAATAAAAAGACTGTACGAATACCTGAAGCTCACTTACATTCATGTTATGGAGCATTTAAAATTGTGGTATTGCTAACAGCAAGACGAGAAGTGTTTAAGTTTTCAAAACAAAATCTCACTGGAATGAGTGACATGAATTTTCAAATGTCAAAGGGAACGATTGCATCTGAACTTCTGAAAAAGATAAATGCCAAGAGGCCTACTAAAATTTACAAACGTGCACGGGAAAATGAAATTGGGATTATTTAGATCTAGTCTCTTTACAAAGTAAGAATTTTCCATTTCCATTTCCCACATTGTAGAGTAATAAAAAAAATACAATGTCATATCACCTCGCATTCCTATATGTAGCATGCAATGTTCATGGGGCAAAGAAAAGGGTTGGGGTGGGATGTAGCAAAAGCATTTTTTTTTTCTCACCCAAAATCGGTACAAAATATACCATTTGTTCCATTCAATGTGGCTCAACTACATAACGACTGCTGGCCTGCTTCAACATGCGAGTCTCACCATTCCCAAAGCTAATTAGAAAACACATGAAAACAAATCACAGGAAAGAAAGTTGACATTCGGCTGAGGTATTGTGCCTGGTGGGCAAGGAGGTGAAATCCGCCTCCATCATGCTTGACATCTGCTTCAGGTTACCATCCCTTGAATCAAAGTCTTTCCCCTTCATTTTCTCTTAATCAGACTTTTGGTTCAATCTCTGAATGTTTTGGGCTTTTGTGTTCAGTCGAGATACTTTTAATGCTACTTTAATTGTCCTTCGAGATATTTTAATGTATTCATTTTTCAGGTCTGGATTTCAGAATAAAAAGATGGAAGTTCTGGCCTCAGTGATTACTGTACATGATTCTGAGAACTGAGCATCAAGCGTTCATCACTCATTTCGGAATTGCAAGTTCATGTTGCATGAACAGAGAATGGCAAAAAGCAACTTTCAATTTCATGAAAAGGCGAAAATTTACAAAGGGTCCCAAGGGGCAACTTTACCACACAAAGGATGGTGCATACAGAAAGAGCTGCAGAGTATAGTTCTCAGCATTGTAGCGCATCCGCTCCATAGACCAAGTCCAATGCCCTTAGTGGGCAAGAGGCGAATCGGACAAAACCCTAGCTTAGAGTCATACGGCAAGGAAACAGGCCCTTCGGCCCAACTTGCCCATGCTGATCAACATTCCCCATCTAAACTAGTCCAATGCCTGCTTTCATAGAATCATAGAAACATAGAAAGTAGGTGCGAGAGTAGACCATCAGGTCCGTCGAGCCCGCACCGCCATTCACTCATGGCTGAACACTAAACAGACACACTTACCCACAAACAGTAGACACAAGACACAGAACACAAGACACTACCCTCCCCTCTATACCGCTATCACCCCTCTCCACCCCAAGAACCGCGTGATCTCCTGGGGAGGCAAAAAAACGGATAAAAACCCAGGTCCAATTCGGGAAGAAAATCCGGGAAATTCCTCTCCGACCCCAATCCAGGCGATCGACACTTGTCCAGGAGATCACTCAGGTCTACTATACTAACCATACCTAGGTCCATATCCCTGCCCTCTCCCCGTAGCCCCTTATCCCCTTGGCAGCTAAAAAACCATCTATTTTTGACTTAAATAAATTTAACGTTACTGCTTCCACTGCTCCCTGGGGCAGTGAATTCCACAAACTAACCACCCTCTGGGTGAAGAAGTTCTTCCTCATCTCAGTTTTAAAAGAGCCCCCCCTCACTCTGCAACTATGTCCCCTAGTTCTAGCCTCCCCGATCATTGGGAACATCCTCGGTGCATCCACCCGATCAAGGCCCCTCACGATCTTATACGTTTCAATGAGATCGCCTCTCATTCTTCTAAACTCCAAAGAGTAGAGTCCCAGCTTACTTAACCTTTCCTCATATGTCAATCCCCTCATTGCAGGAATTAATCTTGTAAACCTTCGCTGCACTGCCTCCAGGGCTAGTACATCCTTTCTTAAGTATGGACCCCAGAACTGTACACAGTATTCCAAATGTGGTCTCACTAATACCGTGTACAGCGCATTTAGATAAAGCACTTTCAGATGATTTTTACTACCCTTCCTTTCCGTTTTTGCCCCTTTTACATCTAGAGCTTTATCTTCACACATTCTGGATCCTCCTGTCACATTTTGATTTTCCGCTTCCCTAGCCTCCCTTAGCTCACTGTACCCTTACTAAATCACTGTACCTTTAACCAAAAAGCAGAAATGCTAACCTGAGGTTGCACCCAATCAGCTGCTTCCTCTAGTCTGCTCCCACCAATCAGCGGCTTCCCCAGAAACCCTCCCTATGCTTTAAGCCCAGATACCAAATCTAACCTATCAATGTACCTTTCTAAATGAGTCTTCAGCAGTAAAATACATTTAAAAAACATTTGGACAGATACATGGATAGGAAAGATTTGGAAGGATATGGTCCAGGCACGGATGAAATGGAAGTCAGTTAGGCAATATGATCAGCCTGAGCAAGTTGGACCGAAGGGATCTGTTTTTGTGCTGCATTATTTTGACTCCGAGGCAATGGTGTAATCTAAAAGCTCATGAGGGTGATTTTCAAATCGATTATTTGGGTAATCCAGGGGCTTGAATACAAAGGAGAAAATACAATGGACTCCATTTACTTGAAGTCCATCCTGATTTTTAACTATGTTTCTGGGTCTTCATTATTGTTGGGTCAAAATCCTCAAAGGTTCTCCCCCACTAGATGATCTACAGTTCAAGGTGGCAACAAACCATCTCCTTCTCAAGAGTCATTTGGGATCAGCTCTAAATGTTGGCCTTGCCATGACCCCATGAAAAAAATCTCTCCATTAATTAATTGACTACTCTACATTAGTCCTGGGTGAAGGGAAGTAGCAAAATAATCAAAGATGAATTGATGAACATGAGGAGGGACAAGTGTCAGGCCCACAGGGGAAACATGAAAGTGATGTTGATGAGGTTGTTGAAGTTTAAAAAGAAAATATTGGAACAAATATATCAGACTGCATCTGTGGAAAGAGAACCAATTAACGTTTCAGTTCAAGAACACTATCAGAACTGGGGAAAAAGGAAGAAAAACAAGTTAATTTCAAGTTTCAGAGAAGGTGGAACAAACGATAAATGGTCAAAGGACTTATTTGTGACATGTTAACTAGGATTGCCACAGGGATAAACAGCAGAGGTCCTCTGATCAACTGAGTTAATGAGGGCATTTAGAGGGTGATAATATAAACTAAATGCCATATATTGCAAATAACAGGTCTCCACAACATAACCAGCTGTTCAGACTACAATAAAAAGGACAGGAAAAATACAAATCCAATATCAGAGATGGATGACTTGGAGCAGAAATAGTCAGTCCCAATGCCGGTGTGGCACAGTGGCGTAGCACTAGAGTTGCTGCCTTACAGCACTGCAGTCCTGGGTTCGATCCAGACTACAGGTGCTGTCTGTAAGGAGTTTGTACGTTCACCCGTGACCATTTTCTCCGAAATCTTCGGTTTCCTCCCACACTCCAAAGATGTACAGGTATGTAGGTAAATTGGCTTGGTAAATGTAAACAATGTCCCTGGTATGTGTAGGATAGCGTTAATATGCGGGGATCGCTGGCACCCGCGGACTCGGTGGGCCGAAGGGCCCGTTTCCACACTGTATCTCATAACGAATGAAAATCTAAACTAAACTATGCAGAGAAAGCAGGTGATCTGAAGTAGAGGAATTGGATGCAAGGTCTGGAAGGCGGCAGTGTGCCTAGACTGCTGTTTCTCAAGCTTGCATCGATGCTCATTATGACAGTACAGGAAATCACGGATAGCCAAGTCAGCAAGAATGGGATAGAGAATTAAAGCAGCAGTCAATGGGCTGCAGGCCAAGTACGGGCGGTGCGCAAACCCGTCACCTAATCTGCATTTGTTTTCCCCAGTGCAGAAAAGTTCACATTGTGAACAATAACTGGAATTGAAATTTATCACTCTTCCATAAACAAAAAGCAGCTTACTTAATATCACTGTACATGTGATTGAGAGCATAAAGTTCAGCCATAATACACCAGAGATTACAAGCATTTTGTTTAAAAAAAATTATATTGGCCAGGGAAGGAGAATTAATTACTGGCATGAGTCCAACACTTGTGGTAGGAACAAAGACATTTTTAAAAACCCTACCTAGTTTCATCCCCTAACAATAATACAGAAGGAAAAAAGCTTCCTCATTCAACATCAGGAAACAGTAAATATTTTTGTTGGTGTAAAATTGGCATTTCCAGCAGTCACATCATGTCCTTCAGCCAACAAACATGGTATCAGAAGAGAAATGTCAAGTCAAGGGAAGAGAATCTGAAATCCAAGACCTTGCATATTGATGCCTCAAGAATTAGATTTGGACTGATTAGTTCTTTTACAGGAAAATGTAGGTTATGTTTGAATATCTTGAAAATTACAATGGGTTCATAGTTTGATGACTGCTCACAAATGCACCTCCATCTTGTGCACGTGTATCCTTGCCGCTTGCTACTGCCTCCATCTTGTGCCTCAGGGCTTGTAACTCTGGTTCCAACGCTCCCAGTTCGGACCCAACCCAGATGACAGGCACCGACGGTCAACCCACCGCTTCCCACAACTAAAGCTCTCCTTCTGTGCCCCGTGTTCCACACTGGCTGCCATGTGCCGGCACCAGCAGGCCCTCATCCTTGTATCCCTGTTAGCACAACTTCCCCAGCCAACAATGGGCCATTGTGGACTCCACCCTTGCTGAGATAATCTGTTGCCGGGCCAGTTTTGTTCTGGACTTGTCTCTCCTCCAGTTTCCTCCCCCAACCTCTATCTTTCAGTCTGAAGAAGAACTCCAACCCAAAACATCACCTATTCCTTTTCTCCAGAGATGTTGCCTGGCCCACTCGGTTGCACCAGCATTTTGGGTCTCTCTTTGGTATAAACCAGCATCAGCAGTTCCTTCCAACACAATATATTAAAGTGGACACACTAAACGTGTGGGTGCAACATGTGTTTTCTCCTCGTGTCCCTCTATCTACAACTAATCCTGCAGGTCAAGAATAAAATTTTGACACAAACTAATCTGCCCGCTCGTTATAACGTGCTCCAAGTCAGTGAGCATCAATGCACATCTGCTGATGATCACACTTCTTTGGAGTTTCCTGTGCAGCTCCATTTCCTACACCAAGTTATCATGTACATGATAAACACTAAATTGGCTATAAATGTTTGAGGATCTCAAGATTCTAAAATTCAGGTCTGTTTTCTTCCCGTGTTGTATGACTTGCAAAATGTAAAATGCATCTTGTTCCGACAGTACAAGGTGGCTGGATTAACAGCAGTAAAGCTGATGAAAGATTCATGCGACTAAAATTGCTTTACTGCTTTGAAGACTTCTTGCTTAAATTTAGACTTTGAACCACTTTGCATTTATATTTAATGTAAGTATAAATACAGTCATATTCTGTGGGTGAAAAGATCTAAACCTCGTCTCATGAACCATTAGAAGTTGATGTGAACTTCTGGTTTCTTTATATTCAAGTCATTACACTTTTCAATACGATTTGAATGAAGTAAAAACCATTTCTTCGCAATTATATGTTGGCCTCGCCAGACTATATTTTGTGCTTTGGGAATGTTTTGATAGAAGACAGTGGTTAAATGAAAACTATGATTGCAAGAATACTGACCAGTGAATGCTTTACAAGAATACGACCTTGACCTTTGGTTAACCTTAGAAATATTAACCTAGCTGGTGTTTCCAAAGAGTACCAACTCAGTCTTTAGTAGTTTAAATACAGCTGTAAACTTTAGATTCACCCTTGTAATTCCCATGAGATCATAGAAATGACTCGCAGGCGGACAAATAAACTGCTCATTTTAGCAAGAAACTTCAAATAACGTGCAAGATTCCAAAAATAAAAATAACATTTCGAGATTCACCATTTGTTATTCAAATAATGGGTTGTGTCAAGATTCAAGATAGATTTAATTGTCACATGTGCCAGATGGCACAGTGAAATGAATTCCCATACAGCCATACAATAAAAAATAAATAAACAGGACACAACACACTATAGAATTTAACACAAAACATCCCCACACAGCAGAATCAAAGTTCCCCACTGTGTGGGAAGGCACCAAAGTCAGTCTTCTTCCTCCACTGTTCCCTATGGTCAGGGCCTCTCCCAAGCCCTCCGCGGTTGCAGCTACGGGCGGCCCGATGTCCAGGACCGCTAGTCGGGGTGTTATAAGTCCGACGTCGGGGCTGCGGGACGTCCTCAGCGGCGTGGACACAGAGTCGGCCCCCTCCTACCGGAGTCGGCGGCTCCCAAAGTCCGCAGGCCGCGCCGGGTGGAGACTGCTGCTGTAGACCCTCTGTAAGGCGCCCCAGGACTCCACGATGTTGTTCAGCGCCGCCCGCGTTGGAAGCTCTCCGCACCAGAGCTCCACGATGTTGGAGCAACGACCCAACGCTTCGGAGCTCCAAACGGCGACCCAGGTAGGTATCGCCCGCTCCGCGGTGACTCCAGCGCTGCGCCACCGCTGTAGCAGCCCTGGTCCGGTACTCGGTCCCCGGCAGGAAAGGCCGCTCCGATCCAGCTGGTAGGCCGCAAGGTGGGGGGCGAGGACGCGACTCGGAGAAATAGTCGCGTCCCCGCCAGGAAGAGACTGGGAGACGGTTTCCCCCTTACCCTGCCCCCCTCCCCCACATAGAAAAGTAAAAGTTTTCCCCCTAAAACAGACTTTGGACTAACTGAAAATTAAAAAAAAGATAGAAATGACAGACAGGCTGTAGGCAGAGGCTGCTGCCAGTGCAGCACCCCCTAGTGATAGACCACTAAGCATCTATTTCCCAAGTCAACCTTTCAAACAAGGGGACAAGACCCTGCAGAGACTAGAATCTGAAGTAACAAACAATATGTTGGAGAACTCAGCGGCTCAAGCACCAGCTGTCGGTGGTAATGAATGGTCCAGCTTCTGACAAGTCCTGGTGCAGGGTTTCGACCAGAAATGTCGACCATGCCTTTCCACCCATTGATGCCGGTCGACCCATTTAGTTTCTTCAAAACATTTTTTTTTCAAACAGTATTTCCAGTGAGGCAAAACACTGACAAAACTATAACACATCAAACAACCATGGGAATGGATCCAGAGGGAGACATGCATGGATATCAACACAAAAGCTTCAGACCTTTCGAAAGAACCTTTACATTGCAAGCAGCCTGCAGTTTCAAAAATCCTGTATTATCCGTCAAATTTTTTGTTGAATAAAAGTAACATTCATGTAAATTACACAGATAGCAACCACTGTATCATGTATGCAGAATGCCACTATTTAAATTTGTTCAGAGCAATTTTTTTAAATTGGCTTTCCCATTCATTGATAACAAAACCATAGGTGTAACTTGCTTAAGGGTTAATCTGAAATGATTCAGATTTGTTTTCCTTTACTTTTAAACCATCGAGACCAAACTAGAGATCGGATTCCAAGTACCGCAGATTATGAATCTAGTCATAAATGACTCATGGAGGAGGCAAGCTGTAATTATGTTGCAGAGAAAAATGCAAAAGAGCATTCGATTTGCACTTTCCATACATGTTCTAACAACCTATTCGCACAACCCGAGCAAGGACAAAAACAAATAAAACTCAGTGGGACAGGCAGCATTGATGGAAGGAAATGGATAGACAGTGTTATAGGGTGATTGCACGAAAGGTCACTGGGTCATAGGGCTCGACGCACGGAGCCGCTAAATCCAAGTGGAAGACATCCGTCACTTCCGGTATATGTTATTAATGCTAGAAACGCGTACTTTCCTACCTGTTAAAAACCGCCAAAATTTTGAATTTTTGCGCTGAAAAAAATTGTGGGAGTCGGGGTAAGTGTGAGAGACATGTACCCAACTTCAGAATTCCAAACGTGAAGCGAAATGAAGGTATAGAGAAGCGAGAACTGAAGGGACTACAGCAGCTAAAGTGCTTGGTAAACATTGAAAATATTGGGAATTATCGCGTTTGCTCACTGCATTTCATCAAGTAAGGCATTATTTGTGTTTTTTCTTGATTCCTTTGGCATCTAAAAATTCTCAGAAGTGATAAATCTGGCTGTAAATTTTTCTTCAGATGCATTTTCATTTTGTATGTAAAAACCCACGAGAACCATGGGCGATTTAAAAAAATTACAGCCAGATTTATCACTTCTGAAACTTTTTAGATGCCAAAGGAATCAAGAAAAAACACAAATAATGCTTTAGTTGATGAAATGCAATGAGCAAATGGCCAATGTTCGCCAAGCACTCTGGCTGTTGTTGTCCCTTCAGCTCTTGTTTCTATCTACCGTCATTTCTCCTCACTTTTGGAATTCTGAAGTAGGCTAAATGTCTCTCACGCTTATCCCGATTTCCATAATTATTTACAGCGCAAAAATTGACAATTTCAGCGGGTTTTAATGGGCCCGCTACGCTGGAAACAATGGTAAGTGCCTACCTGCAGTTCATTGCGTGTAATCCATTTGGAGTAGCGTAGCAACAGTACGGGTCATGGGTCGTGACCCGACTGCCGTGAAACCTCCCTATATTGAGACAGCCTGCTAAATTTGGATTTTATGCTCCCAAATCTCCACTTAAACTGGAACATTTACAAATGCAAATTTGTTAATGATAATGGAGAATAAGATAAATTCGACATCAATAACTTTAAAAAGGAGACACCAAAATCATTTTAAGAGAACTTTATCAAAACTATCTATTTTTAAGTGACTTTATCAAAAGTAAATTTATAAAACTTCATTTCCCCAGTGAAAATTTCCCTGCTGAAGTTGACATGAAGTAACAGTACAACATGGCTTGATTCATGAATTATTTATCTGCATCATTTCAAACAATAAAAGTCAGAGATGCCAGCTGGCCAAAATGGTTTGAGCTGGAGTTACTATTACAGTTACCACTGCAGTGTGCAAAAAGCACACTCATTCACTGTGTCACATCAAGAGAAGTCAGTAGTGTTTAATTAACACATGCACCAGGAGCAGAACAATTAAATTCTTACGTGCTGCAGCTCGAGGCCCATGAATGGAATAACAAATATACAACAATCAATACACCAATCAGCAATGTTAGATAACCAGACCATTGTAGTGCAAGCTGAAGTACATAGTGGAACCAAAACGAAGTTCAGTTGATTGTTGCTAAGGCTGGGTTGTGCCACGTGGTTCAAGATTCTGATGCTTGAAGGGAAGAAACTAGCCTTGTCCCTGAAGGTCATGGTTCTCAGATTCCTGCACCTTCTCCCGATGGTAGCAGCAGGAGCAGGCTCAGTGGTGAAGGTCTTTGTAGGTCTGAACATACACATGGTACCTACATGCGAAGGCATTTCAACTGTTATCTCAATTGATGGATCTTTCTTTTTATGAATTTACCAGTATATTACTCCATAAACTTTGTTTTAATGTGGCACATTTGAAAATATTGTGGAAATGTGGTCCAAGGGCTCACCAGCTAGTGGGCCCATTCACTATATTCTGACATTGGCAAATCCCTCAAAATAAAAATGGGACAAAGTGAAAGTGCATGTCACACTTGGGTAACATTAACATTAACATTGGGTAACATTAACATAATCCAGAGAAAGAGCTTCTTTGCTCCTCCTCATCTCATTCTTTCTCCCCAGTTAATAGGGGAAATAATGGGGGAAATAATCATCAGCTTGCACTTTGAATGTGCATGTTTAGAATATCCCAACTGAAGGAGAAAAAAAAATTTGCCCCACGTACACAACTAGAAACTGTGGTATTACGCAAAAACCTATATAATCTTCGTTTTTGCCTCCAACAAAAAAATCTCAAGGTTTCGTTATTATTATCAAATCCCCAGGGTAAACAGTCACTTTTTTTTTTAAACCTTTGGCATTTGTGTTTGGGACTATAACAAAAATGCAGCCTTGCGCAGCTGTCAGCTCAATTATGGCTTGGGAAAAACTTGGCCCAGGGAAATGGATCTTTGCATGCTTGCGTGTGTCTAGGATAACTTGCACGAAAGCTGCCAAGCTCTAGAACAATTTTTAAAGAGCCATTTATTGAAGGGCTCACTCAAATCCATAGATCTAAACATTTGAGCTTTTACTCCACTGTAAATTTGCTCAATAATTATTGATATATTTCAGCTCTCTCTCCATCTGGAATAAATCCAAGCTTCTCAAAAGATCACACAAACACAAATGCATTTCAGATGTGGGTACAATTAACAATATCACAAAACAAAAAAAGTATCTAATTTGTCATTGCAAGAAAATCTGCCAAGAAATCTGCAATGAAAAGAAATAAATATTCCAGAATAGTGGCATAGAGTAGGAAAGTGACTGACATGCACTTTGAGTGTTGCTTATAAGCAGACCAGTCCAAGTTTTCTTATCTTTGGTCTCCTGGTAGAAAGGAATTACTGTTTGTGAAGGTCAATAATAACTTATTTACTTAATATTTTGCCAACTTCCAAGCCTTGCTGATCCCAGAGGCTGATGTTGACTTTGATCAGCAAGTAGTAATCTACAAACTATGATAGGGATTGATTTTCACCACAAATGCAGACTGGATCACCAGAGATCCAGCACCGCTGGCTGTGTGCTGAAGTCTGAAAAGAAACAAGAATTATTCTGTTTGCCGTTAATATTTAAAAAAAGGGTTTCATGGGGCAACTTTACCGCACAAGAGGATGGTACATACAGAAGGAGCTGCAGAATATAGTTCTCCGCATTGTAGCACATTGTTGAGCATCAGCTCCATAGACATAGTCCAATGTTCTCAGTGGGGTAGGGGTGAATCGGACAGTATCCTAGCTTAGTCATAGTCTTACAGCATGGAAACAGGCCCTACAGCCCAACTTGCCCACACCGGCCAACATGTCCCATCTACACTAGTCCCACCAGCCTGCAAATTGTGAATATCCCTCCAAACCTGCCCCATCCTTATACCTGTCCAAATGGTTCTTAAACGTTGCAATAGTACCTGCCCCAACTACCACCTCCGGCAGCTTGTTCCATATACCTACCACCCTTTGCGTGAAGTTACCTCTCGGGTTCCCATTGATTTAAGAAGAGCACAGTTATGTTATAGGAGGTCAAATCAATGTGGGTAGCTCTTGCCATTGTGGCCAGAAATTAACTGGTGGCTAACCCCAAATGTAGTGACTGATAAGGACATACCAAAAATACATTGTCATCTAACAAACAGTGTCAAGCATATTTCTTTAGAAAAGTGATAGCCATCAATAGTTACATTGTCTCACATAGTTAGAAGGAAAATTATCAACTTCACAAGATGATCTCATTAAAAGTCAGCACGTGGCATTACGACCAACTTGGAACACAGAAGCCTTGGGGCAGGAATAATACAAACATCTGGGTTAAGAGGAGAGCCAAATAAAACTTGCAGTGGGTCTGAGGTTGGTTGCATTCAGGCAACATGCAATTTACCAAATTAAAGAGTGCAAAGCTCAAGCATAATTATATAGTAACCTAGCCCCTCAAGTTCTAACGAAGTTGGAATGTTTGTTTGAAATACAATTTAGCTGCTGTTAGACCGCAGCCTGGAAGGGGGAGCGTGCCGAGCAGAACCAATGCATGCGACTGGGATGATGGAGCCGGTGACGACGACGACGGACACGACCAGCGGGGAGCGAAGCCGGTAGGAGAAGAGAGGGAAACTGGAGTCTGGCCTCCTGTGCCCTCAATGTCTGCTCCGAGGTATTTGGGCATTGGCCCTATGGGCAGGGAAGCCTGGTCACACCCATTCAGGAACTCCTGTGGCTGTGCAGAAAAAATACTGGACACATTTGTAAACTCCTTTTGTCATTGGAAGATACTCCTAATGGAATCAATGAGAAGGTAACAACTTTATTTACATGAAATCTGACTGAATAAATGCCTTTTAATTATAAAATTCATAAATTGCTGATATTTGCCTCAATTCATTAAAGATCAAAGTTGACTGGAAATTAATTCCTCGTGGCAGTAGAACTGATTTGTACCGTACTAATATCATGTTTAGCATCTCCCACTAGGACTGAATATCTAGGCCATCATTCGGCTGTGCTGTTTAACTCTTGTAGTCTTGCCACTTATTCCATTCATTTATTCCTTCAGTAACACTTGGACTGCACCTAAATTTCTTAGCTATTAACTTTAAGCAAAGTTGTGCCTATTATTCCATCTATTATTCACCACAGAATTTAATTATTTATGGCTCCTCAGCATATTAACCGACTTTGGCTCTCTCCTGCTGAAGCTCTGACTTAGTTAAATTAAGATGTATCAAATGGTCATCTTTTTGACATCTTCTCCAATCTCACCAAATTGTCCATAAGTCTAATACACTTATCAGGAGTGTTTTACTGTCAAATGTACCGACAGTGGAGCAATGAATTTCTCGCAGCAGAAAAGCAGACCTATGCAAAGATACAAAGGTAAATACAGTACTTGTAGATAGAATAATAAACAACACATTCAATAATTTAAAAAACTCCAATATTAATGTGAAAAGCACTCAGTGAAACAGTTCATGGTTCATAGGCTAGTTAGTGTTGTGGTGTTCATGAGCCTGATGGTTGTCGGAAAGAAGCTGTTATTGAACCTGGAGGTCATAGTTTCCAGACACCTGTGTCACCACCTCAATAGTAGGTGTGAAATGAGAGTGTGTCCAGGTGGTATGGGCCTTTGTTGGCAGTCTTTTTGAGGCAGTGCCTCCTTTAGATCCCTTTGGTGGAAAGATACCCATGTTCAAGGCAGTGACCACCACTTTTTGTAATAGATTCTCACTTGCAGCTATATTGCTGAGCAGTCAGCAGAATGAGGGGAAAAAATGATATTCAAAGTATCTGATGTGCATACTGCTCCCCATGTTGAATTGCTCTGTTCTTCATTGATAACTCAATTGGGAAAATTGGCTACAAGGTTAAGTTTGAGAAACTTCACTTGTTTAACTAAAGCAAAGTTAGGTAGAGCAGTAAATGTACAGATAATGGTAGGTTTAGATAAGTTCCTGTTGGGTGATGGATATTGGGCAAGAAATATAGTCATACAGATTTTGGATCTCAAAAACCTCTGGTACTAGACTATCCCACTAGGGGAAACATCCTCTCCACATACACCCCATCTATGCCTTTCACTACTTAATCTAGCTTAGGTCACAATTGGAGCACCAAGGAACACAACCAAACCAATAGCCTCAGTTGGCGAGAGCACATTGTGTACATACCTTTCATTCAGTAATTTAGTCCAACTCAATCCAATATCTCCCCTAGAACTGACAATTATGCAAAGTCTCCATCTGAAATTACCACTTTAAAAATCTTATTTACAAAAGTGCTCTCGATTTCTTTAGAATAGTGTCAAATTTGAAAATGTGATCATAACTCTACCATGTGGCCCATCAGGTCAATGCCCATTGACAAACACATTCACCGTTGCCTCCCTCTTGTCGCCACCGCCGCCTCCCTTCTCCCCCCCCCCCCCCCCACCCCGAGCTTCTCTTGCACTGCTGGAAAAATGTATTTTTCCAAGTTGTCAGATTGAGTTCATTGTCATTTGTGCAAGTCCAGTAAAGTACTGGTAAAATGAAAATCTTGAACAAGACACCAAAAACTGCAAAACAAGACATTAGTGCAAAAGCACAATTAGAAACAAGTCAATTTAGTGTAAGAGGTGGTTATTAATGTTCCTTTGCTAATGTAGTATTATGGTTGTGCACATATATTCAAGGACCTGATGGTTATATAAAAAACAGTTGTCCCCAAAACCAAAGACCTCAGTGCCTCCTGCACGACAGTAGCAGTGAGAAGAGGACATGGCCTGATGGTAGGGATCCTTGATGAAAGATGCCACCTCCTTAAGCAGTGCTTCAAGATAAACTAAACGGCATTGGAGCTGACCTTAGCCAGACCTGGGTGTATCGGGTAGAGCAGGGGGCTAATGACCTTATGGAGCACCTGTGCTGATGGACAGCAAAGAAAAAATGTTAGCGATCCACACAGATTGAGGTTTACTGTTGAGGAAGCCAAGGATCCAGTTGCAACGGGTGGCACAGAGGCCTTGGTAATGATAGGGTCTGAAGAAGGGTTTCGGCCCGAAACGTCGCCTATTTCCTTCGCTCCATAGATGCTGCTGCACCCGCTGAGTTTCCCCAGCAATTTTGTGTACCTTGGTAATGATTGTTGTGATGAGTTGAGAATAATGTGTTAAACGCCAAGCTGTAGTCGTTTAACTGCGGCCTGACACATTTTCTGCATTATTCTAATGATCTAGAGCAGAGAGCCTGTGAGATAGCATCGGCTTTTAACCTGATGTGCTGATAGACAAAATGAAGCAGAACCATGTCTTTTCCGAGGCAAGAATTGATTCAGCCTCCTAAAGCAGGTAGGGCGGGAACGACGCGAGTAGAGTTGCTGCTGAAGCACTAGAGAGCCAGGTTCAATCCGGCCTTGGGTGCTGTCTGTTTTCACATTCTCCCTGTGATAGCATAGGTTTCCACCGGGTGCTCTGCTCCCACATCCCAAACACATGTAAGGATGTAAAATGCCCCTACAATGCAGAGAGTGGATGCAAAAGTGGGACAACAAAACAAATGTGAATGTATGATCGATGCTCAGCGTGACTTGTGGCTGAAGGGGCCTTTTCCATGCTGCATCTTTCGATGAACACATTTTATTATGCTGGATGCAAGTGCTACACAAGCCCTCATAGTCAGAGGCAGCTCACTGCTCTTCTTTCCACCAAACAAAACTGATTGAAGTAGATGGGAACATCAGACCGTGGTGTGGGGGGGGGGGGGGGGGGGGGGGGGGGGGGGGGGGGGGTGATGGTGTCCTTGAATATTTGAGAGAGTTGGTCTGCACAGGTCCTCAGCAGTCAGCCAGGTACACCATCTCAGCTGGATGCTTTGCAGACATTCACCCTATTGAAGGATGCTCCGAGATTCAGGGACCAAGATCACAACATCAGGAGTTATGAGGGCTTGTGTAGGTGCATCATTCATCTCTCTTTCATGGCATGCATAAAGAAAGCATTGAACCCATCTGGAAATTATGTGCCCTGTTTTACCTTGGATGAAGTGATACCATGTAAACCCTGCCACAGCTGTCAATAACAAAGGTTCAAAGGTTCAAAGGTTGATTTATTGTCACATATAACAAATGCAGCAGAAAACTGCATGTCTTGCTAAAAGCTTAAAACCTGTAATCATAAAAATAACATCAACATCTTACATTGTAGTTTGACCGAATAAATAATTCCATAAATTCTCACTACAAGTTGACAGAATAATTAAGAACTTTCTGTACACAGCTGGTTTATTTATTTCATGTTTAAACAGCAACGTATATCATTATTTATTCATTGGAGAAACTTTAAAGATGTCTTCATATTTCTAGGCCACCCAAGACAAACCAGTTACTTTTCACCAACCCAGACATGCTAAAAACACCTACAAGTGTAAACTTGAAATCATCCAAAAAACCATTAGTCTCAACAGATGGAGGATGCGAAGACTCAACACTTAAACTGAGAATT
Organism: Amblyraja radiata; assembly: GCF_010909765.2. NCBI lineage: Eukaryota > Metazoa > Chordata > Chondrichthyes > Rajiformes > Rajidae > Amblyraja > Amblyraja radiata. The sequence continues at coordinate 18,853,293 of NC_045968.1, forward strand.
TATCAAGTTACAAAAAAAAACTCATGAAGCAATTCAAAATTGCTGTTTTGTAACATGTGTTACAATTCCCTTAAAATAAAGTATACTCTTAAAAGATCTTTACCATTTTTTTTCCCAGCTGATCTTCCCAGCATGTTGACGAACCCGAAAAGCAGATGCATTCCTGCCATCACTATCTCACATGGTCCATTTCCCCCCATGGGGAATTCATTTTGTCAGGAAAGAAATTGCCTTGGTGGCCAAGAGTTATTTTTGAACAAAGAATGCAGAGATGCTGTTTTTAAAATGACAGCCTGAGAATAAGACTTCACTTTGCAACACACAAATATTAGGCAACAAACATCTGCACTGCCTGAACAACAATGTGACTGGCTCCCACTGCTCCTCCACCCTTACACTCAGCACTGGTTCTCCACAGGCCTGTGTGCTCAGTCCACTCCTCTACGCTCCATATACTTATGACTGCACTCACATCCACTCCACAAACTCCATTATTAAATTTGCAGGTGGTCGGACTCATATCAGGAGGAGACGAGGCAGCTTACAGAGATGAGATCCTGAATCTGTCAGAGTGGTGTTCTGCAAACAACCTGGCACTTAACATCAGCAAAACAAAGGAAATGGTCATCGACTACAGAAGGCACAGAGTGGACCATGCCCTGCTCTACATCAACGGGGACTGTGTCGTGAGGGTTTCCACCTTCAAATTCCTGGGAACGCACATCTCCTGGTCTGCTGAGAGTGCTAAGGAAGAACAGTTTAGAGGAGAAGCTGCTGGTGGCCTTCTACCACTCCACCATTGAGAGTGTGCTGGCATATTGTATCACGGTGTGGTTTGCCTGCTGCTCAGCAGCAGACAGGAGAGCCCTGCAGAGAGTGATCAAAACTGCCCAGAAAATCATCGGCTGCCCTCTGCCTTCCCTGGAAGACATCTCCAGCTCTCGGTGCCTCTGCAGAGCCAGGAAAATAATCAAAGGCCCCTCCCATCCTGGACAGTTCCTGTTCAACCTCCTGCCCAAAGATCATAGAGGAGCAAGATAGACCACTCCTCGAAAAACGCGTAGTATCACGTGTGTGATTGTCGACGCCATTTTATTGAGCATTTGTTTGGGCTTCCCCCACACTGTCATGGCGTCCTCATGTAAATCTTCATCTCACTGCTCAGCTATCAATTGTTCTAATCGTAAATCTAAACGACCAGACCTGTCATTCTTTAGGTTCCCCGATAAAAAAGAAAGGTAAGAGAATATTATTATTATTATTTTGTCGATATTCTGTGGTGAAAATGTTATTTTCTGTTCTCCCATCAATGGCCATTGGGAAACTAGGTTTGTCGGTACATTAGAAAGTTAGTAGACTTATTTTTAATAGATCTTTACTTACCACTATAATAAAGACAATTTTAACACTTCTGTATGTTTTTGGTTTTGTTCTTGTAAGGGATTGATTGACATATGAGAGGCAAAAAGCATGTTCAATATACAGGTCTCTCCACACAACTGAAAACAATTGCATTTGTGATATATCATCCATTGTTCAGGCATGTAGTTATGATCATCTTTTTTCTTATTAGTTAATCCTAAATGATATCTCCTGTAATTTCAGATGTCAACAGTGGGTCCAGAATACTCGTCGACAAGATCTCCTGCACCGAACTGCAGAGTATTTGTCAAATAACTGCCGTCTTATGTACATTGTGTGAAATTGTGATTTGTTAACTGCACAAAACTAATGCAAATGGCGATATATTTATTATTGTATCTACGTTGGACATTTTGCTCTTTGGTGTCAGAACGCGGGGTGGGAGATTGCAACCTTCACGTGGTCCGCCCTGTTTCGACAAATGCAATCAACCCGGTGTGCACAGTCAAATAAGATCAAATAGAACAAGTTGTCCTACAACTTTAGGCTGTGCACGCCATACGCAAGAAGAAGAAGAAGTGTCAGAACGCAGTCTGAAGAAGGCTTCCGACCTGCAACGTCACCTATTCCTTTTCTCCAGAGATGCTGCCTGACCCACTGAGTTACTCCAGCATTTTGTGTCTATCTCTGTTTAGATTGGACTCGTGGGTGGAGATTGCGGCTGGTCTGGTGATCTAGAACGAGGGCCAAAGTCTCAGAATATGGGTAATGATATTTAGTAATGAGACAAGGAGCAGTTTCTTCACTCAAGGGCTGGGAATCTTGGAATTCTTGATCGCGTGAGATGGTGGAAGTCGAGTCCTTGAAAGGAGAGATATTTTTTTTCAAATACGAAAAGGATGAAGGATAATGGAGAGAGTGTGGGAATAAGGTGTTGAGGTGCAGGATCAACAATTATCTTACTGATGGTGGTGTGAACTTAGATGGCTTATCCTTGCTTTTATTTCTTACAGAGATACAGCGCGGAAACAGGCCCTTTGGCCCACCGCGTCCGCATTGACCAGCGATCCCCGCACACTAACACCATCCTACACACACTAGGGACAATTTACACTTATACCAAGCCTACAAACCTGTATGTCTTTGGAGTGTGGGAGGAAACCGAAGATCTCGGAGAACACCCATTCAGTCATGGAGAGAACCTACGAACTCCGTACAGACAGCACCCACTGTAAGGCAGCAACTTTACCGCAGCACCACCATGCCGCCCTTAACCAATAGGGCACTAGGTTACAATAAACTTCCTACATATTCCAGGAATGCATCTCATAAAAATGGGAGAGGTTTAAATGCATTGTAAAATCTGCTGTCGGTTTCCTAGATGGCAAAGAGGCTCTAATGGCCTCTTTGTATCATTTTCTTTGATTTAAACCATCCATTGTTCTGCATTTAGATTTTATTTTTTCCCCTGTGGATCACAAGGCACTGTTTGTTTCAGGGGTGACTCTAATCTCCAGCGTAATTTGACAAGACAGCTAAGAGGGCAAACACAGGCAGTTCAGATCTGCTGCCTGTATCGCATGAGAGAACAAGAATGAGACCAACTTGTTTTTTGCAGATCATCAACCCCTGACTGATGTTATCAATGCCGATGGTGACTCAAGGAGACTCAACCAGGTGGTGGTTTACAAAGGTCCATGCCCATTGTTCCTCATGGCATACCACCAGCCTCAACAGATCACCTAGTCATAGAGTCTCACAGCTTAGAAGCAGGCCCTTCAGCTCAACTTGCCCACGCTGGCCAACATGTCCCATCTACACTAGTCCCACATGCCTGCATTTGGCCCATACCCCTCTAAACCTGCCCTAACCATCAAATAACCTAACAGAACTGTCATATGAGGAAAGATTTAAAAGACTAGGCTTGTATTCACTGGAGTTTAGAAGGATGAGGGGGATCTTATCATATTGTCTACAGTGTACTATGTTTACAGATTCTGTTGTGCTGCTGAAAGTAAGAATTTAATTGTTCTATCTGGGACAAGCTAGATGCAGGAAATTGTTCTACATGACAATACATGACATCTCTTGTTAGATGCAAGGGGGTCTTATAGAAACATATAAATGAATAAAAGGACTGAACAAGCTAGATACAGGAAAAATGTTCCCAATGTTGGGCGAGTCCAGAACCAGGGGCCACAGTCTTAGAACAAAGGGGAGGCCATTTAAGACTGAGGTGAGAGAAAAACTTTTTCACCCAGAGAGTTGTGAATTTGTGGAATTCCCTGCCACAGAGAGCAGTGGAGGCCAAATCACTGGCTGGATTTAAGAGAGAGTTAGATAGATCTCTAGGGGCTAGTGGAATCAAGGGATATGGGGAGAAGGCAGGCACGGGTTTTCGATTGGGGCTGATCAGCCATGATCACAATGAATGGCGGTGCTGGCTCGAAGGGCCAAATGGCCTCCTCCTGCACCTATTTTCTATGTTTCTAGAACACTCATCCAGCAATCCTCGAGCCCACCAGCTCATCCCGTAGTCAATTCATCAGCTTTTCCATAAGAACTTCCATCAGTTCTTCCAAAAGAATGACAATCAGACAATCTCGATAACCCTCAGCCCATCAAGCAGCCCCTTAATTCACCCAGAAATCGGAACTATTGAATGCTCACTGCATCTCTTTCCATGTCGGCAAGTTAATATCCAGCTGCATGAACCATGTGAAAAGGGAATAAATAGATGCATGTGGTGCAGTGATTTGTGCAGCACTATAGGCCTGGAGACCAAGAGGAGTTCACCATTGAACGGAGTTTGAACGGGGGGCTTGAGGCCCCCGACCGAGGAAGAACAAAAGGAAGGGACTTGAACTTTATTTCGCCTTCCATCACAGTGAGGAATGTGTAGGAGTCACTGTGGTGAATGTCCGTATTAAAATGTGTTTTTGAGTGCTGTTGCTTTTAATTGTATGACTGACCTGGCCAATGAAATTCCTCGTATGTTGCAAAACATGGCAAATAAAATCTGATTATGATTCTGAAAAGCCTTTCCCTTCCATACTCTTTCCTCTCTGATCTTTTTGCAGTTGACTGCCTTTCTGTACTTGTTGCAAGAGATTGTCGTGGCATCCAGCATCCTCGGAGAATGTAGAATTAAAGGCAGGCAATGCCAGTTTTAAAGATGGTTATTTGCCTCAAGATTGGATTATTGTATCTCCAGAACCTCCCCAGAGGCTCTGGGAGACACAATGTTCAAGAGGGAACACAAAAAGCCTAATTAGGAGGAATATTAAGAGTAAGATTTGTAATTAAAATACTGTAATTGATGGAACCTTGCCTTTAAATTGGTTCTTGGATGAAACCCTGATGGTTCTCACATTGTCTCTTTAAATTTACTCTCCTTTTCACACTTGCATTAAAACACACAGCCACCGCCATTCACAGTGATACTGCCCGGCAGTCTCATAATTACAGTCAACACAGCCACCTTGACAGCCACACAAAATGATGTAAATAAAAATTGTTTTCCTTGTTTAAGAAGTTCAATTTACAATTATTTGAAATTGTGGGGGTTGGTACAAAATACTGCTGACCCACAAATGTGTTGCTATGAGACATTCACATTTAAAAAATCCATGTCTCAAAAAAAGCAAGAAGGTGCCCATGTTATTTGACCAACTTATCAGATGAATTTAAATATGTAGGTATGTATGCATTAGTTTTGCTCCTAATTCCCTTTTCCAAATCATTAATATATATGGTAAACAGTTGCGGCCCCAACACCAAGCCTTGCGGCAAAAAAATCCAGAAGATTAGTCAAACATGATTTCCCTTTCATAAATCCATGTTGACTTTGACTACTTCTTTTTCTGCTATCCAAATGCCCCATTATTACATCTTTAATAATTGACTCCAGCATCTTTCACACCACCAAAGTCGGGCTAACTGGTCTGTAATTCCCCGTTTTCTCTCACGCTCCTTTCTTGAAAAGTGGGATAGCATTAGCTATCCTCCAATCCACAGGAACTGATCGTAAATCTATTGATCGTTGGAAAATGATCGTGTGTATAAATATATATGTATGTGTATATATGCATGTATGTGTATTAATGCATGTATATGTATATGTGTGTATATATGTATGTATATATGTTTATATATGTGTGTATGTATGCATATAAATGTATCCATATGTATGTGTGCATTTGTATGTGTATACGTATGTATGTGTATATATATGTATGTGTATAAATATATATATATGCATATATTTATCATTACTATATAATTATATATATAATTGCCTTTATGGTTTATGCACATCATCTTACAAGACAAATGAATTAATAGTGATTATTTAAATCAAAGTTGCTTCTGATCCATGAGAATAAACTTTATTATCTCTAACTTGCCTCTCACACACAGACACACATTCATATAAATATATAAAATATATATACGTTAAATTTAATTTTGTGCAGTGTGTGTTAAAGGGAAACTGCACAATACAATGCAAGGGAAACTACGCAAAGGAGGGGGCTGTTCCCGCTACAAGATACTCGAGGATCTTTGCTTTGGATCAAAGATTATAGAGGAGCTCTATAATCTTTGCTGTGGATCACAGCAGGTGGCATACCGGAAGTCGCGTGTCGCTTAAACAAATGGCGGCCGTGACGTTCCGTCACGTACTACACGTCAGTCCATTGGATTTCGGAGGAGTGGCCTATCTTGCTCCTCTATGATCTTTGCTCCTGCCCTCTGGTAGGTGGTACAGGTGCATCAAAAGCCAGACAAACAGACTCAAGAACAGTTTCTTTCCCTGGGCCATCAGAACTCCAAATTCCTCAAATATCCACATGACACGAAGAGATGCTGTCATCCATTCCACTATAAACAGACCACTCAGCTAATATTTCTCATTATTTAATTATTTTAAAGTATTTATTACATTTTAAAGTGCAATGTTCTACCTGGGTGTGATAAATATAATTTATCTACTATTTCAAGCAGTTAAATAACGTATTGGATGTAATTGGTTGTGTTTTTATCTTGTTTTAACATGTTTTGGTTGCACTGATCAGGAGTAGCTCTCCTAATTTCGTTGTATTTCTAAGTACAGGGTGTGGTGGAGACATCCCTCAAAATAAGGGAAGGGATTCCACGGTAATGGGCCACATGAGTGGCAAGGGTGAGGGGGAAAAAATGATTTGGGGAAACTATTGTATGTATGTATAGCCTCCGAGAATGTCGGATGGAGTTTTGTAAGGATCATGTATTGTATATTTATTTCTAGAATAAAGTCTATTTTGAAATATTTAAAAAACTCCACCCACACTGCATGGCTTGATTGTAATCTGCATAGTCTTCCCACTGACTGGTTAGCACGCAACCAAAAGCTTTTAACTGACCTCTGTATGTGGGGCAATAGACTAAACTAAACTGAAGAGGACTGACAACCCATCTCACTTAAACACGCGAGGGCTTTTGAAGGGTAGATTCTGTGAGCATAGTTTCTCGTGTTAAGTGCAGAATGAGTTGTTTGGTCACCTACAGATTTGAAATTCATGTCCTGCTCAGCTTGTGAATCTTGAGACACCTCTGCTGCAGTTAGATTTGCATGCAGTCATAGTCTTGGCCTGCTGCCCACAGTCCCTATTTGTCTGCATTTACTGATCTCACTGCTCCTTCAACACCCAGGAATCGAACAGCAAGACCTCAATGCCAGAGAAACTTCCAGTCACAAAAGCTGCCTGACCCACTAGAAGTTTGGCTTTTGCTCAAGATTCCAGTATCTCCAGTCTCATGTCTGTCAAGCATTCGATTCACTTATTAACTTATTGTCACGTACACCACACAAAGCTCTCAGAATAAACAGAATACACATAGCAATGATAAATGCAACAATAAATACACAACTGCAAAACAAAGCAGTGCACGATTCAAGTGCGAAACCAAGAGGTGCAAAGGAATACTAAAAGGGTCTCACCATATATGCTGCCTCACCCGCTGAGTTTTTCTAGCACTTTTGTCTACCTAAAAGAACAATAATTGAATTAGGTAGAGTTAAGAGTAAGGGGGCAGGGCTTCTGTGAATGAGGCATGACAAAGGCAATTGATTCAGGAATCAGATATGTGGCTTTTACTGAACCCATACACAAGAATGCACTGCTAGCATTCGATTGAAGATAAAACTAGGAATGGAGCCTTGCTTCAAAGTTCAAGAGTCACTGCTGGAAACCAAAATGTTCTAATATTCAGAACCACTAATAAATGCAATTATTTACAGTACCTTAATTGAAAATTAAAACGCATGAAAACAAAATCAATAAAAACATTCAAGCAAAATAATTTTTAAGAAACACATTTTCTATAACATAGAACCCCAATAGTAACCATCCTATATCAGGTCTGAGCTGTATAGAATTAAAGGGACAGATTCCCCACTGGAATGTCAGACTATCCTATCAATACTGAGCTTTGACATTTTACTCCAACAATGGAAAAGCAGCTCTCACTGCAAGTGTGTAGGCAGGAGCTGCAGATGCTGGTTTAAACCGAAGATCAACACAAAAAGTTGGAGTAACTCAGCGAGACAAGCAGCATCTCTAGAGAGAAGGAACAGGTGACGTTTCAGGTCAGAAGGGTCTCGAGCTGAAACGTCACTACTCGTTCCTTCTCTCCAGAGATGCTGCCTGCCTCGCTGAGTTATTCCAACTCTGTGTCTCACTGCAAGTTGCAGCCTTGAAGGCACATGCAAATCCAATACTTACTTGGGAGTTCCATTCTCCTAGCTCCTTCTAATCCAATTTGTCAAATTAATTATATTTACGACCAAGACAGATACAGGAAGCACGAGTTTAGAGTAGAGGCCAAAAATAACATTAACCATGATCTTCATGAACTGCTGAAGAGCCTCATTGGACATACCATCTACTCCTATTCGTATGTTATTAATTCTGATCCCTTTACTGAACCAACCTTTGTATGTTTCGATTCTAAACCGACATGTACAAGAGCTATTCTGTTGGTTTACTATTATTTCAGTAAGAAAAAAAATGACAAATTGGTTTCTGATAAATTTCATACTCTTACAGCTTTGCATATCAGAACCCTTGTCCAGTTATTACAGCTGTGGCTTTGCCCCACCAGATAAGCATGTTCAATTCTTATACCAGGTGCTGACTGTGTGGACTTAGCAATTTCATTTTGAGCCTATGCGAGTTTCTTAAATATCTTCTGGTTTCTTGTCACCATCAAGAGGCGTGAGAGTTGCAGAGTTAATTTTAGTTTTAGCTTAGATATGTAGTGCAGACCCAGGCACTTCGGCCCACCAAGTCCACACCGACCAGCAGTCCCCACAGATTAGAACTATCCTGCACACTAAGGTCAATTTTTAACGAGCCAGTTACCCTATAAACCTTTACGTCTTTGGAGTGTGGGAGGAAACCGGAGCACCTGGGGAAAAACCCTCGCAGGTCACGGGGAGAACGTACAAACTCCATACAGACATCACCAGCAGTCGGGATCGAACAAGGGCCTCTAGCTATGACAGTTTATGAGGAGTTTAGAATGAGTTTTGGATGAGGGGGAACCCCATTGAAACTTACCGAATAGTGAAAGGCCTGGATGGAATGGATGTGGAGAGAACATTTCCACAACTGGGAGAGTCTAGGACCAGAGGCCATAGCCTCAGAATTAAAAGGCATTCCTTTAGGAAGGTAATAAGGAGGAATTTCTTCAGTCAGAGGATGGTGAATCTGTGAAATTTATTGCCACAGACATCTGTGGAGGCTGTCAATGAATATTTTTTAATGGCAGAGATAGATAGATTCAATACAATACAATACAATTTATTTGTCATTTGAACCCCATTGGGGTTCAAACGAAATGTTGTTTCTGCAGTCATACACACAAAAAAGAACCAAGACACAACACAATTTACACAAACATCCATCACAGCGCATCTCCTCCTCGCTGTGATGGAAGGCAAAGACTTATCTCTCCCCTGCACTTCCCATTCCCCTCCCGATGTCAGAGTCAAAGTCAAAGCCCCCGGCGGGAGATGGTAATTGTCCCGCGGCCATTTACCCCGCGCCGGGTGATGCAAGGCCACACTCCGGGTCCTGTTGTTGGAGCCCCCGGCTGGCGCTAGCAAAGTCCCGCAGCCATTCCAAGCCGCGCGGGGCGGTGATGTAAGGCTCCGCTCCAGGTACTCTTCAACCCCGCAACTCGGGCGGGTGAAGTCGCCGTTGCGGAAGCCCCGAAAAGCGGTCTCCCTGCAGGGACCCGCGGGCTCCCGGTGTTCCTGTCTGCCAGACCTGCGGTAAGCCTCCGAATCTCCGGGGTCAGGTCGCAGCAGCACGCCACCACTGCTCCTCCCGCTCCGAACTCGGCCAGCTCCGCGATGGTGAGTAGGTCCGCAGGCTCCGCGACTGGAGCCCTAGGTCATTCCTGCTGGAGGCCGCTCCACGGTGCTAGGCCCCAACGACAATAGAGACCCGACAGAGAAAAGGTCGGGTTCTCCGTGCAGTGGATAGATTTTTAAAAGTTTCCCCCACACCCCGCCCCCATACACAAAAAAAACAATAAAAACTACATTCAAACGAGACAAAAAATAATAAAAATACAGACGGAATGAGGGGCCGCTGCGACGCGAGTCGCGCCGCCCACCGGTAACCGATTCTTGATTAGTGCAAGTGTCAGGGGTTATGGGGAGAAGTCAGGACAATGAGGTTAAGCGGGAAAGATAGATCAGCCATGATTGAACGATAGAGTAGACTTGATGGGCAGAATGGCCCAATTCTGCTCCTATCACTTACTAACAAAACTAGTTGTCACTCAAGCAGCAAATAATTTAACTTACTTAATGATTTTAATACATACATTTAAATTTCCGTTAAGAGAAGTGAAACAAATGAATACCCAACAGACATGGTGTTGTTCTAATCTTTTGCTCAATCTTTGAGAGATAGGCAGGAAAAGAGACCCATTGTTATCACTATGCCAGAGCCTTGCACTATTTATGTGATGTTTCTGTGCAGCTGAGGGAGGCTTATTCCAAGCTAAATCAATTCTACAAGTGCCAAGAGGGCAATATACAACTAAAATACAGTATTGCATAGCTTTGATGTTTCAAGTCAATGTGCTAACATTTGCCTGTTAATCCTCCTTACAAAACCATGGGCAGCCGGCTCAGCCAGGAAGATTAATGTGCTTAGCTATTCAGTAGTTTAGGCAGAATCTCCTAAATGATGTCTAAAGTGGATTTGTGCTGGAACAATGACAGGTGGTTTTACAAATAGTTTCTCGGCTTCTGATTTATGGAAGTGGATGAGGGAGATTTAGGTTCTTGATTGCCAGTTTCAATGTGAAACTGGGCTGTCATTCAAAGGCTCCATATATGCTGTTTATTTGTAACATCAAGGCCACAAACAAGGACCAAGCAGGGAAATATTCCATTGGTCACAGTAAATGTTCCAGTCATTCAAAATTGTCAAATATAATTGTCACAAATCAAGCCTCAAGGGTTACTACCTTTTATAACTAGTGCTCTAGAATAAAAGGAAACAAGTTAGCCAAGTCAAGATTAAAGCACCTTCTGACTAATATGAAAGGCCCTTATCGCTGCAGAATAAACAAGTATATATTAGGCATGCAAAGCAATTGAAACAGAAAGAAAACATTGTCTTAGTTTTAGAGTTACAGCACGGAAACAGGCCCATCAGCCCACAGTGTCTGCACTGACCAGCGGTCCCTGGACAGTAACACTATCCTACACACACTCGGGTCAATTTACAATTACATCAAGCCAATTAACCTATGTCCTTGGAGGGTGGGAGGAAACCGAAGATTTCGGGCAGAACATACAAACTCCGTACAGACAGCACCCGTAGTCAGGATCTCTGGCACTGTAAGGCAGCAACTCTACCGTTGCACCACCGTGCCGCACAGTGGGCATGGAGTTTTAATACATGGAGACATTCAATAAATTCGATCACTTCCTTCAGATGGAAACTTAAGGATTGATTTGATTTACATTTTTAGGATTTTGAAAAAAATATGGTAAAGAGAAACTATTTCAGTGCTGACATTGAAGGCAATGGGACTGCACCCATTCATAAAAACAAGGTTTAGCTTCCTAATGGAGAAGAAACATAGAACCAAATGGAATGGCAAGGGTTAACAATGGATGATGGAATAGTTGCAAGGGGCTCCAGTACTCCAAGGCCTATAGAAACTCAATGATTCAAAATCAGCAGAAAATTATCCACATTTTTGTTTGAATGCATCGTAGATCAAAATCCACGTTAAAATCAATTGACTGTTCAGGCACATTTTGATTGAATGCACCTGACATGTAAACATTCATTACCAAAAGTTACATTCATTTTTTTTTATGTTTGTCGGTTTCAAAATGTTAAATTCTTCCGTCACTACAAGGTACTAGTTGATTAAAAATAACCAACATGGTTTTCAAACTGGCCCACAGTTAAAATACTATTCACTAAACTTCCACAGGATATTTATACAACAGTTTCCTATTTTTAAAAAGCAAAACAAAACTGCATTCAGGCGACATGTAACCAATATATCAAAGTTTAGTCATTATTCGGCCAATTTTAGAATCTTACACAACTGTTTCATGCTATTTCTCTCCAACATGGCGCAGCTTAGATTTATCACATTCGACGGGTCACAAACATCGCAAATAATTGAATGGTCTCATTCCTGCACCATTAACACTGCTTCTGAGGATCCTTCAACCTTTTCATTCCTCAAAAGAATGTTATCCAACAACCTTTATACAACCTTTATACAACCTTTTACCAGTAGACTTGCAGAAAATTACACAAAGATACACCTAGAAACAAGGAATTGCAGATGCAGTTTTGCCAAAAAAAGGACAAAGTGTAGGAGTAAGCCTGCATCTCTGGAGAACATGGATAGGTGATATTTTGGCAGGGACCCTTCAGATTGATTGGCCGTGTTGAGAGGCGGGAGAGAAAGAAGAAAGCTGGAATACAAGGAGCAGAACAAGGACTAGCAACGGATAGGTGGATACAGGTGGTGGGGGGGGGGGGGGGGGAAGAGAGTGATCAGCAGCTGGTTGGACAAAGGCCAAAGCTGAAAAGACAGGTGTGTGACAAGAGGATTTGAAGAGTTGCAAATTGTGAAGCTAAATGAAGGAATGTAGGTAGAAGAGGAGTGGGAAGGTAGAAATCGTGCCAGTCCAAGTGGGGTAAGGGGGGAGGGGGACCAGTTTTGAATTGAATTCAATGTTCATGCTGTTGGGCTGTAAACTACCCAAGTGGAATACGAGGTGTTATTCTTCCAGTTTGCATATGACCTCACTCTGCAAAGAACAAAGATTAGTATGGGAATGGGTAGGAAGGAACTGCAGATGCTGGTGTAAATCAAAGATAGACACAAAACGCTGGAGAAACTAGGCGGGACAGGCAACATCTCTGTAGAGAAGGAATGGGTGACGTTTTGGGTCGAGACCCTTCTTCAGACTAGTCAGGGAAAAGGGAAACAAGAGATAGATGACGTAAAGAGATAAATAACAATGAATGAAAGATAGTCAGAGAGCAGGAGGAATCAGAGGGGGAGCAGCGAGAGAGGATGCTGCAGAACTCAGAGTATGGGAACCGGAACAAGAGTTAAAACGGTTCGTAACCGGGGCGATCCAGCAGGCCTTGGTGGACCGAATGCAAGTGTTCGGCAAAGCGGTCGCTAAGTCTATGCTTGGTCTCATCGTTGTAGAGGATCCTATTGAGACTTGTGGAGGAAGTGGCATCCCACTCTAGCTGACAAGAGAACTGCTGAGTTTCCCGATAACAGCTGGGAAGAAACTGTTCCTGAATCTGAAGGTAAGCATTTTCAAACTTCTGTACATGTTCCCTGATGGGAGAGGGGAGAAGTGGGATTGACTGGGGTGAGACTGGTCCTTGCTTCTGTTGGTGGCGTTGCCAGGGCAGCGTGACCTGTAGATGGGAGTCAATGGAAGGGAGGCTAGTTTATGAGATGGTCTTGGCTATGCCCACAACATTCCACAATTTAATGTGGTCTTGGACAGAGCTGTTCCCAAACTTTGCTGTGATGTATTCCGATAAGATGCTTTCGAAGGCACATCGGTAGAAATTATCGAGGGTTGTTGGGAACATGCCGAACATACTAAGCCTTCTAAGGAGGTAAAGGTGTTGGTCCCAGGTTAGGGCAAAATCAATAATTAGAGGGCATTGGCTTACGGTGAGAGGAAAAAGATTTAATAGGAACCCGAGGGATAACTTTTTTCACACAGAGTGTGGCATATATACGGAACAAGCTGTTGGAAGTAGTTGAGGTAGGTACTATAAAATTTTAAAAAGACATTTGGAAATATATGGATAGGAAAGGTTTAGAAGGATATGGGCAGAGTGCTTGCTTAGATGGGGCATGTTGGTCAGCATGGACAGGTTGGGCCATAGGGACTGTTCCCATGCTGTATAACTATCATTGTTCAAAGGATTAAATCAGTGATGCTTCATTTCTGTAGCTGGGAAGAGATAACGAAAAACATTTGAGCACAAAGGCTCTTTGGATCCGAGACCAACAATTAGCCCTTGACCAATACAAACAAAATCAGAGCCTTTAAAAAACCCCAAGTTCAAATGGATAGCTGCCTACAAAACATGTGACTGCACTTCAAAAAAAGTGCCCTTGGCTATAAATCAATTTTGGGATATCTCGCCCACCCACCCCACCCCCCCCATGAGGTAGTTTGGAGTCAGCAGTAAAAATGATTTACAGCTCGATGAAGAATGCTTACGAGACTCGTTAATTTCCCCATGGCATGTAAGATAGGAAAGTTACTTTCCTATAAAAGCAATTGCACATGAAATAGCTCAAAGGTACCTTACAATTGAAACAATGTGTTAGAACACGAAACAGCAAGAGCAAGGTTGTGGGGGGGGGGGGATACGTTTATAGTGCAAAGGAACCAGGTGATTCTTTAAAATTATTTTTTCTAAAAGACTTAATAATAATTCAACATCAAATTGAGAATGGATTACAATAGACTTAAACGGCAAACATTTCACAGAATCCATGCAAAAAAGAAATTTACTTCTTACCTACTCAAGAAGCAAGTGCTAGAACGTCACCGCTTTACTTCAATGAACCTTCTGCACAGGAAGCTACCATACAGCCCAACATTTTAACAACGGTACAACTGCTGGCTTTAACACCCACAACTAGCTTTTGCTGAAAATGCTGAGCCACCTTAAATTGAAAACCTATGGATAGGGAAAATAATGAGGCAAGGAAGAAATTGGCATGTGCATTTTACAGATGCATAAAATTAAGGCTGATGGAATACAATAACATTTAAATTTGCATCTTCAATTGTTCTGGGTACAGTTGCAACCAACCTCAAAGTGGAAGTGAGGCTGTTGTTGCCTGCTACTGTTCAGAAGCCTTGGTGAAGGAAGCAGCTAGCCACACATCAGTAAACATACCAGAGCGGTATTAAGACTTGAGAACTCAACTTCATTTTAATCTTTTCCCTCTAAATAGTTTGGATTAACAAAGATACAACAAGCAGTAGCTTCCAATACTGTGACTTCCCCAATGTAATTAGCTATAGCAAGTAGGCAGCTGGAGACAATAAATGTCCTCATGCGAATCGGACAAATCGTACTAACTTCTTGGAAACAATGTGCTACCAAATACAAAATTTCACAACTTGCCTTGTGCAGCAATGATGTGAATGGGGATGCAGAATTAACCTTACAAGCAGCAAGGGAGTGAGTGGGCTGACCAATGCAAACACTGTTCCTGCAGAATTTGATCATGAAATCAAATTAATAACAGGATCGCAACAGAGAAATGTGGGTCAGACCAAACAGAGGGTAAACTGAACAAGTTTATTTCAGTGAAACATTTTAGAAAATTAATACAGGAAACCTCAATTTGAATGCGCCTATAAAACAGCACATAATTTAGTCCAGACAGACCAGTGAGCAATAACGCTTGACACCGATTAAAACATTTGGAAGTTGGTATATAATGCCATACATAAAGAAAATATAAATGCGATGGATGGTGTTAAAAGTGGAGGGGTTGAGAAGTGGAGAGATGGGGGATTTAAGGAGAGAATTTATACACAGACTGCAGAGCTTGGAAGAGTATTCAAGAGGGTTGCTGGAGGAGAACAGCAAATGCTTTGAGGCAAGAGAAGGCTAGAGAGAGAAGGGTTGACTCTTTTCAATGTTTTCTTTTTAATAGTGCCCATTCTGATTGAACAGATAATGGTGGACAAGGACTGCTATCGGTCAGCAGGACTCTGGGTGACATAACATTTATGCAATATGGAGAATGGGACTTGCTGGCAGAGAATCAGGACAGCAAAATGTGGAAGAGGCAGCAGCACAAAAAAAAACAATTGAAGACAAATACAAGAGATTCTGGAAAAGAGTTTAAATGCTGAAAATGCTCAAAACACTCCAAAGCAAAATATGTCAAGATGGGGCTGTTAAGACTTGCGAAACTGTCTATACGGTCTGTTATCTACAATTTATTATCACTCAGTCTTTTTCTCTTCCCCCACAAGTCTCAAGCGTTTTTTGTTGAAAACAAAGAACATATTCTTTGACAATATCTTTCTGATACAATTGCAATTTGCTGCCATTCTATACAGACCCATTGTTTCCATTTAATGTACTCATGCAATTTGAGTATTTTTACAAAACATGCCAATTAGGCCTCAAAACAGCTACCATTGTAGGTGTGGTTTACTGGATTACTTTATCCCTAGATTAACATTTTTATCCTTAAAGAATGATATGATAAACATTTCATAACAAAAAGCAAAAATCATTTCTCAAAAGGTGATTGTTAATTAAATTTTGCTGCTGATATCTTTCACCTGTTGTTGGAACATATTGTTATAGGGTAGATTATTTTTCAGCTCTATGGCAGTTTCTCTTTCAGCCAACAAGAGGCTGCGAACAAAGTTGATTGCACATAGATGAACTTCTAACAATTAACCTCAAAAGCCTAGTAACAAGTCATTATAAATTCAATATCAAAATGTCCTGTTATTAAATTTGTCCAGAAACACATTTATTATATGTAGGACATTCTAATGTCAGTCACAATCAATATTTCCTTGCACATTTGTCTTATTAAAAATGATATCCCGCCCACAATGTTTATAAATAGCGGTTTATATAAATCCCATAGGGTCTTTGAAGAGATGCTTACTGCCTCGAATAAATATCAATTTTGTTTGAAGCAAATTATTGCAAAAATCAATTTTGCTGCACTAATATCTCACGAGCTGCAAAGCAACAAGTGGTATTAACAATTCCAGCATTTTTAGTTGGAACCTTACAATGCAAATTGTGGCCACATCTTTAGGTCTGCTTTTCATATATCAAATAGATAACATCTTTGAAATGTCCATGCTGCGAGGGCAGGAGAAAGTTGAGATTATAATTCTATCCAATTGAAGATGTTGCCACTCAAAGGTACCACTTTACATTCAGAAGCACCCACAGATATTTATAGAAGAGATGCAAGTCGTAAAAATTACAAGAAGTCTGGTTAAAAGAGCAATTTACAAAAATGTTTGAGGAAGGAGACAAGGGAAGGTACAAATGGAATATGCTTGGAGAGGGTGTTAAATAAAGTATTGATAAAGTATAAAGTACAATTCTACCACTAACTGTACAAAGGAGGCCAAACATCCAAGGGTGTTACTGCAAAGTTACACGTGGCAGACATTGTGCAAAATGAGGAAGACTCTTGCATAAAATTGAATTAAGTTGTGAAATGAGAAAGAGGTTCTGTCCACCTTGTCTACACCTCCCATAATTTTATGTATCTTTATCATCTTCCATCAATCTTTGAGGTTCCAGAAACAATCCAAGTCTACCCAACCTTTCCTAGTAGCAGAACCCCTCTAATCCAGGCAGCTTCCCGATATACCACTTCTGCACCCTCTCCAAAACTTCTAAATCGTTCCTGTAATAGAGCAACCAGACCTGCACGCAAAACTCCAAATGCAGCATAACCAAAGTCCTATAAAGTTGCATTGTGACTTCCTGACTCTTACTCAATGCCTTTAGCAATGAAGGCAAGCATACCATGTGACCTATTTACCACCCTGTCTACTTGTGTTGCCACCTTCAGGGCACTATGAACTTGGACTCCAAGATACCTCTGCACATCAGTGCTATCAAGGGTCTTGACATTAACTGTATACTCTCCACTTACATTCAACTTCCCAAAGTCCAACACCTCATACTTGCTTGTATTAAACTACCTGCCATTTCACTGCCCCTTTCTGCAGTTGATCTATTTCCCACTATCTACTGACAGCCTTTCTCACTGTCTGGAACTCCTCTAATTTTGCTGCATCAAATCTCACTCACCAACCCATCCACAAGTTACATCCAAGTCATATACATATCACATACTGCAGAGATCCCAGCATAGATCCCTTCAAAACTCCACTGGTCAAAGACCACCAGCTAGAATATCTTCCTTCCACGACAACCCTCTGCCTTCTATGAATAAGCCATACGACCAACTCATCGCAAGTCACAGTGCATATAAAGAGTCTGGATCAGCCTATCATGGAAGACTTTACCAAAAGCCTTACTAAAATCTATATAGACACAACACCCACTGCCCTACCTTCAATCACCTTCATCACCTCCTCAAAAAACTGCATAAAGTTATTAAGACATACCCCCCTTCTTAAATAAAGGAACAACATTCATCACTCTCCAGTCATCTAAGACCTTGCCTGTGGCTTAAGAAACAAAGATCTTCATCAAGGCCCCCCCACTATCTCCTCTGTTGCCTCTCTTGATAACCCAAAATAGATCCTAGTAGGCCCTGAGGACTAATCCACTTTAATATTCAAGAGCCTCAGCACTCAAACTGCCCCCCATATATGTATTCTCCACACTGATCTCACTATCTCCAAAGACCTTCTCTTTGATGCATACAGATTCAAAGTACTCATTTAGCATCTCGCCTACATCCTTCAGCAAGCAAAGATCATTCAAGTTATCCTTGAGCAGTCCTACCTTCTCCCTGGTCACCCTCTTATGTTCAACATAAATAGAGAAAGCATTGGGATTTTCCTAAATCCGATTTACCAATGGCATTTCCTGGCCCATTTTGTCCCTTTTCCGACTCGTTACATTTCCCAAAAGCCCCAACTAATGACACCTTAAACCTGACATGTGCTTCCATTTTCTTCCTGACCAAATTGACAACCTCCTTGGTTATTCACGGTTCCCTTGCCTTGCTGTCCTTCTCCCTCCTTACTGGAACATGCTGATCTTGCACTTTGATCAGCTGGCCTTTAAACAACTCCCACATGTCAGCTGTCGACTTACCCAAAAACAACTGCCCCCAATCTACCCGCTCTAGCCCCTGCGTAATGTCATTGCAATTTGCTTTGCCCCAATTAAGCATCTTCCCCCAACACCCAGAGCTCTATCCACTCAATCTCAAAGCGTATGGAGATACAAGATACATTTATTTGTCACATGTACCAATTGGTACAGTGAAATGTGTAGTCACCTTACAGCCATACGAATAAAAATGACCACAGACTCCAAAATGCTCTTCCACCGTAACTCCAATCACCTGACCAGGCTCGCTTCCCAATACAAGGTCCAAGATCAATAGCGTGCAGATTCTGTAAATATGATTCATAGTCAAACATTTTTTTTAAATCATAAGGAAGTTAACAAGAGCAAAGGGACAGACTATTTTTAAACTAACACGGCAGTAGAAAAATAAATAAACAATCCAAAAGGATATTTAGCTTGGAGCACAGGAAATAAGATGGAGCAGGTTTGAGAAAGATTAAACTGCAGAAATAGCACAAATAGAGAAAACACAAACCACAGATTATAAAACTTTTTTTTTAAACTAGGATCACGGACCAATTTAGAAAAGCTTTCCTGAAGCTATATCTAAAACGCAGCTGTACATAGTTCAGAGTCATTACATCTGCCAATAAGCGTTTCAGAAGGATAGAGCAAAGAAAATCACAAGATCTGCAGTACCCTAACTTACAACAGGATAGTAAAAATGCAAGGAAAGGATATTTTTGCACTTTGCTCATTTCCAATCAGGAAGGAAATACTACTTAGCTGGTCATTGTTAATGAGGTGGTTTGAAATTTTTTTGAAACAAATGAAAACAAGGGATACCAAATGATCGGGCTTGGTACAAAAATCTAGAAAATGAGAATTGATGGGTATATGCATGTAAATACATTATACATAATAATGTTAATCTTAAAATGATTTAAAATTTCCATATCTGGAGATAATGTCAAATTGAAAAGAGATTAACAATAGACAGCCTGGTGACACAAGTTGGCAGAATGAGCAGACACGTGGCAGATTGCATTTCATGCAGAAAAGTGCTAAATGATACACTTTAACAAAAATGAATTGAGAATAACAATATAGACTAAAGGAAGATTTGAAAAGGTGTGAAATAACAGAGACAATGTATGATAGTGCACCTTTCCTTGAAAGCAGAAGGCTATGCTCAGATGGTGGCTCGTAAAGTGCATGTGATCTGGGGAAATGGATGTCCAGGGTACAAAAGCAGCGAGGTTCTGTTGAACATGTACAAAACAATGGTTAGGCCAATCAGAATTGGACTCACTTTAAGAGCTAGCAGATGTTACAAAAGGAACCAGCATAGGTTCATTAGAATGGTTTAGGTATGCGGGTTCTCTGTTCTGCGAGTGGGATCAGAAATTGAATTGTTCCTCTTGGAGCAATGAGGTTGAAGATATTTGATAGATGTTCAAGATCATGACAGAGTAAAGATCGGGGAGCTTTTCCCATTACCCATGATTCAAGAAGGGTGGCACGGTGGAGCAGCGGTAGAGTTGCTAACTTACAGCGCATGCAGTTCATATTGCGTTAGTTCGATCCTAACTACGAGGTGCTGCCTGTACGGAGTTTGTATGTTCTCCCTGTGACTTGAGTGGGGTTTCTTAGAGATCTTCGGTTTCCTCCCACACTCCAAAAGATGAACAAGTATGTAGGTTAATTGACTTGATGTATGCATAAATTAGCACTAGTGGGTGTTGGATAGTGTTAATGGGCCGGGATCACTGGTCGGTGTGTACTCGGTGGGCCGAAGGGCCTGTTTCCACGCTGTATCTCTAAACTAAAAAAAAAGAGATAGGTTTTAAAATCTAGATTAATGATAAATTGAGGATGATAAACTATTTTAAAAACTCAGGATATGGAATTTACTGCCTTGATGGTGTAAGAATAAAATCAAATTAGTGAATCCAAATGAGAAGTCTGGAAAGGGTGCAAAGCCATGTCTGAAAGGTTGATTTGAGGGGCCTTTTCCCCCCCGAGAGCATAGGAGGCATATAAAACCACAACAGGCCAAGGTCTTATCTATAGGACAGAGGAATTAAAAACATAAGTTTAAGGCAAGACAAGAAAAATTCAAAGAACCCGAGGGGCAACTTTTTCTAGAGGGTGGTGTGTACATGGAATGAGCAGTCAGAAGTGGTAGAGGTGGATTCAATTACAGCCTTTAAAAAAGAAACTTGCACAGGCACGTGATTAGAAAAGGTTCACCTATGACTGCACACCTGTACATGGTACTAACACCATCATCAAGTATGCAGATGATACAACGGTGATTGGCCTCATCAGCAACAACGATGAGTCGGCCTACAGGGAGGAGGTCCAGCACTTAGCAGCATGGTGCGCTGACAACAACCTGGCCCTTAACTCCAAGAAGACCAAGGAGCTCATTGTAGACTTCAGGAAGTCCAGGGGCGGCACGCACACCCCCATCCACATTAACGGGACGGAGGTGGAACGTGTTTCTAGCTTCAGGTTCCTGGGAGTCAACATCTCCGATGACCTCTCTTGGACCCACAATACCTCAACTCTGATCAAGAAGGCTCACCAGCGTCTCTTCTTCCTGAGGAGACTGAAGAAGGTCCATCTGTCTCCTCAGATCCTGGTGAACTTCTACCGCTGCACCATCGAGAGCATCCTTACCAACTGCATCACAGTATGGTATGGCAACTGCTCTGTCTCCGACCGGAAGGCATTGCAGAGGGTGGTGAAAATTGCCCAACGCATCACCGGTTCTTCGCTCCCCTCCATTGAGTCTGTCCAAAGCAAGCGTTGTCTGCGGAGGGCGCTCAGCATCGCCAAGGACTGCTCTCACCCCAACCATGGACTGTTTACCCTCCTACCATCCGGGAGGCGCTACAGGTCTCTCCGTTGCCGAACCAGTAGGTCCAGGAACAGCTTCTTCCCGGCGGCTGTCACTCTACTCAACAACGTACCTCGGTGACTGCCAATCACCCCCCCCCCCCCCCCCCCCGGACACTTATTATTATTTATTCAAATCATTTGCTATGTCGCTCTTCCAGGGAGATGCTAAATGCATTTCGTTGTCTCTGTACTGTACACTGACAATTAAAATTGAATCCGATCTGAATACGCAACAGCCAAAGGAAAGTGGGACCATCCCGATTAAGCAACTGTCAGCAGGGAAAAGTCGAGCCGAGTGGTCTGTTTCCATTCTGAAAAGCTCATCCTCTATGACTATGTGAAGCAAATGAGAAAACACAATTTGGGTGAAGTTGAGAAAATGTAATTGAATAGATCATAATCACAATCATAATAGTACTTTATTTGCCAAATATGTTTCGCAACATACGAGGAATTTGATTTGCCAGTCATACCAATAAAGAGCAACAAGACACCCCAATAAATTTTAAACATGAACATCCACCACAGCGACTCCCCCACATTCCTCACTGTGATAGAAGGCAAAAAAAGTTACATTCTCTTCCCTGCTTTGTTCTCCCGCGGTCGGGGCACCAGAACCTTCCGTTGTCGGGGCGATCCTGGCTCCTGCAGCCAGCAGTCGAG
This sequence comes from Amblyraja radiata, assembly GCF_010909765.2. NCBI lineage: Eukaryota > Metazoa > Chordata > Chondrichthyes > Rajiformes > Rajidae > Amblyraja > Amblyraja radiata. The sequence goes on from NC_045968.1 coordinate 18,875,591, forward strand.
CCCTCCGTGTCGAGGTGATCAAGCTCCCGCATCAGGGGGATTTCAGCTTCCACGCGCCGGGCGATCAGACCCCAGGTCGGGGCTAGTTGAACCTTCTGCGACTTGAGCTTCCCGGCATCAGCCTCAACCCGAGACTGCGAGTTCCTCGATGTTGAAATACGCAGGCCGCAGATGGAGCGTCGATCCCAGGCAAGGGATCGCAGGCTCCGATGGCAAGTCCACGGCCCCACAGTGGGGCTCAGTCAGTCTCGAGCAAGGCCGCCAGCTCCATGATGTTGGGCCACAGAGTGACTGGAAATATGATCCGGAAAACAATTGCATCTCAAACGAAAATAGATACAATACATTTAAAAAGCGCTGGAAGATAAAATCCCAATACAGATGGCTTGCTTTATTGCATTTTGAAAGATATTAACCGGAAGCAGAGGCATTGCTGCACACATTTATTAATTAATTGAAAAAAATGTGTAATAGCACAGGATTGATAGGAATGTTCTACAATCAACTCACTGGACTCAAATGGGCAAATTCTTATCCTGTAAAAATTCCAATGTTAGTTGTTGGTAGCTCAGAGCAAAGGCAAACTAAATACTTGATCCATGTCCAGGCAGTTTGTGAGTGCATGAACAGAACAAAGGACTCACAAAAGGCCAAACTACTAAAAATCAGTGGACGCCAAAGAAGAATTGATCAATGAAGGCAAGAAACTATTTTACAGACTCATCATGAGGGGATACCCAATAGAACGTCTTTAAAAAATAAAGTTCCATCTGTGAGGAAGAATATAACTGGTGGTCATAATTACAAGGTGGTCACCAAGAAATTATGCTGCAAGTTCGGAGAAAACACTACTTTAGAAGAGGGGGTGGCCAGGGTGTAATTCGCCCTTGATTATGCTGCTGGCCTTGCCGCGGCAGTGCGAGGTATAAATGGAGTCAATAGAAGGGAGGTTGGCTTGTTTGATGGTCTGCATCCACAATTCGTTGCAATTTCTTGTGATGAAAATTCGGATCAGCATGGACAACCTGCTGCGGCTCTAACAAACAGTATAGATTCATTTAAAAAGGTGATACGATCAGCACAAGAGAATAGTGGCGTATATGAATTAGATTTACAGACCCATCATTTATTTATTTGCCACTGCACTCCACAATTTGAGATTTGTAATAGAAAAAAAATCACATGTGGTTAAAGTGCACATTGTCAGATTTTATTAAAGGGTATTTTTATACATTTTGGTTTCACCATGTAAAAATTACAGCAGTGTTTATACATAGTCCCCCATTTCAGGGCACATTAATGTTTGCGACACATGGCTTCACAGGCGTATGTAATTGCTCAGGTGTGTTGAATTGTCTCCCCAGTGCAGGTATAAGGGAGCTCTCAGCACCTAGTCTTTCCTCCAGTTTTTCCATCACTTTTATTGCTGTTTATCAACACGAGGACCAAAGTTGTGCCAACAAAGCCATTATGAGACTGAGAAACACGAATAAAACTGTTAGAGACATCAACTGTTGGTGGAACATCATTAAGAAGAGAGTACTGGTGAGCTTATTAATGGCAAAGGGACTGGCAGGCCAAGGAAGACCTCCACAGCTGTTGACAGAAGAATTATCTCTATAATAAAGAAAAATCCCCAAATACCTGTCCAGCAGATCAGAAACACTCTTCTGAAGTCAGGTATGGATATGTCAATGACCACTGTCCGCAGAATACTTCATGAACACAAATACAGAGGCTACACTGCAAGATGCAAATCACTGGTTAGCTGCGAAAATAGGATGGCCAGGTTACAGTTTGCCAAGAAGTACTTAAAAGAGCAACCACAGTTCTGGAAAAAGGTCTTGTGGACAGATGAGACGAAGATTAACATATCAGAGTGATGGCAAGAGTAAAGTATGGAGGAGAGAAGGAACTGCCCAAGATCCAAAGCATACCGTCTCATCAGTGAAACAGTGGTGGGGGTGTTATGGCCTGGGCATGTATGGCTGCTGAAGGTACTGGCTCACTTATCTTCATTAATGATACAACTGCTGATGGTAGTAGCATAATGAATTCTGAAGTGTATAGACACATCCTATCTGCTCAAATTCAAACAAATGCCTCAAAACTCATTGGCCAGCAGTTCATTCTACAGCAAGACCATGATCCCAAACATACTGCTACGGCAACGAAGGAAATTTTCAAAGCTAAAGATTGGTCAATTTTTGAGTGGCCAAGTCAATCACCCGATCTGAACGCAATTGAGCATGCCTTTTATATGCTGAAGAGAAAAACTGAAGGGGACTAGCCCACAAAACAAGCAATAGCTAAAGATGGCTGCAATACAGGCCTGGCAGAGCATCACCAGAGAAGACACCCAGCAACATTTGATGTCCATTAATCACAGACTTCAAGCAGTCATTGCATGCAAAAGATATGCAATAAAATACTCAACATGACTACTTTCATTTACATGACATTGCTGTGTCCCAAACATTATGGTGCCCTGAAATGGGGGACTGTGTATAAACACTGCTGTAATTTCTACATGGTGAAAACAAAATATATAAAAGTGGCCTTTATTAAAATCTGACAATGTGCACTTTAACCACATGTAATTTTTTTTCTATTACAAATTTCAAATTGTGGAGTACAGAGGCAAATAAATAAATGACTTGCCTTTGTCCCAAACATTATGGAGAACACTAGATGATCAAAGATAGCAAGAGATTCAGCAGGACATAAACTGATTTGTTCAAATAAACCAATCTTTTGGAACTTGCCCAGTTTAATCCTATATAATACCGTTTGATTCACCCCAATCTGAACCTGATATTGCCTCACACCATCTCCCAATTTGGAAACTCAGCTTAAATTCAGAAGCCAAGTACATTTAAACAGCAATAATTTTATTTTAAAATATCAGGATATAAACATTATAACCACTGTTTGTAACGTAGCTGCGCACTTCCTTACGTCACACCTGACATTTAGTATAAAGAAGCAGTATGAAGTCTCTTCTGCCCACCAAGTTCACACAGACCATAAATCAATTTAACCTGGCTGCTTCATTGCATTGTTCCATTCACTGTGCTTTATTCCAGGAGAAAAGAGACCCATGCTCCACAAATTAAATTCCTAAATCTTTCTGACCCAATCTGTTGCAATCTATTCTCAGACCTATATCCCAAATCTTCTTTAACTCTTGCTTTTTCACTGCCCCTTTCATCCTTTAGACTGCTTCTTAAACCTCTCAATATGAAAGTTACATTGCAGGAAATACTGTTCCAGTATCATTCCATGATTTAGCACCCATCTCATATTTCTCCTTTCCTTAAAGTCTTATCTTTCTTTCTTGTTACGATGCATGGCAGTCCTGTTACTACTTGTAACTTAATTGGAATGACAGTTTAAAAAAAGTAGGAAAAGGGGTTATTAAAAATCAAAGATTGTGTAATTAAAGCATCCTAATCCACCACTTTGGTTTTGGCGCGAGGCAGCCAACACACATATTTAATGCTTTGATGTTGAACGGAGAAGCAACAAAATAAACATAAACAATTTCTGTCCAAATTTTTCCATTGTAAATATTTGCAACAAAATACACATTTCAAAAAGGAGCTATTAGATTTAAATGTTTGTTTTGTTGTGCAAAACAGAATTCACATCAGGAATGTGTTCACCCACAGAAATATTTGAACCAGTCATTTCGCGTTTCATCTTTGCAACAGTTCCCTGCCAGTAAAACACAACTCAAACAACAAGAATGCATACAATTGCCAGAAAGCATCTTAACGAAAAAAAGCGCAAACAATCGCAGATAATTTGAAGTTAACCTCCGAGAAGGACCAATGTGTATTTTAGCGTGGAATGTTACGCACAAATTAGTCACGTTTTTGGTCCCCCTGTTCATCTTACTTATTACAGTTTTCCTGCTCAAAGAAATCTGCATGTGCTCACAAGTAGGTGTCAAAGTCCTCTTAGATCTAATATTTCAAACACATTGAGGAAATTCCACACATTAAACTTATCTCCAGGCAGTTCTTTCCAAAATAAACTATGAACCTGGCTTGATTCCACAATACTTTATAGACTTTTGGGTCAACTCAAGTTACCATGAGGCACTGCTGTTTGGAACATTGTTGGCTTAATACTTAATTATACCATAACTTCACAATCACTATTCATGGATTCACTCGGGCATGAGTGAGGGGACATTTAAAAAAAAGTGTAACTTAGGACCAAGCAGTCCAATAGACATCAAGGCGAGGAGGAGAGTACAGGGTGTCTAGAGGAAAGAGGACATTAACCAAGGACAAAGGAGGCAGCAAGGGGCTGTGGAATCCACGTACTGCTTTCAGTCTGAAGAAGGGTGTCGACCCGAAAGGTCACCCATTCCTTCTCTCCAGAGATGCTGCCTGTCCCGCTGAGTTACTCTACCATTTTGTGTCTGTCTTCTGTTCAGACACCCATTCCTAAGTGGCTTCGAAATGCAAAGATACAGAGCTTGGTCTCCAATCTTGAACCTCTAACCCCACCCTCCCAGTGCCTAGATGATGGATCAAGTTGAAATCCTTTCTCATTTAGTTCAGTGAGCGGGCTGGGGTGTAACTTCGGCATTACAATTCAAAATAAAATCACACACCCAGGCATCTTCAACCTACAAACACATTACAAACACATGGTTTTGGTCTCTTATTTCGGGGGGATGCGACTTCTCTTGTCGTATCCCCCGTCTCCGCCTGCGTCGAGGCCTAATAGTGGAGCTGGCGGCCTCGGAGCTGGGGCAGCGGCGACCCGACCCCGGAGCGGGCAGCGGCAGTGGCGGCCCGACCCCGGAGCGGGCAGCGGCAGTGGCGACCCGACCCCGGAGCAGGCAGCGGCAGTGGCGACCCGAACTCGGCGCGGGCAGCGACTGTGGCGACCCGACCTCAGAGCGGACAGCGGCAGCGGCGACCCGACCCCGGAGCGGGCAGCGACTGCAGCAGCAGCCACCAGACCTCGGAGGACCGGCCGCGGGCCCGGTGGACGACATCGTCGGGAGCTCGCAGGTTGGTGACCTGTTCTGCGGAGCTCCCGCGACAACAGCTGTGTCCTCTGGACTGGAGGGCCGCAGCTTCGGCGGCTTCGACCACCCCGGGCCGCGGAGCTGAACCGGCCCGTTCGCGGAGCTTGGATTCAGCCGCGGGACTGACATTACTTACCATCGCCCGGCGGGGTCACAACATCGGAAGCCTGGATCGCCTCGGCGCAGAGGGAGAATAAGAAGGAAAGAGACAAAAACTTAAGACTTTTGCCTTCCATCACAGTGAGGAGTATTCAACTCACTGTGGTGGATGTTAATTTGTGTTTTTGTGTGTGTTTTTGCCATTTTTTACTATATGTAGGACTGCAAGGCAACAAAATTTCGTTCAGACCGCAAGGTCTGAATGACAATAAAGGCTACTTTACTTTACTTTACCTTGTTTCCCCCAAATCACCCTTGAATCAAAATGACTGAAAGAGAAGTCACTTCTGCTTTTATCAATAGATGTTGAACCAGAAGAGAAAAAGGACAAAGTGCTGGAGTAACTCAGCAGGTCAGGCAACATCTCTGGAGAACATGGATAGGTGATGCTTCGGGTTGAGATTCTTCTAACTCTAGTAATTTGTGTCCTTTCATGTATTATCTAGCATCTGCCGTTCTTTGTTCTCATATTTTGAGCCACAACAGGTTTGATCTATTTGCTCGGGTTTGTACATTGGTTAAAGGAAACCTAACCAGGCAAAATAGAAGTTAATAGCCAATATTATGCCTGTTAATCTTTACAAGCCTCAATAAATCGCTGCATGTTTGCGACAGATTCACTTCTCAAGCACTCTGCTAAATGGGTCTTTTTGCAGAGAAAAACTGCACATGCTATAACTTCATCCATTAGCACAGTTAAATTTCAAGTTCAGCCATTTCTACGATGTTTCGGCATTACTTTGGCAAGCATTGTACAGGTGTCAGAGGTTATGGGGAGCAGGAGAATAGAGTTAGGAGGAGAGATAGATCAGCCATGATTGAATGGTGGAGTAGACTTGATGGGCCGAATGAACTAATTCTACTACTGTCCCTTATGACCTTTGATCTTACTTTGCTCCCATCCGTTGTTGTTGGGGCCTAGCACCGTGGAGCGGCCTCCAACCGGAACGACCTGGGGGCTCCAGTCGCGGAGCCTGCGGAGCTGTGGACTTACCATCGTGGGGCTGGCCGGCCTCGGAGCGTGGGGAGCGGTGGTGGCTCGCTGCTGCAGCCCGACCCCGGAGCCCGGAAGCACTAGCTGCAGCTGCAGGTCCGGTGGACTGGGACATCGGGAGCTCGCGGGTCCGGGTGAGAGACCGCTTTCCGGAGCTCCCGCAACGCGACTTCTCCAGCCCATGTCGCGGGGTTGGAACGACCCGGAGAGAGGCCGTACATCGTCCGGCGCGGCTTCAATGGCCGCGGGACATTCCAGCGCCCGCCGGGGGCTCCAACTGCGTGACATTTAGACCTGGAGCGGGGCCGTACATCGCCCGGCGCGGCCTAAAATGGCCTTGGGACATCGCCCGCCTGGGGCTTCGACATCGGGGGAAAATGGTGCAGGGGAGAGAAAAGACTTTGCCTTCGATCACAGTGAGGAGGAAATTCACTGTGATGGATGTTTGTGTAAATTGAATTGTTTGTATATCTTGTAAGAATTGTCTCTGGTTGTATGGCTGTGGAAACTAAGTTTCATTTGAGCCTCACTGAGGTTCAAATGACATGTAATAAATATTGAATTCAATATTCAATATTCGATATTCCATTGCTGATGAGCTAATTTCCCCATTTCCTGCCATTCTGTTTGTGGTACAGTTCCAGGCTACAATAAAGTTCCAATTTCCATAGCACAAAAATAAATCCATGGAAGCAATGGAACAGAAGGGACAGAAGCCTGGAAAAATATGCGCCAGCATCATTCCTTAGGACAATCTGCCAGATCAGCAATCTTCAACTCCCTCAGTGATCTTCAATCCATTGGAGTAAAACAAAGCTAGGAGACCTAGACATCATTCAGCCCCGGGCAAAACCAACATACACACCACACAAGAGGCAAGTACAGTACATCTAGGATGAAAGAGCATTTGTAACCATCATTTGCCAATTAAAGCAATTTCTTTTTTGAATACCTCAGCATCACCACAGAAAATACTGCAGTCTAGAAACAAAGAGCAATAGTATCGCCAAGGAACAGGTTGTTAATTGGTTATTCAGCAACAAGGTACATTTTACAGATATATTTCAACCCACATGCAGATAGTATAGACCAGATCTATATTTTTTACCCATCCATAAATGGCATGACAAGGGGAGCCAAAATCGTACATTACATTTTTCAAGTCAGGATTGGCCGCTATTTGAAGGAGAACCTGAACGTGACAATGGTATCATGCACTTGCTATCTTTGTCCTTCTTGGTGGTAAAGATAACAAGGCTACAAATGACAGCAAAGAAACCAAGCTGAGTAACTGTAGTGCATATTGTAGAACAAACGCACAGCAGCCAAATTATAACAGTTACCGAAGGAATTAATGTTTTGAAAGGACCAGTTAAGATAATCATTTATCCTGGCTGGTGTTGAGTTTCTTTGCTGTGATGGAGCTAGAGTCATTCGGAGAATAGCACACCCCTGACGTGTGCCACAAGGCAATAGAACGGCTTTGTAGTGTCAAAAAGCCAGCCATATGTTTTCTGCTCTTCCCATTTTCAAAACGTTTCTATTGTTTACAATATCAAGAGTGTACTGCAATGACATTCCCAGATGAGTATTTCCCACCCCTCTAAAAACAATAAAAAGCTATCCAAGATTCATGGCAAAAGGATTTGAGTATAATAATAATAATAATAATACATTTTATTTGTATAGCGCTTTTCAAGGACTCAAAGTCGCTTTACATGGTGAGTCAAGAACAAAACAAAATAGAGCAGTAAGACAGAGATGCAAAGGGGAGGGGGACATGGGACTAAGGGTATGCAGAGGTGAAGAGATGGGTCTTGAGGCGGGACTGGAAGATGGTGAGGGACTCAGAAGAGTATAGGAACAGGGAGGTTCTACTGCAGTTGTACAAGGTCTTGGTGGGACCACACCTGGAGTATTGCGTACAGTTTTGGTCTCCTAATCTGAGAAAAGACATTGTTGCCATAGAGGGAGTACAGAGAAGGTTCACCAGACTGATTCCTGGGATGTCAGGACTTTCATATGAAGAAAGACTGGATAGACTCAGCTTGTACTCGCTAGAATTTAGAAGATTGAGGAGATATCTTATAGAAACTTACAAAATTCTTAAGGGGTTGGACAGGCTAGATGCAGGAAGATTGTTCCCGATGTTGGGGAAGTCCAGAACAAGGGGTCACAGTTTAAGGATAAGGGGGAAATCTTTTAGGACCGAGATGAGAAAAACATTTTTCACACAGAGTGGTGAATCTCTGGAATTCTCTGCCACAGAAGGTAGTTGAGGCCAGTTCATTGGCTATATTTAAGAGGGAATTAGATGTGGCCCTTGTGGCTAAAGGGATCGGGGGTATGGAGAGAAGGCATGTACAGGATACTGAGTTGGATGATCAGCCATGATCATATTGAATGGCGGTGCAGGCTCAAAGGGCCGAATGGCCTACACTTGCACCTATTTTCTATGTTTCTATGTTACTAAGATAAACCAAATATTTGACCGAAAAGAAATGACCATATGTAAAATTTATTGCAGCAATTCGCCAAGAACTTGCACCACTCCTTCAAACTCCACTAGTGGAAAGGCAAGGAGCACAGAAACCTCAGTAAGTTCCCCTCATAAAACATACCCACTCATGAACTTGGACACACATTGCCATCCTTTCACTTTAATTGGCAGAATTCCCCATTAAAAAAACCCTGCAAATACTGGTTTACACCAAAAACACAACATGAGGAGTAACTCAGTGGGTCAGGCAGCAAAACTGGAGAAAATGAATTTGTGATGTTTCGAGTTAAGACCCTTCATCAGAACATCTTAAGGATTTTAATAATTCAAGATGGTAGCACACAATCATCTCCCTGAACCAAGTAGCTTATAAACAACCCAAATCCAGCCAATCCAAAGTAGTATCAAGCCCGCCCTCGGTCTCCTCCTCCTCCTCCCCTTTTTCCTTCCTTCTCCCCCCCCACCCCCCATCAGTCTGAAGAAGGGTTTTGGCCCGAAACGTCGCCTATTTCCGTCGCTCCATAGATGCTGCTGCACCCGCTGAGTTTCTCCAGCAATTTTGTGTACCTTCGATCTTCCAGCATCTGCAGTTCCTTCTTGAAAACATAGTATCAATATATTACTTTATACATTTCCATTTAAGTAGAAATGCATAAATTGAACTTGTTTATCAGTCGATTCACTTTAGGGAATGAGACAAATGTCATGAGACATCTTGCTTATGCACAACCAAAAACAAATGAGAACATAAAATATGTCAACAATCATTGTAACAATGCAGTTCTTCTTGTGACAGGAATGAAAATGTTTACATTGACACCTCAAAAGAGTTCAATGGAAAACACTAATTAGTAGTCATTTCACAAACTGCCCTTTTATCGGCATTGTTAATGACAACCCAATCCTGTTACCAGGAAAAGGATACTAGATTTAGCAAAATGAAGCAAAACTGGCAATGAGTCATGTTTCCTGAACTTGAGCTAAATCTAGGCACTTTTAAATTAGCATCAGATTTACTGCCTGCTTTCATTGCCTACATCTGTGACAGTTGCCTGAAATGTTTTTACATCCTTATAAATGTAACATCGGGAAATACTTTTTAATCAAAATAACACCTCTCTATACCAGGGGAGTATAGAAGATCAAATTGGAAAACTCTCTTTGACTGTAGTGGATCCAAAATTGAATGAGGCAAGCGCTTCAAGAGGAATGTAATTTTCTTTCCCTGACAGCAGCCAAAGCGTAATGTGGGAAAATGTAGTTATGATATGAAACTTCACTTTGGCAGGAAGATCAGAAAAAGGTGTTTTAAATGGTGAGTTAGTAGAAGTGAGTGCATAAAGAAACCTTGGTGTGCTGGCTAGTGAAACAAAATAAATAGGCAGGTCCAGAAAGCATCATATATATTACGTGTAGGAAGGAACTGCAGATGCTGGTTTAAACCGAAGATAGACACAAAAAGCTGAAGTAACTCAGGGGGACAGGCAGCATCTCTGGAGAGAAGGAATGAAGAAGGGTCTCAACCTGAAACATCACCCATTCTTTCTCTCCAGAGATGCTGCCTGTCCCGCTGAGTTACTCCAGCTTTTTGTGTCTATCATAAATGCTATGCACTCTTATATTGCACTATTGTTGGAGTTTAATCAATACTTACTCCAAACTGTACAATTTACTGACATGACATCTCCAAAACTGTGTTGTTTTGGAATTCACGACCAAGATTTAATTGCTTTAGAAAAGAGAAAAGAGTTACACCAGCTCTTTGTGTCTAAGCTCTACAAATTAATAAGAGATCAGCCCAGTAAAATGAAGGGGAAATAAAATGTCTTCACTGAGATCTGTGAAACAGAGGAATTGAGGATGTTCAATCACCATGCATTTGAAGGCCAAGATCATTCGTTTTTCACATCGAGGAATTTGTGTATTGAATAAAAAAAGTTAACTCTTTTTCCTTCAGTTCATTAAGATCCTTAAAGGAATTGTTCAGTACCAATAATTTATTCTTGATTACCAACTTCCTGTCATTACTTAAAATACTTATACTAACAAAGCATAGCAGCAGTTGGAAGCTCTCCTAATAAGCAGATCCGCAAATGAAATATACACAATATTTTAGAAATTAATCTTTTGTGCAAGTATTCAAATTTTGGGCCACTCTTCCATGTGGGACCAGTGGAAAGACCTTACTGAAGTCCACATTGACCACATCAACTGTCTTCATTAATGCACTTCCTCACCTCTTCAAAAATACAATCTAATTATTTGGACTAGATTGTACCATGCTGACTGCCTTTGATAATCACTGCCATTTCAAGTCGGAATTGATCCTGTCAATTGCATTTGCCCTACCTCCCTACCACTAACGTCTGTAATAACTTCGTTTATCACTGCCATCCCTTCCGAATGAAGGTCCTTTAAAATTAATAATCCAGAACCCTTCGAACTTGTGGTGCAGGACTGGAATTTTTTTGCAGACTATTTGACACATTTCCTAATGCCATAACACACTTTTAAATTACGTTTTTTTATTCCAAGATGTTGTTCAGGAGCATAATAAATTCTCCAGTGACTTCTGCAAATTTAAAGGGACCACTGGAAACATCACCCGGCAAATCAGATGCCGAATAGTTTGGATTGTCAAACAAGACAGTGGATTATCAGAGGGTACTGCATCACTCTATTCGACTTCATTTGGTTGTCCGATTATGTATTACATACATGTCGATGATTTTATGGCTGTAACCATCATTATCTTGTATACCACGTACTCTCAACTTCATGTTAAGGAGGAATTTCATTGAATCCTTGGGAATATAACAATCAGTAAGGAAGTTTATTGGACAAGTATTCACATAGAAGGAATTTGCCTTGGTGCTCCACCCACAAGTAACAACATGACATAGTGACAGTTACGAATGACTCAGAAAACACAAAACATTAATAATAAAACATTAATGATAAAACACCATTGATCAAGCATGTGAACCAACAAAATACCAGATCAAAGGGAGGCTACAGATTTTTGGCTGTTGAGTAGAGCAACTAGCGGATAAAAACTGTTTTTATGTCTGGCTGTGGCAGCTTTGACAGTCCGGAGTCGCCTTCCAGAGGGAAATGATTCGAAGAGTTTGCGGCCAGGGTGAGAGGGGTCAGAGATGATCATGCCCGCTCGTTTCCTGGCCCTTGCAGTGTACAGTTCATCAATGGAGGGAAGGTTGCAGCCTATAACCTTCTCAGCTGATCGGACGATTCGCTGCAGCCTCCAGGTGTCGTGCTTGGTGGCTGAGCCGAACCAGACAATGATGGAGAAGGTGAGGACAGACTCGACGATGGCCGTGTAGAATTGGACCATCATTGCCTGTGGCAGATTGTGCTTCTTCAGCTGCCGTAGGAAGTACATCCTCTGTTGTGCCCTTTTGACTGTGGAGTCGATGGTAGCCCCCCACTTAAGGTCCTTGGAGATGATGGTTCCCAGGAACTTAAAAGACACCACAGATGTGACCTAAAGTCTACAATCAATTCCACTTTCTTAAGAGCATTGAGCTCTAGGTTGTTGCGATGGCACCAGGATGCCAGCTGTGACACTTCCTGTCTGTAGGCAGATTCCTCCCCATCCTGGATCAGTCCAATCAGGGTTGTGTCGTCTGCAAACTTGAGAAACTTGACAGAGGTGTCTGTGGAGGTGCAGTCGTTGGTGTAGAGAGAGTAGAGAAGAGGAGTGAGTAGACAGCCTTGCGGTGTTCCTATGCTGAGAGTTTGCAGGTTTGAGTTGTGCTTTCCCAGCCTCACATGCTGCTTCCTGTCTGTCAGGAAGCTGGTGATCCACTGATAGAGGAGTTGAGGCACAGTCAACTTGGAAGGTTTGGAGTGTCGTAGCTCTGGCACAATGGTGTTGAATGCAGAGCTAAAATCAACAAACAGGATCCTCGCATAGGTCCCCTGGCAATCTAGGTGCTGTAGGATGAAGTGCAGGCCCAGGTTGACTGCATTATCAACAGATCTATTGGCCCAATATGCAAACTGCATAGGGTCCAGCAGGGAGTTTGTGATATTTTTCAGCTTGGCCAGCACAAGCCTTTCAAGTGTCTTCATGACTACAGAGGTCAGTGCGACAGGCCTGTAGTCATTAAGACAAGTAATCCTTGCCTTTTTGGGTACAGGGACAATAGTGGAGACTTGGAAGCAGGCAGGGACAGTACATGTTTGCAGGGACTGGTTAAAAATGTCTGTTTGGCACAGAGCTGTTTGGCACAGAGCTTGAGAGTAGAGGGGGAAACATTGTCAGGTCCTGGAGATTTCCAGCTTTTCGGTCTTCTGAAAAGCCTCTCCACCTCCTCTATTTTTATTGTTGATGAAGTGATGTTGTTTAGCAAGGATGGTGTGGGTAATTGGGTATCAAGTGGTGATTGGAGGGGGGGGGGGGGGTGTAGATGTGCCCAGTCTTTGCAGACTGAGGTTAGGCTGTGAGTGGGTGTGAAGTGTTGGTTGCGGTGGGAACCCCAGTCTTTTCATACTGGAGTCTTGCTTTAAGTTGGTGTGAAGTGGTGAATGGGAAGGAGAGGATGCAGTGTCCATTCTTTGCAGACTGGGATCTGGCTGTGTTGGTTGGGGAGGGGGACCAGGGTTACATTTCTGATTTTCAAACCTGCAATAAAACTCATTCAGGTCGTTGACGATTGTCCAAAGATTAACCAGATCATAATACAAATTGTTGGAGTAACTCAGCGGGACGGGCAGCATCTAGAGAGAGGAGGAATGGGTGATGTTTTGGGTCGAGACCCTTCTTCAGACCCGCCTTCAAACTAATTTGATCACATTTACTGTTCTCCAATCATCTGACACCTCAGCCAGGGCTAGCAAATATTTAAGTTGACCGTCAGAACTGCCGTAATCTTTCTTCTCCAACAGCAGGCTGGAATTTCATCAGGCCCGAGGAAATTCATCTACCTTGAAATGCATCAATCCCCTCCCCAAATATCAAGTTCTTCTCCTTAGTGAATACAGATGACGACAATTATTCATTCAAGATCTTGCCCGTCCCCTCTGGCGCTTCACATAACGTTACACAAAGCACATCATGACTGTAATATTAGTCTCAAAATATATTTCAATAGGTACCTTCTAAAATTAATCTTTGACTTTAAATAAAATGAATATTGTTTTTTGTTCAAGCAGGCTTTCAGTAAAATGAAAGCGCTCCATAGATGCTGCCTCGCCCGCTGAGTTTCTCCAGCATTCGTCTACTTTCAGTAAAGTGAGTTGCTCTGTCAAATTACATTTAGTAAGCAATGTGTTCAATTTATAGTTTAACTGAGGATTTTTGATCATCTCCACATGTGCATTCTCCAACGTTTCTCCCCAAATTATTTTTACCAGAACTACAAATGAATTCCCATTACTCTTGTCCAATTATTAGATTTGATTAAAAAGAGGGTCACGGGATGTACAAATTGAAGACTGCCTTAATTTTTTGTCAGATTCTACAAATTTAGGTCAACTGTCGACACAAACATCTTTAAAATGCAGTTAGCATCTTCAGAATGTGTGCAAACAATAATATCTGCTCTACTGAAAGGCTACTTCAAACAAAATGGAGTGCAGACTCAGCCACCGGTCTGACAATTGATGTTAAATGCCTGAATTTTGAGAAAATTAACAGAGTACCACCCCCATAATTGATGTAAGCTAGGCTAGCTGGTGGGAAAATTAAAATCAATCATGCCAAGTAATTTTCATTCTTTCAAGCTGAGCCACTGAATGAACAGCACAAATATTTAGATATTGTACAATCCAACAAGTAAACATCAGTTAGATACAATGGGTTTAAAAATATTTAAGCTAAATTTGTTTTAAAGTAAATACATTTGCCCATTCATGAGCAACAGTAAAAAAAAAAGTTGGAGAATTCCCAGGGAAAAATAATGTGTAATGTAAAAGGACAAAGGAGCAATTTACAAACCAGGATTTAAACAGGCGATGAAAGCTACCTGGAGACTGGAAGCAGAGTTAAAGAAACAAATGCCAAAAGACAGGCCTGTAATACTCTCTGCACAAAGGACACAGTGACAAGAACATGGTTTACCTAATTTCAAATCATATTTACTGATCTATAAGAATGAACACATAAATTGAGCTTTCCACATTTATTTTTAAATCAGACAAATCAAACTTCATTTTGACGTGTGTTTTTGTGCTTGTATGAGCATAGCAACAGCAGAGATTTCCATATCACCCAATAATGCATCATATTGCAACGATAGAGCTAAAACCAAAGCCAAAAATTGGACCTAGACAAAAATACAACATATTTGGCAGCAAGCTAAGGGGCTGCCCCACTGCGGCGACCTAATTGACGAGTTTGAAAAAAATGTCATGTTGAAGACCTCCTTCAACCATGTAGAAGACTAGCTTCGAATAGCTTCGGGAAAATTGGACACCGAATTGTGGAGAGTGAAGACAACTTCCTTCGATCTCCTTCTACCTCGCTTCGACTGTTGAAGACCGTCTATGACTACCTTGGATTACCTTCGACTACCCTCGATTACCTACAAATAACATGCCGACCTACTACAACCTACTTCGACTAAACCTACGAGTAAAAAAAGTATCGATTTTTTCCATGGCGACCTTTAACTCGCAGGCATTTTTCAGCATGTTCAAAAATACGCCGTGACCTAGCCGAGGCCTCGAGTACGGGGGGGGGGGGGGGACGCCTACTCTCGAGCATGAAGGAGAGTTAAAGACCTCCTAGGACCTCATGTCAACCATGCTGCGAGTACGAGTCGAGGGCAAACTCTTCTGAACTCATGGATTAGGTCACCGCAGTGGGACAGCCCCTTAACTGCAAAAAGTTGTAACCACTGCCCAGTCCACCACCAGCTTTGACCTCCCCACCATCGAAGGGATCTATCAAAATCGTTGCCTCAAAAAGGCAGTCAACATCATCCTGGCCACACACTCATCTCACCACTGCCATTGGAAAGAAGGTACAGGGGCCTGAAAACTGTAACGTCCAGGTTCAGGAACAGCTACTTCCCTACAGCCATCAGGCTATTAAACACAACAACAAATAAGCTCTGAACTACAACAGACTATTATTATTATTGCACTATTTATTGGGTATGTGTATATATACACTCACAGAACTTTTTTTTTCTTTCTCCCGTTATGTACTATGTTTACATATTCTGTTGTGCTGCAGCAAGTAAGATTGTCATTGTCCTATCTAGGCCATGTGACAATAAAACACTCTTGGCTATTGCAGAGATCTAATTCTTTAAGCAAACTTTAAAGTGCCTTTATGCAAATTCTTTATGCAAACCACATGCCTTTATCTCCCTAACAAAGAGCCCTTAAATGTGCTAAAGGTCCTCTAAATGTCTTGACCTTTTATCCTTTACAAATGCTCAAACCCCAATTATTTGACAAAGCAATTGGGCACCTATCCCCATATCACCTGTGTAAAAGTCAAATGCATTTGGTAATGCACTGTGAAGTGGCATATGATGCAATTCCACATGACATTCAAATATAGCTATTGCTATTTTTGCCTCAAAGCAGTTTCTACTTTAGTGACACAAAAAATGTTCAGAATTTTGTTAAAGTGAAATGTCTTGAGATAGGCATGTCCAGAGGCATTTCTGCTCGACAAACCATGAGAATTTCCAGGATCTTGCCTGTTTGCTCCTAACCAAATGCCACCCACAAAAGTCAATATTGTGTTCTAAATCTCAATTCAAGCCATTCACGGAAACTAAGAATAACAAATGTTTCCAGAAGTACTATTGACTACATCCGTCACATCCAAAATTAAAGACCATTTCAGTACATTCATTTTGAATCAAAAATGAATTGCTGCCACTGATCGCATCAACTTCAATTTTCCTCACTGTCCAATTAATTTGTTCCTAATCAAAACCTATATAGACAATGCTACTACCTCTCTTAAAAAGGATAGTCATGCACTACTCAAACTCAAAAATATCTGTTTAAGAAGATGCTGCAACTGCAGATGCTGGAAAATCGAAGGTAGACAAAAATGCTGGAGAAACTCAGCGGGTGAGGCAGCATCTAACGAGCAAAGGAAATAGGCAACGTTTCGGGCCGAAACCCTTCAGATATCTGCCATCATTCCTTCATTAACTTGTGATTGTTGAAGTAGCTGTTAATGTATGCAATATCTGAAAAGGTATCCTCCTACCAAAACATCTCAACGATTGGCCCGCATTTGCTAGGTTCATTGGCTGAGATATCATAACAGCATTGGATAGGATAGAGGAGAGATCACTGCAACCCAAAGAGTAGACTGTCTGGAAATTGTTCTGACTCAAAGGGATATCTTAAGAGCAAATGGTTTCTATCCTGTGTTATAGATTTCTATGGTTCTACTTTTTTGAATAAAGGTATCAAGTGCAATTTAGACCTTGCACCATTTCACACCAGAAGATAGCAGTCAGGAATTTTTCATATTTTCAATGCTCTGTCTTTTGTCACTATTTGACCTCCCTTTTCTAAGCATACAAAAAGCAGAATATTGGAAAAGGATTATTCACCAGGTCCCTCAAGCCGGCTCTGCCATTCAGTATCATATCTGATCAGCCTCAATTCCTTTTTTAAACATTTATGTACTTCCTCTTCCAATATTTTCACTGATCCTGCTTCCACAGGCCTCTGGGGTGAAGAATTCTAGAATGTCATCACCTGCAAGAAGAAATTGCTCAGTTTTAAATGGCAACTCCTGTAACTGAACCTTGTTCAAGGCGATTTCAACACTAAAACATAACGTGCCCTTTGCCAGTAAATGGCGAGATGCATGTTTGTCTTGGGGGGGGGGGGGAGGGAGGGGGCAATATATTTTATATCTGACCCTTCAGTTTTACGTCAGCCACAGAGTAGCCCCATTAACAAACAATATCAAAAACTGACATTGACATTCACTACGTAGGCAGCACATTCACTTGACATTCACTGCGTACGCAGTTTCAGCCTCCAGATCCCTTCAACTGACAGAACAAATCAGTTGGTGCAAGTAAGGAAAGACTCTCCGATGTTACCAGCTGGATCATAGTTGCTGCTTACAGCCTGTGCATTGTTGTCAGTGCATCAGAAGTAATTTCTACAAATATTTGACGCATTCCATGAGCATGGGCCAAGCGTTTTTTGTTTTTTTTTACCCATTTCATGTCCAAGAACAACTCCAATTATACAGGAAAAACAATTCTGAATATTCTCCCCACAATGCTCTCAAATCCCTCTCCATCACTTCCTTTAAAACAATCCCGTTTATTCTTTGGGTACTTAAATTCCATCCAATACAACAACTATGGGGGATCTAATCTATACACAGACTAATCAAATGTGCTGATATTGGGAGGAAGTTGAACTCATCGAATGGTACATATCTGCTTTTGCATATTTTAATAATTTAAACTAGCATGGCAAATGCATGGATATTTCAGAAGAAAATTAAGGCAGAAAATAAAAATATGGAAAGGGGTAGTTGGAAAAAATGCAAGTGAAATAACTAGGTAGCTAAATCATTGTCAGGAGGCAAAGGAAGTTCAAGTACAATGCAATTATTTTGGAAGAGATATAGTCCAATTGTAAAATTATGATCCTTAAATTGAACAAGGCGCAAGAGGAGAGTTGACTGGGCTTGGTAGGGAAAATGCACTGCAGGATCGGAAAATCGTAACTACATTTAAGCACCATTAAAAGAATAGGATCAAGCAGAATCAACATAAATTTATGATAGATTTATTAGACCAACCTGTTAGAATTCATCGTAGATACCATTTATAGATCAGAGGGTCTTGAGGGGAAAAGGTTAGCGTGGTTTATCTGCATTTTCAAGCGAGTTGGAGGTACGAACAAATAAATTATACAACGGGGGCATGTTTGATTACAGGACTAAGGAAGGATTACTGCAATTGTATTGGGCATTGGTGCAACCGCAGTAGAGTATTTTGTACAGTTCTGATTTTTTTTACCCGAGAAAGGAAGTATGTATTTGCCCAAAAGCAAGTGTAACAGAGATTCACTATGCTGGTTCTGTGGATGGTAGGCTGCTCTACAGTTCAGCGAAATGAGAGGGTGTCTCAATAATTAAAACTGTTGAAGGCCTCATAACAGACGCAGGGAAGATTCTCTGCTAAGAAATCCACTCAGAAGATAGTTTGATGTTTCGGTCTAAAATGAGGAGTAAATTTTTTTTTTTTGTTTTTGTTTTTGTTTATTTTATTAGAAGTTAATACAATACAAAACAATACAGTGGCACCTAATTTTAGGTGCCAACTATGTCATACCGTAATCCATTCTATGTACAACCTCTAGTTTTATGTTATGAGTAGGCAAGACAAGAAAAAGAAAACAATAGAAAGGGGAAAGAGTGGAAAAATAGATGGTAGAGAGTAGAAAAATGTGAAGTGTGGATATAAAAAATAAAAATAAAAAAATAAAATAAAAAAGAAAAGGTGGAAAGTAGAAATAGAAGAAAAGGCCCCTTAAAAGAGAATTTTTCAAATCTATATTCGGAGATGTAGATCTATCCACGTCATGAACTGAAATCAGCAATCCTTATGGTACTGCTGCATCACATGATTCCAAAAAGTCGATGAAAGGAGACCAACTCCTTAAGAATTGGTCATATTTATCTATTAGTCGGAGTCTCATTTCTTCAAGGCGTGCTATGTCTATCATATTCCTAATCCACATTTTAACAGTTGGTATGGTTGTATTTTTCCAAAATTTAAGTATCAATTTCTTTCCAATTATTAACCCATAATTTAAAAAAAAAATTTGGTCTTTATTTAAATTGGTATCTTCTCCTATTATTCCAAATATAATCCATTCCATTTTGGGTTCTATTCTTGACTTGAAGAGCTTTGTAAATATATCAAATATATCACTCCAAAATTTATTCAACTTTGTACATCCTACAAATGAATGTGTTAAATTAGCGTTTTGAAACAAACATTTATCGCATCTGGGAGAGACGTTTGGATAAAATTTATTCAACCTCGTTTTTGAATAATATAGTCTATGTAATAATTTGAATTTAATTAAATTATGTCTTGTATTAATAGAACAGTTATGTGTATTCATCAAATACTTTTCCCATCTATCCTTCGAGATCTTTATCATTAGCTCATGTTCCCAATCTTCCCTTAGTGCTTCTGTTGAGGGTGATTCTCTATCTAATATATTATTATAAAAGTATGAAATTAATTTTTGTGAATCAGCCTTAATATTCATTGCTTCTTCTAAAGGGTCTAAAAATATAGTTTGAAATCTATGTATATATTTCTTCATAAAGTCACATACCTGTATATATTTAAAATATTGACTATCCTTCAATTTAAATTTTAATTTTAATTGTTGAAATGATAACAGTTTACCCAATTCATACATATCCCCTACTTTCCTAATCCCCAGTCTATCCCATTGTTGATATGTGTTATCGATGAGAGAAGGTTTGAATGCGGGGTTGTTCAATAGTGGGGTTAGTACTGATAAATTATTTAATTTCAAGGATACTTTTATTTGTTTCCAAATTCTTATTATATTGTGAATAATTGGGTTCTTCTTGTATATTATACTATTCAATTTTATCGGTGAGAGCAGGATCGTTCCTATATCGTGCGGATAGCACTCCTCTTTCTCCATTCTTATCCACTCCAACTGCTGAGTGGAACTATCCAGCCAGTACATTATGTTCTTAATATGCACTGCCCAGTAGTAATACGTAAAGTTAGGTAATGATAAACCCCCAACTTCTTTAGATTTGCACAAATGCTTTCGTTGAATTCTATGTGTTCTGTAATCCCATATAAAATTAGTAACAGTGGAATCTAGTTTTTTGAAAAAATATTTTGGAATATATATTGGGATCGCTTGAAACAAATATATTAATTGTGGTAAGAAAGTCATTTTTATAGCGTTGATTCTACCTATCAATGAGAGCGGAAGTGTTTTCCAAAATTTAATCATATCATTCAGTTTATTTAATAGTGGTATAAAATTGGCACTAAATAATGATTTGTGTCTTCTTGTAATTTGAATACCCATTTTTTTACCCGAGAAAGGAAGTATGTATTTGCCCAAAAGCAAGTGTAACAGAGATTCACTATGCTGGTTCTGTGGATGGTAGGCTGCTCTACAGTTCAGCGAAATGAGAGGGTGTCTCAATAATTAAAACTGTTGAAGGCCTCATAACAGACGCAGGGAAGATTCTCTGCTAAGAAATCCACTCAGAAGATAGTTTGATGTTTCGGTCTAAAATGAGGAGTAATTTCTTTATGCAGAATGTGCAGACACTTCTCCACTCAGAGGGTTTTGTGGGCCCAGCCATTGAGCTCACCCGAGTTTGATAAATGTCTGGATATTAAAGGAAATCTAGGGATCCGGAAGTGGCGGCGCTGTGATACAGCTGCGGCTCGCCTGCAGTCTGTCTGTTTTTACTTTTTATGTCGGTTTTTTTTGTCTAGTTTAGTACATTTTTTGGTTATTAGGTGGTGTTATGTGTGTGGGGGGAGGGTGAAACAGAGCTTTCTGTCTCTCCCTTCGGGGGAATGCGACTTTTTTGTCGTATCCCCCTTCTCTTCCCCCGTCTGCGCTGAGGCCTAATGGCGGAGCTGGCGGCCTCCAACCTGCGGCCGACCTCGAGGCTCCGGAGGTAGAGCCAGCCAGGACTCACCGGCGCGGGGCTGGCCGTCTTCGAGCTGTGGCGACGTCCAGGTAGCGGCACGACTCGGCGCTCCGGTGAGGGCGAACGGTGCGGGGCTGAGACACTCCTGTGCGGCCGGCACGGCTACCGGCTGGAAGGTGCTTCCGTGGGGGCAGCCCGGTGCGGGGCTGAGACGCTGCCTTGTGGGCGGCCCGGTGCGGAGCGGAGACGGTGCTACGGCGGCTGAGGCGGCGGCGACCTGGATCCTGGGCTCGGCCGCGGGCCGGTGGAGGACAATGTCAGGAGCTCGCAGGTCACAGGCTGGTGCCTGTTTTCCGGAGCACCCGTTGTAACAGCTGCGGGCAGCTTCGACCACCCCCCGGGCCGCCATCGCCCGGTGGGGTATCGCCTCGGCGCAGAGGGAGAAGAGGAGGGAAGAGACAGTAACTCTAAGACTTTTGCCTCCATCACAGTGAGGAGGTGTTTGGTGAACTCACTGTGGTGGATGTTAATTTGTGTTTATTGTGTTTTGTTATTATTACATGTATGGCTGCAGGCAACAGCATTTCGTTCAGACCGAAAGGTCTGAATGACAAATAAAGGATTCAATAATAATGGTGTCATTAAAATGGTGGTGCAGATGCTGGAAATTAAAAAAATAAAATAAATAAAATGCTGGCAATCAGACAGAAGGGTGTGCACCCGTAAACATTAGCTCCATTTCACTTCCAACAGATGATGTCAGACATGGTATCTCCATTGTTTAAGAAATTGCAGATGCTGGAAAATTAAGGTAGACAAAAATGCTGGAGAAACTCAGGGCGAGGTTCCATAGATGCTGCCTCACCCGCTGAGTTTCTCCAGCATTTTTTTTCTACCTATGGTATCTCCATTAATTTGTTTTTTTTTGTTAATTTTAGATATGGTGGCAGTGCTGAATAATGCTGCCGAGGTACAAGAATAATAATTGATGAATGGCATAAAAGGTTAAAGAATCAAGTGGCCTACTCCATCTCCTATTATGCTAAAGTCTGGTCATTTGCATACTTATTAGCTTTTCAACTAATTCAAATAGCAGATACCAACCTCATTGTTTGTCAAAACCACTCCAATAGATTCTGTTTGTGGTCCCTGAAGCATGTTCTGCATTCCAACACTGAGAATTCCCTTAACCAATGTTGCTATTTAGCCTGCATTCTCTCTCTTTGTATCTCTCTAATATCAGGTCCCATTAATCATAAGCAAAAATCAAATCTAACTGATAATAACATTACTTCTTCCACAGTAATGAAAACTTCTTGCTCAGACTGTCAGCTATGAGTTTTTTTTTTTTTTTTTTTAAAACCTTCTTGCTATTGACAGAAATTACTTTTGCTACAACATAATAGTGTGCCTGCCATACATTTCTCATTCAGCAAATGCATACATTTTGTAGGAGAATAATAATATGCTCTCAATTCTTGTGAAATGGGCGAGAGGGGTTGGTAGGCATAATGCAGAGAAGGGATTCAGCTTTTACTGACAAAGCCTTTGAGATTTCCTGAAACCCCAACTGAAAATACACGTTAAACCAAACCCACCAGCAATGCGATAATCTGTGCACGCACACACGCAGTAATCTTGTTACCAGCATACCAGAAAGCTACTAGTGCAGCCCTCAAAACACTGATCAGGGAAAAGGAAATGTGGACCTGCAAGCAGAGGTCAATATCTCTTGCTCCAGTAAGTGCAAAACAAAAATTACAATTAAGTCTACATTGAAATTGTAGCCCATTTAATTAGAATCAGATCTTTAAAGACAGATATCCCACTAAGAATCAAAAGGTGTACAAACTTGTGGCTCAGTTAAGATATTACAATAGGAGTTTTTTTTGTAAATTATCTACTTGAATACTTCCGCTGCTTCCGTCAAACCTGACCACACTGTGTCACACAGGACAATGGCGATAGCATCTATATGATCAAAGGCTCAATCAAATACTTGTTGTAACATTTATACCTCAGCAGAAATGCAATAGCAGGTCCTCCTCACTCCACTGTGAAAAGTAGGATGTTTGCACAAGAGTGCAGCATTTTACATAAAAGATTATCACTATACAGCTCGGGTCTGAATTGATAGGTGATTTGACATTTTGGGTCAGGACCAAAAACATTCTCCACATATGCTGCCTCACACACTGAGTTACTCCAGCACTTTGTGTCTTTTTTTCTAAACCAGCATCTGCAGTTCATCGAGTCATGGTCTGCACTGATCAGCCCTCTTGCAATTGAGCTATGTACATAAAGGAATTGATAGGTAAAATATTACAGAATCGTAAAAAATTCCTTCAAACCAAAGATAGACGAAAAGCTGGAGTAACTCAGCAGGACAGGCAGCAGCTCTGGAGAGAAGGAATGGGTGACGTTTTGGGCCAAGACCCTTCTTCAGACTTCCTTCTTACACAAAAATGCCCTTTAGTTTTATTTGCTTATTTATAACAGGTTTTATTAAGGTGAGATTATAGATATTTTCTCTTTCCTTATAACAAATCATAGCTTTTCATTTTTCACAGAGCAACAAGTAACCAAAGTCAATCACTTCCTAACCATGTATCAAATTCTGATATGATGAATAAAACACTCCTTTTATTAACTGCACTGAAACTTAACCAGGCCTCATCACCATAATCAAAATTAAAAACATAAAATTCATAGATTACAAATAGATTCAGACCTTCAAACAAAGCATAATATGCACTACCTCATTATATAACTATCAAAAATGCCTCTTCACAAAAAATAGTTTACCTTTAGGAAGAGCAAAAACTACAAGAAATGCAGACATGTTTCCTCACTCCAACTGTGGGATCAAAAGCCCACTGGGAACTTAATACTGGGAGCCAGTTTCTACATGTCCATGATGCTAAGACTTCAGCTCTGATTTTGATTCATCTTTGCCTGACCTTGGTCTGCAATGCAATGGGTCTAGGGTGAACTTCCTGTTTAGAATAGCAAGTGTAGAAGAGAGACACATTACTGAAGCAAGACAAATTTGAGATGGGCTCATGGCAATATGTTTCAGTTGACAAAGTTGAGGGTTTTCCCTCGAGCCCAAAAGGAAATGCAAAAACTGATGCAACTTGATCATATGAAAATCATATCCATTGTATTTCTGAAATCTGCATTGCAACCTGGGCAGAAGCTTTGGCAACTTGAAGGCAGCTCAGGAAGACCTGTTTATTGGTGTTCCTCGAATGAAGCAGCAGAGGGACTATGCACTGATCAACACAATCAGATTTGCCTCACTTTTCGAAGATGGCCCAACTTCCAAGGTACAGTAGCATGCCCTTCTCTTGACAACTGAGAAAATTGAGGATGTGAATTCAAGCAAGGTGGGGTTTCTTCCCCACCCAGTTGGAGCTTTAGTAGATACCATCTTCTCCAGAGACTGCCTTGTTTCTCCAGTCGGTTTAAGTTAAAATGATTGCCCCCCAAAGTGTCCCTTTCAGCAACTGACAGAGTACTAAATAACAAAGACCAATATGCACGACGCCTTCCAAGACTCCATGAACCCAAACATTTTAAGAATTAAGTAAACTGAAAAGTGTCTGCTTATGTGATGCAGGAAAGACAGCAGGTAATCTTCCAGATATTTTAATAAAAGATTATCAGGTAATAAATTTTCAGTGTAGAGATGATTTACGAGGATGTTGCCTGGACTCGAGGACCTGAGCTACAGGGAGAGGTTGGAAAAGCTAGGACTGTATTCGTTAGAGCACAGGAAGATAAAGGGTGATCTTACAGGGGTCCATAAGGTCATGAGGGCAATAGATAAGGTAGATGCAGTCTTTTACCCATAATAGGGGAGTCAATAACCAGAGGATATAGGTTTAAGGTGGAAGGGGAAAGATTTAATAGGAACCCAAGGGACAACTTTTTCCACGAAGGACAATGGGTATACGGAGCAAGCTGCGAGAGGAAGTAGATGAAGCAAGTACTATAACATTTAGTATAGGAAGGGTTTAAGAGGGATATGGCAGGTGGGACTAGTATAGATGGGGCATCTTGGTCATCATAGGAAAGCTGAGCTGAAGGCCCGTTTCCATGCTGTGTGACTGAATTAAACAATAGAGAGGATACCTGGAATAAGTTTGCTAGACTTGAGATTTATGATCAACTAAGAATATAGCAGGGCAGTAAATTTACAAAATCATCTAAAAGTAAAACCTCTTCCAAAGTAGCACAAGCATCTCAGTATTGCACTGTCAGGATAGACCAGGGCCATATTTTCCCGAGAATTTTCCACATGGAACTTCTAAAATTTCCCCAGGTAAACATAAAGGAGGCCAGTACCTCATAAACACCCAAAATCCTGAACTTTCTCACGGATGTTCACTGGAGCCTTGCCAGTAACATCCAACACTACAGCAAGAAACTCTTGAAATGCATGAGGAGTTCATACTGGAACTTGCCCAAAGAAACCATGCTGAACTTAAAATGGGCATAGGAACATTTCCCATTAATTTAAATGGAGGAAGAATGGGGAAGTACAATGTAATTCACTCATTTAAAGTATTGAGTTCAGTCTAGTTTATCGTCATGAGTACCGAGGTACAATGAAAAGCTTTATGTTGCGTGATAACCAGTCAGCAGAAAGACAATACATGATTACAATCAATCCATTTACAGTGTATAGATACATAAGGGAATAACGTTTAGTGCAAGGTGAAGCCAGCAAAGTCCAGTCAAGGATAATCCAAGGGATATCAAAGAGGTAGATAGTAGTTCAGCATTGCTCTCTGGTTATGGTAGGATGATTCAGTTGCCTGATAACAGCTGGGAAGAACCTGTGCCTGAATCTGGTGGTGTGCATTTTCACACTTCTGTACCTTTTGCCTGATGGGAGAGGGGAGAAGAGAGAGTGGCCAGGGAGCGACTTGCCCTTGATTATGCTGCTGGCCTTGGCAAGGTGTAAATGGAATCAATAGAATGGAGGTTGTTTTGTGTGATATCCTGGATTGCATTTACAATTCGCTGCAATTTCTTAAAGTCCTGGATGGATCTGTCCTGAAACCAAGCTGTGATGCACCCTGATAAAATACTTTCAGTGGTGCATCTGTAGATGTGGGTGAGAGTTGGAGGGGACATACCAAACTCCTAAGGAAGTAGAGGTGTTGATGTGCCTTCTTGTTCGTTGCTTCAATACGAGTGGTCCAAGAGAAGTTGTTGGTGATATTGACTCTGAGGAATTTGAAGTTTTAAAACCTGCGCAGTCATGGGTGTACAAGGAGTAAAGGGGGCTGAGAACACATCCTTGTGGAGCCCCCATGTTGAGGATTATTGTGAAGGATGATTTGTCCCCTCTCGTCACTGATTGGGGCCTGTTGGTCAGGAAGTCGAGGATCCAGTTGCAGAGATGAGTGCTGCCCCCAAGTCCTGCAAGTTTGCTGATAAGCTTGGATGATATAATGGTATTAAAGGCAGAGCTATAGTCTATGAATAGGAGTCGGACGCACTCTCTTCTCAAGGTCTTCCAGGGATAAGTTTAGGGTTAGGATGATGGCATAGTCCATGCACCTGTTGTGGCAGAAGGCAAACTGCAGTGGTCAAGGTTGCTGGGTAGACTGGATTTAATGTGTTCCGTAACTAGTCTCTCAAAACATCTCATGATGGTGGATGTCAAGGCCACTGGACGGTAGTCGTTTAGGCACGAGGTCTTGCTTTTCTTCAGCACAGGGATGATGGTGGTCTTCTTGAAGCAGATGGGTTCTTCAGAACGGAGCAGAGAGAGGTTGAAGATGTCCACTAACACTCCCGCTACCTGGTCCACGCAGCTACTAAGGACACTGCCAGGAACTCTGTCTGGTCCAGCTGCTTTTCTTGGATTTACCCTCAGAAAGGCTGATTTAACTTTTGCTAGTCACCCTGTGGAGAGGCATACTGGAGTCTGAAGAGCCAGGTGTCACTGCCCTGTTGGCCTTCAGCTCGAAGCAAGCATAAAAAGCATTCAGTTCATCCAGTAGGGTCACACTATCACCAATGATGTTGCCTGACCGTGCTTTGCTATTCAGACCATGCCACGATCTCCGTGTGTCCGAGTGATTATACTGGGACTCAAGTTTGTCCCGGCATTGTCTCTGGGCATCCTTGATGGCTTTGCGGAGATCATAGCGGGCCTTCTTGTGCTCTACCTGCACACATCTCCTCTAAACTTTGCCCCACTGATCTTATACTAGTATTTGATTTTTGTTCCATCGTGGGAGAAAGACTACATCTCAAATTTATGTAGACACTCAATTTAAATTTATGCGTTTAAAATTGGTGCAAGAGCAGCAAGTCTTGGGGATATAGGTACACAAAGCCTTGTAGGAGAAGAAAGCAGTTTCTAAAAAAACCCATATGACATGCTTGGCATTATGGATGAATATAGTACATTTTTTTTCTAAAATACCAGTTGGTGGTTTCTGGGTACCACTTAACTTTAAAAAATACAGAAGAAATATACCAGAAGATACGACAGATGAAGCATTTGTTATGCAGAATAACTTGCAGCTTTGTCTGTTTTCCTTGGCATTGACAAGGTTCAAAGGACATTCGAGGGAGGCACTTAAAATGACAGATAGTTTTCACTCTAAAGAGGGGAAGCCTGTCCGCTTACAATTGATAACCAGAATGAACAGATTAAGTGACTGTTAAATGAACCATAAAAGTTTTTACAATATTTAAAGCATACACAGCATCACCTGCGTAACCTGGAATGCAGTCTATGAATAAGTGTTGGAGCACCCACAGAGCCACAGCTTAAAAACTAAAATGAGCAAAGACTTGAAAGGCAAAACTAGAAAGATTAGAAACGTGGAATTACACAAAGCAATTGCATGGCTTTACCAAAGAACCCACAAAAGCATGAATGGGCTCCTTCCCAGCTGTACAAGTCTCTGCACTTGCATTCAGTGTTTCCTCATGAAAAAAATGTGTTAACCACATTCCAGTGCAACAATTAGTTTTAGCTTACACCTGTGGGGCAATACAGCAAGACATACGATTGGGGGGAAAATGCACAAGAGCACAACACGTGCAGATTTTTTAATTTTTAAAAATATTTTTATTTATTAGAAGTACAGTAAATTACAATAGTACAATCCAGATATATCTTATTACATTTATTGTACCCCTTCATTTTTTAAGCTTTAAGGAAAGATATAGATAAAGAAAGTAGAGAAAGTGAGAGAAAGAAAGTTGTGTTTGTGTAAAAGAGCGATCAATGAGAAAAAAAGAGACCCATTGGTTAGAGAAAAGAATTAAGAAATAGACCCTAGAAAAGAAAGAAAGAAAAAGGGAACACGTGCAGATTTTTATTAAAGATAAAGTTGAGTTTTCACCAACCACCCCTCTGCAGCAATGAATTTTTCTGCAAAAATCCAATGTGGATAAATGAGAGGTACCAGTGCTTAATATGTTTGAAACCCTTGATAACTCCCAAAGCCAATCACATACAAACACAATAATTACTTTTCAAAAAAAATTGAACAACAAGAACATTCCAATGGTGATGGAAGATTCCCATGAAATTTTGGAATGGAGTACCAGCCTAAATGGCAAATTAATTAGCCCAAGGGGTGATTTTATGGAGGTGTGTTGAATCACAAGAGGAATAGATAGGGAGAGTGTGTAGAGTTTTTACCCAGGATTGGGTAGAATCAAGAACAAGTGGTCATAGGTTTATGGTGAGATGGGAAAGATTTGATCTGAACCAGAGCGGAAACGTTCTCACTCACAAGGTGGTGAGCATATGGAATGAGCTGCCAGTGTTTCTGGTTGAGGCGGGAACAAAATAACATTTAAAAGGGACAGGTACATGGATAGAAAAGGTTGTATAGGGATATGGACCAAACGCAGGAAAATGGGATTAGCTTAGATGGGGCATTTTAGTTGGCATGGATGAATTGGGCAAACTGGCCCGTTTCCACACGGTATAAATATTAGTTTTATAAAGGGAACAGAATGTTGCAGGTGAATGCAAGGAAGGAAATTATTTCAAATGGTGCAAAGAAAAAAAGTAAATTCAAGATGTGTTATATTAAACTAAGCACAGTAAAATGTTTTGAGTGAAATCGATAAACTTGGGCATCCACTTGGCGAGGGTTGTCAATTAGCAAAGGATAATCAAAACATGTCACATGTGTAGTGAGCAGTTAAAGGTATGAGATGAATCCTCAGACGGGCAATATTTTAATGGATATACATAAGTGGACCAGCAGGCAAAGCATTGGGAAAACAAAACACTGACTGGAAATAGGTACACAAAATTGCTGGAGAAACTCAGCGGGTGCAGCAGCATCTATGGAGCGAAGGAAATAGGCGACGTTTCGGGCCGAAACCCTTCTTCAGTCAGAAACCCAGTCTGAAGAAGGGTTTTGGCCCGAAACGTCGCCTATTTCCTTCGCTCCATAGATGCTGCTGCACCCGCTGAGTTTCTCCAGCAATTTTGTGTACCTTCGATCTTCCAGCATCTGCAGTTCCTTCTTGAACACATTGTCTGGAAATAAACCATTTCAGATGCAGGGAAAGAAAATCACAGCAGCCCAGGAAAGTAAACTCAGATTACAGAATTAGCACTCAACAAAAGCTTTTCACTGTACCTCGGTACACATGACAATAAACTAAACTAAAGACTTGCGTTGATGTACAAAGGGACTAAAAAATGGCCAAAACAGCACTCTTCTTCATAGACAGGAATAAATGGGTCATTTTTAAGTTCAGAGGCCTCAACTAAAGGCGCGATAAAGGGATTGGTGGAAGTGCCATAGCTTTTCTCAATTCACTTCAATGATTTGGCCATCAACGTCTGAAGTAATGTATCAATACTGGGTCATGAAACTAAACAGGTTACCAATGTGGTCTGCAAGGGCAATATGGCCAGTCTATGTTTCTATAGAGTTACAATACAATACAATTTATTGTCATTTAGATAGAGCTCTAGGGGCTAGTGGAATCAAGGGATATGGGGAGAAGGCAGGCACGGGTTATTGATTGGGGATGATCAGCCATGATCACAATGAATGGCAGTGCTGGCTCGAAGGACCGAATGGCTTCCTCCTGCACCTATTTTCTATATTTCTAACAATTAACAGGAATGATGGGACAGATTGCAGTAAAAAGTCAACAATTTTAATAGAAAAAGTATAACGGTAGAGTATTTTACAAATGTGCTGTTGTTAAAATAAAGATTTAAAAGAGCGGAGCGATAATAATGTATGATAGCAGAACAACCTCTGGGACCTGCACACAAAGAGTCACCTGACTTTGGTGCCATCTTTGCTCTGCCTTTTCCGGTCTGGGCCGAAGGAAGAATTTACTTGCCATTGTGAGAATGCAGTACAAGTTTGATTCCTGGTATTGTAGAACAAATGAACAGGGGCAGATTAAACAGACTCAGCCCAAACATTAGAATTAAGATTAGAGATGATACCATTTGAGCATACAAAATTCTTATGCGGCTTGACATGACAGATGCAGAGTTGTCATGTTTTCCATAGTTGTGATGTCTGAAACCAGGCGTCGCTCTCAGTGACAGGGGTCAGCAGGGCTCGAAATTAGCGGTTGCCCGGGTGCCAATGACCACCCAAAGTGCCGCCGGGCAACCTAAATGCAGAATCATTTTGCCCGGCTTGGCACTGCAGATACTGGTCTATACCGAAAATAGACACAAAAAACAGGAATAACTCAGCGGGTCAGGCAGCATCTCTGGAGAACAGGAACGTGACGTTTCCTGTCGGCGGCGACTGTAGTGGCGAAGGGTCGGAGCAAATGACGGTCTGACACAGCAGCAGTGGCTCAACCAACTTCTCCCACCGCACCCCACCCGCCCTGATAGCGGCCGCTGCTTTCAAAACAAACCCTCCCACACGCCGATGCCGAGAGGGAGGCCCCCTTCCGACGTCTGAAACAGCTGCACAGCTCGGCCCTGCACCTTCTTGTTGGCTGGCGGAGGTGGTGAGGAGATCCCAATTGCCTCCCCCTTTGGTGGCGGCACTTGGCAGTGGACAGGGACGGCCAAGGCAGCGGGGCAATGTTGTCCTATGAGCACTGACCTTTCTTCCTCCCCACCTCCCCTCTCTCTCTCTAACGTCCCCCTCCACCCCCCTTATCCCAAGACCCCTCCTCTCCATCCCGCACTGATCCCCATTCCCGCATCTATTCAGTCCTCACTGATATCCCGTGCTCCCTCCCCATCTACCCCCCCCCTCATTCATCCTGTACTGATCCCCCCCATTCATCCTGTACTGAACCCCCCATTCATCCTGCACTGATCCCCTGATTCATCCTGTACTGATCTCCCCATTCATCTTTTACTCATCCCCACCCCCCCATCCTGTAGTGATCTACCCATTCATTTTTTACTGATTCCCCCATCCATCCTGTACTGATTCCCCCCCATTCAAGAAGAATGGGGGGGGGGGGGGGGGGGAACAGTCTGAAGTGGCAGCGCTGGGAACGACTGCGGCTCGCCTGCAGTCCGTTTGTTTTTACTTTTTTGTGTTGTTTTTTTTCGTTTTGTCTAGTTGTGTTTTTGGTTTTTAGGTTGTGTTTATGTGGGGGGGGGGGGGGTGGGGGGTTGAAACGGGGTCTCCCTTGGGGGGAATACGACTTTTTCATCGTATCCCCCCTCTCTGCCTCCGTCTGCGCTGAGGCCTAATGGCGGAGCTGGCGACCTCGGGACTCCGGAGGCAGCCTGTCAGGAGTCGCCCTGGGTTCGCTCCCGTGAGGGCGGCCCAGCTCGGGGCTGGAACTGCGCTCCCGTGAAGACGGCCTGGCGAGGGGCCGAGACTCTCCCGTGAGGGGCTGTGGCACTCCCGTCGGAGTGGCCCAGCCCGAGGGAGGAACGGCACTCCCGTCGGAGTGGCCCAGCCCGAGGGAGGAACGGCACTCCCGTCGGAGTAGCCCAGCCCGAGGGTGGAACAGCACTCCCGTCGGAGTGGCCCAGCCCGAGGGAGGAACGGCACTCCCGTCGGAGTGGCCCAGCTCGAGGGAGGAACGGCACTCACGTGAGGGCGATCCGGCTCGGGGCTGGAACGGTGCTCCGGTGGCTGGGACGGCGTTCTGGCGGCGGTGACCTGAGTCCTGGGTTCAGCTGCAGGCCAGTGGCTGCGTCCGCTGGACTGGAGGGCGGCAGCTTCGACCACCCCGGGCCGCGGTGTTTGAGCCGGCCCGTTCGCGGGGTTCGGTGAGCCGCGGGACTGATTTACCATCGCCCGGTGGGGTATCGCCTCAGCGCAGAGGGAGAAGAGGAGGGAAGAGATTGCAGCCCTAAGATTTTTGCCTCCACCACAGTGAGGTGCTTGGACGACTCACTGTGGTGGTGTTAATTTGTGTTTATTGTTGTTAATATTGTATGATTGTATGTATGACTGCAGGCACGAAATTTCGTTCAGACCATAAGGTCTGAATGACAATAAAGGCATTCAATTCAATTCACTTCAAGAAGGGTCTCTACCCGAAACTTTGCCTATTTCCTTCGCTCCATAGATGCTGCCTCACCCGCTGAGTTTCTCCAGCATTTTTGCCTGCCTCCATTCATCCTGTACTGATCCACCCATTCATCCTGTACTGATCCACCCATTCATCCTGTACTGATCCCCCATCCACCCTGCACAGATCCCTCCCGTCCATCCCAGACTGATCCCCCCTATTCAACACCACTGACAACTATGCGTTGGATTTATCCAGGTTTTACTTCTACAGTCGGTCATATACATCACAAATTTGGCCAGGAGACATTTCAGTTGAAATTTTAACGTTAATTCTGAAGTGGGAATGATGGAAACAATAATTTTTTTTTAATCTGTAGTGTATAAACTGGGTATCTTCATTGCTGTTTACAACACGTACATCTAATCGGAATGTCTGGTAATGTGGTGTTTTGACACCTTTAAACATATTACCAAAAGAACATTTGCTGCAGTTATGTCCTTTGCCCATCTGTTGTCAGTTAGTGTAATGTTTAACCTGTCAGATGGGTATAGTCGGTTTTAACAGCTATTATCATAAAATGCCTTTAGAAATTTCCTTGCATCCTGTATATTTTGTTATGGATAAATTATGTGGGAAGCGAGAGTGTTCCTGTGCCAATAGCAATAACGACCCATGATATGGCCATGTCATGATCATTTTCGGTCCTTCACAGTAAACATGCTTGCATAATCCAACCACATTTTTGATTAGAAGTGGAAAGAACTAATAGAAATTGCATTAATTGCAATGTGTAAAAAGAGTTGAGGTACTGTATTATAATTTTGCTGCATGTCATTGCGGTATATATCATGTCTTGATTGGTGCATAATTTCCGACTGGTAACTACGCACTTCGTCCGAGCACATTATCGCACGCGTCATGCGAGCCGTCCTAGATGACCACCTAAACTGTCATTTGGCAGCCTGAAAAGCTGCCTAGGTTGCCCGGCTGGCAACAGGGACAAAAAGTTAAGTGAGAGCCCTGGTCAGCCATTCAGGACGAAGATAAGAAACATTTTCCTGCTGAGAACACTGAACCGTTGGAATTCTCTATCCAAGATGGCTGTGAAAACTCAATTACTGAACATTTTCAAAACAGAGACTAATAAATTTGTAAATGTTGACATCAAAGGATGTAGAGATAATGCAGGATTGTCACACCAAGGTAAAATATCAGACATAATTACAGAGGTTCACACATACCTCTTCCATCCTTGTATATTGCATTTGATGTTCCTGATGCTGCCTTCTTTACATCAGTAAGACCGGGCATAGACTGGGCAACCAACTCAGCGAAGGTTTGAGCTCGGTCTCTCAAGACCTGTTGCACCTCCCCATAAATAAACATTTTAACTCCCTTTACATATTGATCTTTCTGTTCTGGGCCTTCTCCAGTACTAGGGTGAGGCCACATGCAAACTGGAAGAACATCACCTCATATTCCACTTGGGTACCTTACAAACCAACAGTATGCAGATTGAATTATCCAATTTTAAGTATCACTGGTCCCAATTCCCCCTCTCTCTTGCTTAAGCCCCCACCCCCGTGCATACCATACATGTCCGTGCTACCTTTACTCAACATTCCAGCATCTACAGCACTTCCATCAGTTATGACCATATTGAACAGTTCTAAGGAACAGAATTACCTCTCCTGCTACTTATCTTCTCATGTCAATTACAGGCCAGTTAATGCAACAGCTATAGAAGTAAAAACTGAGAATCTTCAATTAAATATCCAGTTACCAAATTTCTTACCATGGAAAGAATAATTTAGTCACCAAGAAGAATTTCCAAAAGTGATCATACTTTACACATCTCAAATTCATTTTGAGGAAACACGCGCTAAAAGCTACAAAATACAAAGAGATAAGAGAAAGGAAAACCATTTTTGATGTCAGTTAGTTGAAGCATATTGGTATTAAAAAAAATTGAGATACCTAGTTCCGTGAAACAGCAATTGGAAAAAGAGAGAGAGGTTTCAACAAACAGCTTCACCATATCAGTTAAAGCTATAGGAAATCTACGCTTATATCTCATGAAAAATCTGAAGATAATTAAAAATCTGTATCAAACTTCGGAAGTTGTGTTTGTAATTTACTGGGCAATCAGCTTAAGAAGGTCATTGAGGTTTTAGAGCATAAATGTTTTATTGGAATATCATTGAGCATGAAGTAATACTTTACATCATTTTTTGTTTTTATTTCAGATTTCTGTTATCTGAATGGTTTTTATTTCTCCAAAACGGAGGGGGTTCATTGAAATAGGCAGAAAGGAAACAGTTTGAAATGTAGAAAAATATGAATGATACATGGAAGCATTCTGTGTCCTGTAACATCTGGTATAAAATGAAGGATTTGATGAAAGATTATATGCAAAAGAGGGAGATCTGAGCAGCAGAGATTTGAGGGGTGGTGGAGTTTACTTTCATGGTTGCTGCAGAAACTATGCAAATGTTTATGGTTAGATTTGGGAGGTGGATGAAGTGATTCACAAAGAGACTAGGCAAATGCTCGATTTAGATTCCTTGCCTGCATAGAAGGGAAAAGCCTGCAATTAGCTGGTTGAATAACCCAGTTTCCAGGCTGTGACTTGCATGATAGTAATTTCTAAATTTGGCAGGAGCGATACAAGGACGAGAATGGCGATTTCACAGAAGCAATCGTCCACCAATGTATACAACGAGTAACAGAGTCGAAAAGTGCCACGAGGAATATTAACACCCATCCGTTGTTGAAAGGAGAAGAAAAATCAAAGAATGTTAAGGTGAAAGATTTGCTTTTGGATAGCGGCTCTGGTGATTTCACAACACCCCTGAGCGCTTTAGAAAGTGCTGTGATTCTATGTAGAAAATGTGGTAGAACGATAATGAGGTCTCGCGTGATAGTACATTATCATTTAATAGTTGATTTAACTGGCGTTGTTAAAACAACGTTTTTCTGCTTGGTAACTCGCGAACTGGAGGCAATGCAAGAAAGGAGGAGACACACCATAAAAGTTATGATTCTGATAATTCCCCTCCCCAAATAGTGGGAGCGAGCAAACAAACTTCAAATATTTTTGTTTGATCAATCGACCACCAGATCTGTAAAAGCGTTGACAAGACCGAGTTTCCTTCGATTATTTTCAAACGCTGCTTCAAGCCGCGTTTTCTGTGCGAAATATCTGTCTTTCCATCTATGGGTGGATGCTGCTAATTCAGATATTCGTGTTCTCAGAAGGGAAATGGGCTTTTAAACAAAGATGAAGTTTCCGACGTGTGTAAAAAAAAAAACACAATGTGGAGAAGAACAAAAGGTTCGCGTTAAATGTGAAATACTGAAGGGAGGTGGCCGAACCGTTCTGAACGCAGAGAACAACCTTGTTCAGTGGTTCAACAGAGATACGAAAGGGGGAGAGTGAACAAAAGTTTCTTTTTCTGCTACTATTCAGTCTGTAACTGTTTCTCTCCAAACGTTGGAGGATTCAGGCACGGATACGTTAACGGATACCGTCGTTCGTCGCCCCGCAACCAAAGTGCGGACCCTCCTAGATCCAATTCCACATCCAGCCGCCCCTCTCCGGGCCCTCCGTTCACTGACTAACCGGCAGCGGTGACCAACTGAGGCGATCAGTTCCATTCACTCACTGTTACTTTCCGACCAGCGAACAATTAGACTCAAACAATAAAAACATTAGGGGGGACTTACCGGGAACAAAAGACCCGCAGTCTTGGAAACCTGGTGCCAAAACCAATAAGATAACATCCACTGAAGCTAACAATCCAGTAACAAAGTGAATCCTTTATTTTTTCTTCTTCTTCTTTTCCTTCTCCCTTTCTCCAGTTAAACTCTCCTCTCGCCTGCCTGAGCTCTGCGAAAGCCTCAGTGCGCATGAATGCCTTCACAACCGCGAGTTTTACTTGAGGAAGTCCCGCCCTCACCCTTTCCCATTGCGCTGCTTGTCGCCCTGCAACCTCACTGACTGGCTGCGGCTCCCGCCCATCGCCAGCTTATCTCTGCTCGCCTGGACTTGAGCTCGCTCGCCACAATTGTAACAAAAGTGCAGTCAGGCTACAATGCTTCAGTGTGTGGCATCATCCCCTCCCTCGCTCGCTCTGCAGGGAATTTGCACCGACTCAAATAAGTGCACGACCGTCTCTGCGATTATTCCACTCCTCGAATCGTGCTTTTTTTTTTTTTTTTTTTTTTTGGTGGATTTTATTTTAGGCTGAACGAGGAAAGTTCGAACTTTGCGGTGACGTCATTGCGATAGTCATCCGCAATCGCGGAAGGCAAAATTGTGAAAATACAGTCCGTGACATTGTCCCGGGAAATAAGAACATCCTCGTCTCTACTCACACAATGGGCCGTGAAGAAGTTCCATATACTAGCAACATCGCTCTGATGGGAGGGAGGAGGGCTTTTCTCTGTCATGTACTTTAAAGAACATTGCAGTGCAATGTTTATCTTAAATATTTGGACTCTTTTGCTTTGTTCTTTTTTTTAAAATACATTGTCATGATTACATTGTCCAACACAACGACCGTAAAAAAATAATTCGAAACCATTCTTTGCACATGAGTGGGATGTTTGTGATGTGACGGTCAAAGAGCAGATAAGATGAATTTATATCTGCATCTATAAGCTTCTTAAGATAGACACAAAAAGCTGGAGTAACTCAGCGGGACAGGCAGCATCTCTGAAGAGAAGGAATGGGTCGAGACCCTTCCTCATACCTTTACCGAGTATCCTATATCCTAATTATTTCTGTAGGAAACATGAATGTTTCATTGTTGTCAATGATCACGATATTTCCCATTTTAACAAATGTTGTCATGATTTTATCATGATGCTCAGAGAGATGACGTTATCATCTGTTGATCTATACCCCGAGGTCGCCAATACAGCTGTCCAAACGCAGTTAAACGCTTTATGTTTCTTGCGGGTTAAGCCACATTATATCACATTCGTATGTCAAATGAGGATTATTTTCCCCCCAGTTATGATAGCAACAAAGGTAATTTGCAACTCTATGGGCAAAATAAAACAAAGAAACGGTACGGGGAAAGGGATCTTGGTGCGACGATGGAGATTGCAAAAGGCACAACTAAGCTGATTGTTTTTCGATGCGATCATCTTCTGTCACGTTGTACGATGAACGAATGAATGCAGCCGTCAGCAGTTTCTTGTCTGTTTCCTGTCCTGCTGTTCACACGTGTGCATGGCAATGTCTACCTCGCCTCCAGGAGATCCTTGCAAACGCCCTCTTAATCAAATGAAGGACGCGACCGTTCAGATTCCCGAACGTCTCGCCAAGCACATCGTCTAAAGTCCTTTGGATGCGTGAATGTCTATTACCAAGCACAAAATTGTCGACACACTGCCGACCGTTTTAAGCATATGCCATACTTCGGGCGTGTTCATTTTGTAAGGTGTGTAAAACGGTGCCATATGTATGACAATAATGTTTCAAACTCTGTAAAAGGAGGCACTGCAAATGCTGGTTTACATCATAGGGTCTCGACTAGGGTTGCCAACTGGCCCATATTAGCCGGGCCATCCGTTTTTTTGGGCTAAATTGGTTTGTTCCCTCCCGTATTTAACTGCTACAACTCGGGTCAGGGGGATTGCCGGGTCAGAACACCATGTCTGGCCCCGCCTCACCCGTCCCGACGTAGTGCAGCCCATGGAGTGCAGCAGCAGCAGCAGCGCCTCGCCCGTGGCCCCATCGGTCGGCAGCCCGGCCAGCTGTCCGACCTTCGCTTCTGCCGACACCACCACCACCCCTCCTTCTCATGGCTGATCATCGTTGGATGGGGTGCTGGACTTTGCGCACGATGTCACGCGGGCCAAAACTCCTGAGCTGGCCTGCCGGCTGGGCTTTGTGTGCAGTCCAGCACCCGGGCCAACTCATCATTCATCCAGCCACGCCGAGTCGGTCAACGAATTGCCGTCGGGAATTTGTCCAGTATTTTCACCTTTTGGTCCTTATTTGGGTGTGAGAAAGTTGGCAACCCTAGCCTCGATCCGAAGTGTCACTTTTACCCTTTCTCCAGAGATGCTGCCTGTCCCGCTGAGTTACTCCAGCATTTTGTGTCTATCTTCTAATGTTTCAAACTGCTGCTTTTTAACTATCCATATACACCCATCATTGATGCAACCTGTCACCAATGCATTTTTTAATAAGCAATCTTCGCAGTTCAATATACGTAAGCATATAGACAATAGGTGCAGGAGTAGGCCATTCGGCCATTCGAGCCAGCACCGCCATTCACTGTGATCATGGCTGATCATCCACAATCAGTACCCCGTTCCTGCCTTCTCCCCATATCCCGTGACTCCGCAATCTTTAAGAGCTCTATCTAACTCTCTCTTGAAAGCATCCAGATAATTGGCCTCCACTGCCTTCTGAGGCAGGGAATTCCACAGATTCATAACCCTCTGTGTGAAAAAGTTTTTCCTCATCTCCGTTCTAAATGGCTTACCCCTTATACTTAAAGGGTGGCCCCTGGTTCTGGACTCCCGCAAAATCGGGAACAAGGTTCTTGCCTCTATCGTGTCTAAACCCTTATTAATCTTAAGTGTTTGAATAAGACATCCTCTCATCCTTCTAAATTCCAGAGTATACATGCCCAGCCACTCCATTCTATCAACATATGACAGTCCCGCCATCCCAGGAATTAACCTTGTGAACCGACGCTGCACTCCCGCAATAGCAAGAATGTCCTTCCTTAAATTTGGAAACCAAAACTGCACATGATACTCCAGGTGTGGTCTCACTAGGGCCATGTACAACTGCAGAAGGACCTCTTTGCTTCTATACTCAACTCCTCTTGTTATGAAGGCCAACATGCCATTCGCTTTCTTCACTGCCTGCTGTACCTGCATGCTTACTTTCAGTAGGTACACAAATGCTGGCCCGAAACGTTGCCTATTACCTTCGCTCCAAAGATGCTACTGCTCTCCAGTATTTTTTTGTGCCTTCGATT
Organism: Amblyraja radiata; assembly: GCF_010909765.2. NCBI lineage: Eukaryota > Metazoa > Chordata > Chondrichthyes > Rajiformes > Rajidae > Amblyraja > Amblyraja radiata. The sequence goes on from NC_045968.1 coordinate 18,915,419, forward strand.
TTCCAGCATCTGCAGTTCCTTCTTAAATCCCTACTCTTTGTTTCCTGTCTGCCAATCAAATTTATATCCATGTCAGTACCCTACCCCTAATACCATGTGCTCTCATTCTGCCCACTAATCTCCTATGTGGGACATTATCAAATGCTTTCTGAAAGTCCAGGTACACTACATCTACTGGCTCTCCCTTGTCCATTTTCCAAATTACATCCTCAAAAAATTCCAGAAGATTAGTCAAGCATGCTTTTCCCTTCGTAAACCCATGCTGACCCATATGTACCTTATTGCCTTCCTAATTGTTTTCATTTTTTCCATGCCATGATCATTATGGGCACCAGAGATGGGCAGTACAGTTGCACATTTCCATCCCCACTTAGTTTCCACCACCAGGCAGTCTGAAAAATATATTTAACTACAAAAGGAATTTATAATGGATAATACACAGCTAGAACATTTAATTTAAAAATTACATTAGTTTCTCAATTATAAAACTTATGTGAGCTGAATATTATCAAAATAAATTATGATGGTTTAAGGTCAATCATCTTAGTCATACAATATTGTGATTATGAAGGCAATGTTGCTTGGTTAATTTTGAAGAAATTGACCCTCAAAGAGGTAATGATCAGATATGCAATTAAGGTGTCTTCAATATTCAGAACCCATAGCCTCTTCAGCAGAGACAAGAACATTCAGAATGGGAGCAGGTCAATTAGCCACTTAAGTTTGTTCCACCACCCCATAAAATGACTAATTATCTGCATCTCACTCGATTTACTGGCCTTTGACGATGTTAGTTAATTAAAATAGAGCTATGCAGTTCAATCCTGAAAATTTTAATTGTGGCATCATCTCCAGGATATTGGGGAAAAAGAAATTAAAATATTTGCTGTGTGTTTAAAAACAAACCCGATCCCATCCCAAAGTAACAGTTTAATTCTATGATTATCTCTTTTGGTTTCTCTCAACAGAGGAAATTAGCCTGATCATCCACACCTTTATGTCAGTTTATGTAATATGTCTGCATAATTCAGTCCTTCACGACATAGTATAGTTCTGACGAACCAGTATCCTTCCTGAATATCCAGCTTAAAAACTGGAAACCAATTTTCAAGTGGAATTTTGTGATGGAATTATACAGCTTGGAAACAGGCCCTTTAGCCAATTGAGTCCGTGCTGAGCTTGAACCACCTATTTTCACTATCCTCACATTAATGATATCCATTTTACATTGTATTGCCATGTTGTATTGCAATATCCCGCATCAATTATTCAGTACTGAATTGATTTCAGCCTTACAAATGCAACGTCCAGTATGACAAATAATGATCAAATATAATGATACCATAGACCTCTGGTTTATATTTCTTGTACTCTCTGACGGCTAATTCCCAGCAATTACCTAAATCATGAAGTTAGCAGCGCTATGGTCAAACTGCCACTTATAATTAAGATTGACTGACTACTAATTCAATAAACGAATAGATGCGTCCATCATACATGACCTGGTGGTCTTGTTCGAAAAGTTTGCATCGTTAATTGGTTCTGACGGACTCAACTGGGCACCTCACATCTCGATAGAAAACGGTCTTACAAAGCCACGGGTAGCATTAACGGCGGTATGAGCCCACACAATACTGATGAAGCACAGTAAGAATGGAGAGGGGTACTGAGGAAATCAAACAGAGAATTGAAAGTATGCTTAGTATTCTACTGGCTAACTCGTTCTGTTAAGTCCAGTTTTTTGAGAAACACGAAACATTTCGAAAGTAGTGCAATAAGCATTTTTAATTAAGGAATTTAAACAGTATAAAATCACATAGAACGCTTATTAGGTGCTGTGGTGCTGTGAATGATATTTTTACTTCCTTTGCCTGAGGGTAGACAGATCAAGGATGGGGTGAATAAGAACAAGCTAAACATTCATTAACATTTAACAGCAGAATCAAGGAACTGCAGACGTTGGTTTATTGAAAAAAGGACACAATGTGCTGGAGTAACTCAGAGAGTCAGACAGGATCTCTGGAGAAACAAAGAACTGCAGATGCTGGTTAATACACATAAGAACACAACCTGCTGGAGTACCCAGCATGTCAGACAGCATCTCTGGAGAGCATGAACAGGTGACGTTTCGGGTCGAGACCCTTCTTCAGACTTCTTAAGATGGGTTTCGACCCGAAATATCACCTGTGCATGTTCTCCAGAGATGCTGCCCGACCTATTGGGTTACTCCAGCATTTTGTGTCCATCTCTGGAGAACATGGATAGGTAATGTGTCGGCTCGGTGCCCTTCTTCGTCCTGGAGATGCTGCCTGACCGGTTGAGTTTTATGTCCAGCACTTTGTGTCCTAAATTTAACAGCATGTGTGCCAAACCGTAATTCAAGTTGATTGGAATAACAACTTCCACATTGCACGGTGTAGAATTTCATTATGTGTTCGATCACGGACTTACTTCGGTCGAGATGCCTGTTCTCGACCTACAACAGTTGAACTGAAAGCGCTCACTCCATACAACCAACCTACCGCTCCGAGGTTACATAAAGAGGAAACTTCGAAGTGTTTTGGAAGCACTATGGAAGTATTCATTCCTCACTCTTCGCAAAGCACCTTATTACCTTAACGTCTGATCGTCTTAACTGAAAGCAAAATGTAAATATTATCTGAGGATAAGAAAGGCACAATATTCAGTTTTAACTGCTTCTATCAACTCCAGCCAGTTGCCCGAATAATTATGCTCACGATTGTTCTCCTGAACGGATGAGCTAACGCAAAAATGGCTGAATATAAATACAAGCATTTGGAAGTGACTCGTTTTTAGGAGCTGCTTGCTCTACTATACCCAGAGACAATGCCTAAAATGACATTGTTTTCGCAATCCCGCTATAAAAAAAATTAGCATCTGAGAGACCTTCCACGCGATTGAATCCACAGGCAGGATAATGATCACTTGTCGACGTAGCTATCTCAAAAGCTGACAAAATATCACAAGATATGTCACACCATAATCCAGTGTTCAATCCTTAGAATTCCAGCAGTGCTAGTAAATTTGTTTCCTATTTTAAACAAAATCAGCTTCATACATTTTGACAATGTACAAAACGATCATAGTGCTATTATATAGATGGGAGATCAATCGAGGGAACAGTGCCAGAACAAGATAGACACAAAATGCTGGAGGAGCTCAGCGCCAGAACAACCTGGCTCTCAACATCAGTAAAAGCAAGGAACTGATGACTTTGTTGACTTTGGAAGTGGAAGGATTAGGATCCACAAACCTGTCTTCATCCACTGGACAGTGGTGGAGAGAGTCAAAAACTTCAAATTCCTGGGCATGCGTATCTCTGAAGATCTGCCCTGGACCCAGCACATTGAGGCAATCATAAGGAAAGCCCATCAATGCTCAGCCAGACATAATGCGAACTCCATCATCAAGTTCGCCGACGACACCACTGTGGTTGGACGAATCACAGATGGGGACGAGTCACAGTATAGAAATGAGATCGACCAACTGAACAAATGGTGCCAGCACAACAACCTGGCTCTCAACATCAGTAAGACCAAGGAACTGATTGTGGACTTTGGTAGGGGAAGGATGAGGACCCACAACCCTGTTCGTATCATATTCGGCACGGACTTGTAGGGCCGAGATGGCCTGTTTCCGTGCTGTAATTGTTATATGGTTATATGGTAATGGGACAATGGTGGAGAGGGTGAATAACTTCAAATTCCTAGGCGCGCATATTTCCGAAGATCTTTCCTGGACCCAGCACATCGATGTAATTATAAAGAAGGCACATCAGCGACTCTACTTCCTGAGAAGATTACGGAGATTCGGCATGTTGAAAAGGATTCTCCTAAACATCTACAGGTGCACGGTAGAGAGCATTCTGACTGGTTGCATCGTGGCCTGGTTCGGCAACTTGAACGTCCAGGAGCGAAAAAGACTACAAAAAGTTGTGATCACTGCCCAGTCCATCACTGGCTTTGACCTCCCCACCATCGAAGGGATCTATCGTAGTCGCTGCCTCAAAAAGGCAGCCAAAATCATCAAGGACCCACACCATCCTGGCCACACTCTTATCTCACCACTGCTATCAGGAAAAGGGTACAGGAGCCTGAAAACTGTAACGTCCAGGTTCAGGAACAGCTTCTTCCCTACAGTCATCAGGCTATTAAACACAACAGTGAATAAGCTATGAGCTCTAAACTGCAAAAGACTATTATTATTTGTTATTTGCACTATATTTTATTTTATTTTATTTTTTTCTTTTCCCCCATTATTTACTATGTTTACATATTCACATACTCTGTTGTGCTGCAGCATGTAAGAATTTCATTGTCCCATCGGGACATATGACAATAAAACACTCTTGACTCTTGACTACTTCCTTAGAAGGTTGAGGAGATTCAGTGTGTCAATAAATACTCTCTTGTACTTCAACAGTTGTACAGTAGAGAGCTAGTATTGATTAGTTGCACCACAGCCTGGGTTGGCAATTCAAACACCCAGGAACGAAGAAAATTTAAAAATGTGGTGAACATTGCCCAGTCCATCAGGGGTACTCCCCACCATCAAAGAGATCTACAAGAGCCACTGCCTCAAAAGGACAGCCAGCAACATCAGAGACCCACGCTACACTGGCCACACTGTCATTTCATTCCTGCCTTCAGGAAAAAGGTATAGGAGCCTGAAAAATGTCCAGGTTCAGGAGCAGCTTCTTCCTTACAACCACCAGGCTATTAAACAATACTCTGTTGTGCTGCTGCAAGTAGGACTTTCATTGTTCCATTTTGGGAAATATGACAATAAAACACTCTTGATTCGTGACTTGAATCTTCATATTGTTGCAAGGAAGGAAACCTGTTACTCTTACCTAGTTTCTCCCATGATTCTTCTGAATAAGCAGTACAAGAGCAAAGAACGTTTGGTTAACCGTAATAAAGCCCTGGTGGTGTCTCAGCAAGATTATTGGGCTAGGTTCTTAGCACCAAGCATTTGGAAGAAAGACAAGGATGGCAATTTTCTGGAAACTTGGGAAATATTTAAAATTTGATCAAAAATAAAAAGGAAGCAGATGTATAATTTAGGGTACTGTAACCAGACAGGGCCTTTGAAGAATATAAACGAAGCAGGAAATAAATTAAAACAGGGAATCAGGACGGCTAAAAGGGGCCATGAAATGTCCTTCACAAGTTGGATAAAGGGGATTCCCAACGCATTTTATGCATTCATTATAAACAAGAGAATAACTGAAGAATGAGTAGGACAACATGGACAAGAGGAATTTATGCCCAGAACTAGAGGAAGTGGGTGAGGTACTAAACAAGTACTTCACATTAGTATTCACCAATGAGAAGGAAATAGAGGATTGTGAGATCAGGATGGGGTATCTTGATATTCTAAGGCATGTTGATATCGAAAAGGAGGAATTGTTGGGTCCCAAGAAGAACATTAAAGTGGAAAATCCCCAGGGTCTGAACGGATCCCCAGGGTCTGAGAGAGGCAAGAGAGGAAATTGCTCAGAGATCTTTGTATCCGTTAAAACCACAGGCAAAATTCAAGATGATCGGAGAAAAGCCAATGTTGTTCCTCTATTTAAGAAGGGCAATTTGGTGAAACCAGGAAATTATAGGCCAGTGAGCCTTACATCAATGGTAGGAAAATTATTGGAGAAAACTCTCAGGGATAAGATTTATTTTCATCTGGAAAAGCATAGATATTAGGGATAGTCAGCATGGATTTGTGCAGGGGAGGTCATACCTTACAAACTTGATCGAGCTTTTTGAGGATGTGACGAAAATGATTGTTGAGGGTAGGGCAATAAATGTCGTATACATGGAATTCAGTAAGGATTTCAACAAGGTCCCACATGGAAGAGAGATCTAGAAGGTTAAGACAGATCCATAGGATCTAAGGTGACTTAGTCAATTACCTTCAAAATTGACTTGGCCATAGAAAACGGATAGTGGTGGAGGGATATTAATTTGACTGGAAGTCTGCGACTAATGGTGCAAAGATCATTGCTGGGACCTCTGTAATTTGATTTGGACAAAAATGTAAGTGTGATGATCAGTAAGTTTGATGACAACATAAGAATTGGCAGAGTTGTAGATAGTGAATAAGGTTGTCAAAGGATTCAGCAGGATCAGTGGCATAGCGTGGGGGGGGGGGGGGGGCAGAGGGGCGGTTGCCCCGGGCTCTAAATTTTTAGGGGCGTAAAAAAATAGTTGGATAAATTTTTTTAATAAAATGGCAAAAAAATTTGTTCTAAAGGCACGCTGCACCTCTTTAGCAGCCTTCCCCCTGAATTATTGTAATAAAATGTAATTTCTTTTGCCATTTTATAATTTTTTTTATCTAACAATTTTTTTGCGCCCCTAAAAATGTATCCAACTATTTTAACCAACCAGCGATCTCTGAGCCGAGGCCGCTGCCGCTGTACCAGCCGCCGCCCGCTGTCGTACACTGGGCCCGTGGTCGGGTCGAGTTGCGCGCCGCCGGAACGGTGCCCCAGCTCGAGTTCTGGTCGCCGCTGTACCAGCTACGAGGCAGGTCGCCGCTTCCGCTGCCCAGCTCGATAAGTGTGGCGCTGCCGCTGCCCACGCTCCGAGGCCAGCCGCCGCTGTCGCGCCCGCTCCGATTGCCAGCTCGTCCCGCTGCCGCCCCCAGTCCGAGGCCAGCCACCGCTGCCCGCCGCCCCAGCTCCTCCGTCCCCGTCTCCATTCTTCGCCCGCCCCCCCTGCCCCGTCCCCGCCGCTCGCCTCCCCTCCCCGCTGCCGCCGCTCCCAGCCCGATGCGGTGCCGCTGCCGCTGTCCCAGCTCCGAGATCAGGCCGCCGCTGTCAAAGCCGCCGCTGCCGCTGTCAAAGCCGCCGTTGCCGCTGCCCAGCTCCGAGTTCTGGTCGCCGCTGCCACTGTCGCCGCTGCCGCTGCCCCAGCTCCGAAGCCGCCATTAGGCCTCGGTGCAGGCGGAGACGGGGGATACGACAAAAGAAGTCGCATCCCCCGAAGGAAGAGACCAAAAACCGCTAATGAGGAGGCGCAATATTTTAAACTGACCCGGGCGCGCAAAACCCACCCTACGCCACTGAGCAGGATACAGATCATTTGAAATATGGCCCAAAATGGCAGATTAAGTTTAATCTAGACAAAAGTGAGGTGTTGTAATTTAAGAGGTACCAACAAAGATATTGATCGCAATGATGTCAGCAATGAACATGGGATCAAAATCGCTATTATAAATTGCTGCAGTATAAGAGGAAAATGTGCTATGATCAATTCATTTATTGAAACTGAAAACCCTGATATCCTTATCGGGTCTGAATCTTGGCTGGACCCATCAATCAAATCTGCTGAGATTTTCCCTCCTCACCTCCAAATTTTTAGAAAGGACAGAAACACGCATGGAGGCGGTGTCTTCATCGGAGATAACAATACCATTCCTTGTTTTGAAAGAACAGACTTAGACAGCGACTCTGAGCAAATCTGGTGTCAAGCTACATTCGAGGGTCAGTCGTTACAGATCGGAAGCTTTTACCGACCACCTGACATGAAAACGGAGCCTCTTTTAGATCTTGGATCAAACATCTCCAAAATTAAAGCCTCGTCACGCTCTCCAGTTATCATCCTGGGGGGTGATTTCAATGTCCCGGGTGTAGATTGGTCTGACGGCATACAAAGTGAACCAAAGGGGGCTCTCCAGGAAGCCCTAGCTGACCTTACTCTGGAAAATCACCTGTCCCAAAAAGTCACTTTCCCTACCAGGCGTGATGAGACAAGTGGCAACGAAAATACTTTAGATTTATTGTTCACTTCACACCCAGATTTAATTTCGGAGGTTTCATCGTGTGCTGGAATTAGCGATCATTATATTATCCAAGCAAAACTGCACTTAAAGCTTAAAGTTCCTTCGAAACCACCGCATAAAATTTCCCTCTGGAAAAAAGTGAACAGCGAGGAATTTAAAGTCTTAGCAAAAAAACTGGGAAAAGATTTCTTCAACCTGCAACCAGATAAAAGATCCGTAAAAGACAACTGGGTGTGGCTGAGAAACTCTTTAAATAATATTGTTACAAATCATGTTCCTCAAAAACGCATTAAGGGCTGTATGCGTCCTCCTTGGTTTTCGGCAAAACTGAAACGTCTCTGCAGTAAGAAAGAGAAGTTCTATATCCGTGCCAAAAAAAGGGGTACAAAACTGGACTGGGACAATTTTACTACGGTGCGAAAGCAAGTCGATCGTGCAATTAGGAGTGCTCATAGACAACACGTTTCTTCTATTCTTGGGGGAGAGCAATCCAAGGCTTTTTGGAGATATGTGAAATCCAGACCCTTTAGAAGAAGCAATGAATATTAAGGCTGATTCACAAAAACTAATATCATATTTTTATAATAGTATATTAAATAGAGAATTACCCTCAACAGAGGCACTAAGAGAAGATTGGGAACATGAACTAATGATAAAGATCCCGAAAGATAGATGGGAAACGTATCTGATGAACACACATAATTGCTCCATTAAATTATTACATAGACTATATTATTCAAAAACGAGGTTGAATAAATTCTACCCAAATGTCTCTCCCAGATGCGATAAATGTTTGTTTCAAAACGCCAATATAACACATTCATTTGTAGGATGTACAAAGTTGAATACATTTTGGAGCGAAATCTATATTACTAAATCTCTGTTCTTGACCGATTTTGGCCTTCTGTGCTGCGATTTCCGAGAGAACGCCGCCACCTACGGCCGTCATTTTTGGCCACCTTGCTCAGAGCACCCCTCCGCCGCATGTGTGCCGAGGATTTTTCCCGGTTATGAAAAATGACAGAGATATTAATGTTTTTACAAAATTCCCCATTCTCTCTGCTGCCCCCGCTGGCGGCAGGGGGGAGGGAGGGACTATAAAACCAGGAAGTGGTATGCCTCAATTAATCACTGCAAGATGGAGCTCTGTCAATTAGTCTCTGTCACTCTGAGCTCTGAATGACACTGAACAAATGTCTACAGCACAGTGAGTACCCTTAATTTGGTTTGAAAATGAAAATATGGTTAGAGGTAAAAAAGCACTGCCTGCAAATGGTTGTTTGGGTTTGGGTTGAAGTAAAAAGGCACTCTCTCTCTCTCTCTCCCTCCCCTCCTCTCTCTCCCCACCTCTCTCTCTCTCCCTATCTCTCTCCCTATCCCTCTCTCTTTCTCTCTCTCCCCCCTCTCCTCTCCCCCCCTCCTCTCTCCCCCCCCCCTCTCCTCTCTCCCCCCTCTCCTCTCTCCCCCCTCTCCTCTCTCCCCCCCTCTCCTCTCTCCCCCTCTCCTCTCTCCCCCCTCTCCTCTCTCCTCTCCCCCCCCTCTCCTCTCCCCCCTCTCTCCTCTCCCCCTCTCTCCTCTCCCCCTCTCTCCTCTCCCCCTCTCTCCTCTCCCCCCCTCTCCTCTCTCCCCCCTCTCCTCTCTCCCCCCCTCTCCTCTCTTCCCCTCTCCTCTCTCCCCCTCTCCTCTCTCCTCTCCTCTCCCCCCCTCTCTCCTCTCCCCCCTCTCCTCTCCCCTCTCCTCTCCCCCCTCTCATCTCCACCCCCTCTCCTCTCCACCCCCTCTCCTCCCCCCTCTCCTTCTCCCCCCCTCTCCTCCTCTCCCCCCCTCTCCTCCTCTCCCCCCCTCTCCTCCTCTCCCCCCTCTCCTCCTCTCCCCCTCTCCTCTCCCCCCTCTCCTCTCCCCCCTCTCCTCTCCCCCCTCTCCTCTCCCCCCTCTCCTCTTTCCCCCCTCTCCTCTCCCCCCTCTCCACTCCCCCCCTCTCCTCTCCCCCCTCCCCGCTCTCTCTCTCCCCTATTTTTCTCCTCCTCCTCCCCTCCATCCCCTCCCCACCGTCCCTCCCCTAAACCCCCTCCCCTCCACACCCCCTACCCTCTTCCCTCCACCCTCCCCCCTCCCTGCTCCCCACCTCTCCCCCTCAGCGCCCCCTCTCTCTCCCTCTCTCACCCTCTCTCTCTCCTCCCCTCCTCCCCCACCTTTCCCCCCTCACTCACCCTCCCTCTTCTCCTCCTCTCCACCCCCTATCCCTCTTGCCCCTCTCTCTGTGTCTCTGTCTCTCTCTCTGTCTGCCCCTTCTCTCTCTGCCCTCACTCTCTACCCCCGCCCCCCCCCCTCTCTAGATGTGACTGCAAGTTGGGTGCTATGCGTCAGTAGATAGGGTGGTTATGGGGTAAAAGGAGCAAATTAATAATATTAATATAATATTAAGGGGGTAATTAGCGTGAGTGCGGGGGGGAGGGGGATAGTTAGTGTGTGATGCTGCATGCCGCCTCCCCCCCCCCACAACCACACGTTGGGGGAACAGACCCAACGGGTCTGCACTTGTTCTAGTATTTGATATATTTACAAAGCTCTTCAAGTCAAGAATAGAACCTAATACGGAATGGATTATATTTGGAATAATAGTAGAAGATATCAATTTAAATAAAGACCAAAAAGTATTCTATAATTATGGGTTAATAATTGGAAAGAAATTGATACTTAAATTTTGGAAAAATACAGCTATACCAACTATTAAAATGTGGATTAGGAATATGATGGACATAGCACGCCTTGAAGAAATGAGACTCCGCCGAATAGATAAATATGACCAATTCTTAAGGAGTTGGTCCCCTTTCATCGACTTTTTGGAATCATGTGATGCAGCGGTACCGTAAAGATTACTGATTTCAGGTCAGGTCGTGGATAGATTTACATCTCCGAACAAAGATTTGAAAATTTCTTTTTTAAGGGTCTTTTTCTCCTATTTCTACTTTCTATTTTTTTCTTTTCTTATATATACACTTCACGTTTGTCTATTTTCTACTCTCTATTTTTCCTCTTTTTCTTCTCTCTATTTTTTTTGTTTCCTTTTCAAAAACATAAAACTAGAGGTTGTACATAGAATGTATTATGTTATGACATAGTTGACACCTAAAATTAGGTACCACTGTATTGTTTTGTACTGTATTAACTTCTAATAAAATAAACAAAAAAAAAAAAGCTTAAAGTTCCTTCGAAACCACCGCGTAAAATTTCCCTCTGGAAAAAAGTGAACAGCGAGGAATTTAAAGTCTTAGCAAAAAAACTGGAAAAAGATTTCTTCAACCTGCAACCAGATAAAAGATCCGTAAAAGACAACTGGGTGTGACTGAGAAACTCTTTAAATAATATTGTTACAAATCATGTTCCTCAAAAACGCATTTAGGGCCGTATGCGTCCTCCTTGGTTTTCGGCAAAACTGAAACGTCTCTGCAGTAAGAAAGAGAAGTTTTATATCCGTGCCAAAAAAAGGGGTACAAAACCGGACTGGGACAATTTTACTAGGGTGCGAAAGCAAGTTGATCGTGCAATTAGGAGTGCTCATAGACAACATGTTTCTTCTATTCTTGGGGGAGAGCAATCCAAGGCTTTTTGGAGATATGTGAAATCCAGACGGACAGACAACACTGGTGTCCAGATGCTTAAAGTTAACAACTGTCTGATCACTGAGGACCAGGCGAAAGCAGAAGCTCTTGCAAACCAATTTCAACACGTTTTCACCCGGGAAGATGTGGAGCCTTCATAATTTCCAGTCCTACCGCCCAGCCCGTATGCTGATATGCCTGCTATTAAAATTGACGTTGAAGGTGTCAAGAAGTTATTGCTCAACATCAATACCACAAAAGCAATTGGACCAGATCAGGTACAGAATCAAACCCTCAAGATCGCAGCCGAAGAACTGGCTCCAGTTTTGCAGTTCATTTTCCAACAATCGCTTGACTCAGGTGATGTTCCGCTGGATTGGAGGAAGGCTAACATCACTCCTCTCTTTAAGATGGGTTCAATCACCAACCCAGCGAATTATCGTCCTGTTTCATTAACAAGTACTTGCTGCAAATTGCTGGAGAAATTAATTGATAGTAATCTGATGCGACACGTGAGCTGACAACCAACATGCATTTAGGAGGCATAGATCATGTGAGTCTCAGCTTATCCTGACGACAAATGACCTGGCCAAGCACCTTGATAGTAACGTCATCACGTATTTAGTTGTGCTGGACATTTCTAAAGCATTTGATGTCATCCCACACCAGAGACTGCTTCGGAAGCTTGACTTCTATGGTATTCGTTCCAACACGAAACGTCTTCAGCGTGTGTGTGTGAACGGAAAGAGCTCCAATTGGCATCCAGTGTTGAGTGGTACACCTCAGGGCACAGTACTTGGCCTACATCTATTTTTGCTTTACATAAATGACATCCATGAAAAAGTCGCAAGTACAACCAGACTATTCGCTGATGATTGTTTGCTGTACCATCCAATTAAGTCAGCTGATGATGAAGATGCTCTCCAAAAGGATCTCGATTCTATGGTTGAGTGGTCACAACAATGGGGCATGCAGTTCAACCCTTCCAAATGTGAAACCATGCGTGTCACCTGAAAGAGGAATCCAGGCGAAACATCTTACAATATACTTGGTGCCACCCTTGAAGAATCCAAGCAAATCAAGTATCTTGGCATCAAATTGCAGAATGATCTGCATTGGAATGGTCAGACTCAGCATGCAACGGTGAAAGCAACAGGTGTCCTCAACTTTCTGAGGCGCAACTTTCATCATTGTTCAACTTCTGTCAAGGAGAAGCTATACTTCACCCTCGTTAGACCTCATTTGGACTACGCAGTTGCAGCATGGGACCCATACACAAATAAAAACATTTCTTCCATCGAACGTGTCCAAAGACAGGCAGCTCGATTTGTTACTAACACCTATCAGAGAGAGAAGCGAGTGTCACCAAACTTCTGAATTCTCTGGGGTGGAACCCTCTCCAAGACAGACGTGAAGCTCACCGTTTGACCTGTTTTTACAAAATGTTAAATGGTCAGCTCGACATAGATCACGAGACCTACACCAAACCCAAACCAATTAGGAGCAGACGAGGGCATTCGATCCAAATTGTGATCCCAGCTACAAAGACAGATGTATACAGCAATTCGTTCTTCCCCCGCACAATTAAAGCATGGAATAATCTCCACCCTACTATAGTTACCCAACCAGATGCAACTAAATTTAAAGTAGCTCTTTCTTCCCAATAACCCTTTCTGGCTTAAGTCCTCCCTCCACCACCTCCAGTTTAAATTCCATTTGGAATATTTTGGAGGACCAAGAAACCAAGAACCAAGAAACCAAGAAACCAAGGTCAAATGTATGAGGAACCCTTCTGCCATTGGATCATCGACATACTGACCCACAAGACCACAATCAGTGAGGATAGATAACAACACCTCCTCCACAATAGTTCCCAACACTGGTGCCCCACAAGGATTGGTTCACAGTCCCTATACAATTACAAATGTACGGCCAAATTTGGCTGTAAATCCATCTAAAAGTTTGCAGTAACACTAGTGTGATGGGCTGAATCACAAACAAAGATGAGACATAGTACAGGAAAGAGATAGAGAACTTAGTGACATGATGTCAGGACAATAATCTCACCCTCAATGTCAGCAAATACATGATCCAATCAGCATCATTGGTGCAGAAGTGGAAATAGTTGAGAACTTCAAGTACCTTGGCATTAATATTCCCAATAATCTGTTGTATACCAACATTGATGGGACTGCCAGAAAGACACACAAACATCTCCACTTTCCAAGGAGCTGATGAAATTTACCATGTTATATTGAACTTATACTATACCTATAACTTCTACAGTTGCACCATAGAAAGCATATGTCGGGTTGCATCACAACTTGGTTTGGGAACAGCTCTGCCCAAGACCGCCAGAAATTACACAGAGTTGTTGATATAGCCCAGTCCATTACACAAACCAGTTTTCCCAACATTGACTCCATCTACACTGCACGCTGCCTTGGAAAAGCAGCTTACATAATCAAAAACTTGTCCTACATCGGTCATTCCTTCTTCTCCCCCCTCCCATCTGGCAGAAGGCAGAGAAAGTGAAAGTGCGGATAAACCAGACCCAGGAACAGTTTCTTCCCCTCTTTTATCAGGCTTCTGAATGGTCCTTCCACAAGCTAGGGTATTATCTGATTCACATCTACCCCACTGATGTTGGAATTTGTCTATGGAACTGATGCACTACAATGTGCTACAAAGCTATTCTGCGCTGTGTGTCTTCCCCTTCGCTCTTTCTATTGTACTTGAGTTGGACGATTGTATTTATGTACGGTACATCTGATTGATTAGGATAGAATAAAAAATAAATCTTTTCGCTGTATAATAATAAACCTAAATCTAAACATAAACTTAAATGGCAGTACCCTTAGGAGCATTGATGTACAACGGGATCTTGCGGTAAGTCTATTGTACTCATAGTACTTGTCCTGGATGGTGCTGAGCTTCTTCATGTCTATAACTGCATTCATCAAGACAAGGTGGGAGCATTCCATTATGTGCCACGTTACTCCATTTTATATTGACGTTGGAAACAGTGTGAGGGATTGAGAGATTTACTCACTGCAGGATACCTGGGTTTTGATGAGCTGCCTAAGCAACAGTTTTATATTGTTGCCCATCCAATGTTTATGGTCAATGGTGACCAGCAGGATATTGCTGGTGGGAGATTCAACAATACACTGGAGTTTAGAAGGATGAGGGGGTTCTTATAGAAACACATACAACTAAGTGTGACCAGTTGGATCCCATGTTCACACGGGAGGGCTGGTCCCCAATGCAATATTCCACCTCTCCGCCAATTCCAATATTGGTGGCCAGTGGGGGGGGGGGGGGGGGGGGGGGGGTGTTCTGGAGCGCTAGTATGTGTGTTGTGGGCTGAAGGGACTGGTTTCCAGATGACTAGTATGGACATTGTGGGCCAAATGGATTCTTGGGGTGGCAGCTCAGTCACTCAAGCCTGATGTGCTGGCAGCTCACTCACGGCTTGTAGGCTGGCAGTTGACTCATGGCTATTCATTGAAATTCCATTTCAAGCAGGGTGCAAGGCCACCAAATTCAAATGCAGTTTCCTACCATTTCAAGCAGGGTGCAAGGCCACCAAATTCAAGTGCAGCTTCTTATGACTTCAAGCAGGGTGCAAGGCCACCAAATTCATGTGCAGTTTCATACCACTTCAAGCAGGGTGCAAGGCCACCAAATTCAGGTGCAGTTCAACATTTTTTAAACACTAATAACTCTTTTATTTTTTTAATCGATGGAAAAAATCCTCTTGTCCTGCACAGCAGAGGAGGACTCTGAGTAAGATGGCCAGAAATCACGGCCGTGAGTGGTAGCGTTTTTTCTAAAATCAATATACAGAACACCAGGAAGTGGTCAATATCAGACCTTTAGTAATATAGATTATAAAAGGACTGGACAAGCTAGATGCAGGAAAAATGTTCCCAATGTTGGGCGAGTCCAGAACCAGGGGTCACAGTCTTAGAATATAGGGGAAGCCATTTAAGACTGAGGTGAGAAAAAACTTTTTCACCCAGAGAGTTGTGAATTTGTGGAATTCCCTGCCACAGAGGGCAGTGGAGGCCAAGTCACTGGATGGATTTAAGAGAGAGTTAGATAGAGCTCTAGGGGCTAGTGGAATCAAGGGATATGGGAAGAAGGCAGGCACGGGTTATTGATTGGGGACGATCAGCCATGATCCCAATGAATGGCGGTGCTGGCTCGAAGGGCCAAATGGCCTCCTCCTGCACCTATTTTCTATGTTTCTATGTTTAATAGCGCCCCCTTTGAATGTCAAGGGGAGGTTGTTAGATGCACCCATATAGAATGGTCATTCCCTGGCACATATTCATCATGAATGTCATTTATCAGCCGCAGCCTGAAGGCTGCCTGGGCCCTGCTGATGAA
Source organism: Amblyraja radiata (assembly GCF_010909765.2). Taxonomy (NCBI): domain Eukaryota; kingdom Metazoa; phylum Chordata; class Chondrichthyes; order Rajiformes; family Rajidae; genus Amblyraja; species Amblyraja radiata. The sequence goes on from NC_045968.1 coordinate 18,931,222, forward strand.
GGCACAAGTTGTTTAAATAACTGAATGAGATAGGAATTGTATTAAACACATGGCAATCATCAACTAACAAGCCCACTGACATAGAGGAAAACGTTATTAATAGTGGAAGTGAAGGCGATTTGGAAATGTTCACTGAAAAGATAGACCTGAGCTTACTTTATTGTTGTATTCAGCTCACACATTAGGGGGTAAAATCTATGCTCTTTATTATTATTTTAAATACAGTCGATTCAGATACAGATACAGTATACTTAAATGCAGTTGCAGAATCACATAGACCTTACAGCACAGAAAGAGGTAATTCAATTCAGAAAATGTATTCCTGTTCTTTTGATCCCATCAGCCCTCTCCGCACCATATTCCATCTCACCTACTAACACACCCTCCACTCTTCACTCCCTTGTATTTATCTATCTATTTTTTCAAACGCAGTTATGCATTCTTCTCGAATACTGCAAGTTTCAGCAAATTCACACTTTCATTTACTATGATCTGACAGAATTATTATTATTTCATTATCTGAAATCCTGGACAGCACAAAAGGGCTTGTGTCAATTCCACCTTGCAAATTGCAATGACAGCGATGCTTTGTTCAATTCTGGGCATTGCAATATTACTATATTCTGTTTTACAGAATGAAACTGTGGCTCTTTAAAAATTGGGGGCTGTTAAACAATAATATTCTCAGTTCAGTCTCATGAATATGTTTGCCTTGGCTTTAATCAGATCTTCTAAAATCTGCAAAATTCCAGTCCCATCCTGACCACTGAATGAGGCAAATAGATGATACACCTTCACTCAAACGTCCAGCAAAATCTTCCTTGTGAAATCGCTTGCTTTTGTTTTGTAATTCAATAGGATTCCTCCCTTTTGTTGAGTACATGCAATTATTTTTCTTTACAGATGTTATGGGTTGAATGGCTGTTAAGTCACACTGTTTTCAGTACCATTCACCCGAAATCATCATAACCTACCCAATGTAAAAGAGCCAGGGTGTTTGAATGCAGATTGCTTTACAAAATCTTTTGCAAAAATCTAGGAATTATTGTGCTTGATGTCAGACCCAGATGATTTAATTACTACAATGTGTTTCTGCTAATTCCATATGTTTCCAGGTTTTGACGAGGCTGTAAAAGTAAGCAGATTATCCTGAACAAAAGGATACCAATGAGGATGATTATTTTCAGAACATACAACTGAAAATGCTTTTAAAAAAAAATCATTATCTAGTTATCTGAGATAGCTAACTAACTAATGATTTTTGTTAAATTCAGTCATTTAAAACTAAGTAACCCAGAGTGATTTGGGTTGAAACAATAATTGATAATGTTCATATTTTAGTAATTAATCAGATTCAGCAATACAACTTTTAAATCTAGAAGGGATATTTATAAGACTTTTCCTTTCAGCAGTATCCTGTCATACAATGTCTATGAGCTCAAACAGTAATTTAAAGAATAAAATGCTCTTCTTGAAATGACAGAATATGTGCCTGGATATCTATTTGCAGAAACAGTAACAAAAAATACCCTATCTAATGAAATCTTTAGTATTTTGCATTCAAATAGTCATTTACAGTTATATTTAAATTCACAAAACAGGAAGAAAGAAAATTCTATTGGGATTTCCTGTCCAAAATGTAAAGTTTTCCAGTTGTCACTTAAAATAGAACCAAGTCTCTAAAGTCTCATAACTGAAAACAAAGAAACAAGCTGTGATATTTTCTGAGAAACCCTCTTTGAAGTTTGCCTAGGGACCTTCCAATTTGCTCATTCTGCACTTAAACATTAGCAGAGTTGCGTATGATAAGAGTGGAAGAAAATACAACTGAATTTTCATGTGGGGAATATTTTAGGGGCAATGTCCTCCAACCACTGGCATGGTGGCAGGGTTCAGCTAATTATTTGGACTGGAAATAAAATAAAAACATTGGTGGATATTTTCATGGTATGTAGAAAGTGAACCACACTGCATTCTTCTTTATTTCTTTTCTTTGTTGCAGGTGTGCTTTTTAAAGGAAATGTTTGGGTTTTCTTGATGGGATGTTCAACGGAGGTAATTTCCAACCTGTTAAGGAAATTTAACCATTTTATAGATCCCTTTGAAGAAGAAGCAACTTGCTTGTGGTCATACTTCTGCCCAATATGAATTTTCAAACCGCTTCATTTCCCAGCTCGGAATTCAGATTGGAACTTTTGCTGTCATTCATGAAGCCACAATTTTCTATTGCTTCTTTATACAAGACAAAAAATCCAAATAGAAAATTCCACTCTTGGATTCAAAATAGTGGCAATTTAACCATTTCCCCCATGATGAGTTGTTGCATTGCAAAGCCTCTCAATCATTGTTTCCTCCAAAACAGTTGTAGATTATCATAATAATGAGATGATGTTTTAACTCATCCAGGCCAATCTTTTCGATATTGCAATTATTCCTACCTCAATGACAGTGCTTCAGGTGATCTGTGTCAGTAATGGGGAGTAAATATTGGTCCTTGTCATCTATGCCAACAGCATGTCAATGAATTAAAAGAAAGATATTTCAATAGCAGAGTCTGTGGCTGTGATGATTCTCAACATTAATGGGTGATGTTAACTGTTTTCTTCCCAGTTTTAACTATTAATATTCAAAATGTTTGTTAATGAAATAATGAGTACAATGCTTACTTGGAAATTAATGTCCAGCTTTTTGTTTAGGAATGTCCTCAGTCATCTTGTGCAAACATGCTATTTTGTCTGGATAAATTCATTATACCAGCACTATGGACAAAATAATGTTGTGTGCCCAAGTACTACTCCAGAACATGTCCTCTAAACTGACATCTTGGTGCAATGAAGGAATGCAATGCTGTCAGAAATACTATCCTGTTGATGGGAAGCCAAATGCTCCGTTTCGCTGGCTCGTGGCAGCCGGCAGCCTGAAGCCGCGGTCTGCACAGCCCCAGATGGCGCGGCGTCTACAGCCCGGGATCTTACGTTGGGGACCAGGGGAGTAGAAGAAGCTTCCACCGCTGGCCCGCGGCCAACTTCTACCGCGGGCGCGGTGGCGACTTACCATCGCCGGGGATCCCTGGAGGGGAGCTTCGTCTGTCGGCCCTGCAGTCTGCGGTGCTTCTGGCTGCGGCGCGAACTTTAAATCTTCGACCGCCGGCCTGCGGCCTACACCAGCCTGAAGCCGCGGTCTCCGGCGGGGAAGAGCCGATCCTGGACTTACCTTGACTTTTACCTAGTCCTTTTACCATCTGGACGCTCGCAGCAACGGCTGCGGAGGGTTGAGGTCCCGACCACGGGGGAAAATGGAGGAGGACTGGCCAATTTCTGTACCTTCCACCACAGTGATTAATGCTGTGGTGGATGTTTGTGTTAAATGTTTATTGTGTTTGTGTGTTCTTTATCATTGTACCGCTGCTGACAAATTCATTTCACTTGCACTTTATGTGCAAGTGACGAATAAAACTGATTGTTGTTGTTGATTGTTGTTGAAATGGAGCTTTAATAATTGCCTCTCAAATGAATGTAAAATATTCCAGGGATCTTTTCAAAGATGAAGAAAAGACTTCAAAGACAAGACCACAAGCTCTTCCCATCGTTCAATCAATAGTCATCTCTCAGCCAATTATATTAAAACAGTTATTTGGTCATTATCATACTGCTGCTTTGGGTTATATGCTGACTGAAAAATTGGCTGTTGGATTTCCCATGTGGCTGCCGTTCAAAGATATTTTATTGGCTGTGATTGAATTTTGGACATCCTGCAGTCACGAAAGACACTATAAACTGCAAGTCTTTGTTTCTTCGAACCAATGTGCAAATATTTTGATTTATCTGCTTTATTCTTATTTGTTCTATGCCTTTATGATGTGTATCTATATTGTACTTTCTTTTGCTCTGTTTTTGTAGTTGCTGATGTCAGATATCATTATTATTGCAGATTGATAATCTGCCAATGCAGCCAATTTAGCAAATGCTACCGATTTCCTGAAGTGGAAAAGTGATAGAGCTTCTTTATATCAGCAGAGGATATTTACATATTTTAATGTCTTTCAATGCTAGACACAAAATGCTGCAGTAATCAGATGGGTCTCGACCTGAAACGTCACCCATTCCTCCTCTCCAGAGATACTTAAGTTACTCCAGCATTTTGTGTTTATCTTCGGTTTAAACCAGCATCTGCAGTTCCTTCCTACATCTTTCAATGCTGTTTGATTGTGCAACTGGGATTCTTAGAAAATGGCACAGACCACCTGACACTGTCTTTATGCTACTTTAAGCTGCAGCTGGGTAGATAAATGCAGATTCAATTAATTTCCAAAGAGCCAAGCTCTCAGTAATCAATTCAAAGGGGTATTCACACGGCATAATCATTATTTAAGTGTTTCTTACATGATACAATAAAAGAGCTCTCATTGGGTAATTATGTAGAAAATAAATTTCAAAATGCTCAATTTATATTTACACTCACAAATTATTGATCATAATAATTAATCTTTCATGTATGTTTTCTGAAGAAGTATGGTCAGTTGTTTCTTTAGGTTGCTAATTTAGGTTCTTGTTCTGAGTTTAATCTAATGATTTTAGCTGTGCAAAACGTTGAGAGTCAAGACAGTTTGATTGTCATGTGTCCCAGACAGAACAATGAAATTCTTACTTGCAGCAGCACAACAGAATATGTAAACATTGTACACTGTAAGTAACAGGACAGATTGGCCTAAATGTATACATCTAATTGTTTCAATGATAACCATAAAGAAGTGCACATTAATAAGATTCAGGCCATGAGAGCACAGATTATATTGGGATGCCTTATGTAGTTAAACAGCACTCAGAAGTTCTCTTAAAGCTGGGCCTTGGACAATGTCTGCTCAGCGAATGAATCACAGGACCGTTGAAAACTGTACCTTTCCTCTCACTGGCTTTGAGAGGAAAAAACAAAGTTATTTCTGTTATTCTTAAATGCTTACATAATTGGTGACAATGGAAAACTAGTAGGACGTCCTTATGGGGAAAAAAAACATTGTGCAGCAAAAATCTTGAATCCTTGGAACGAGATCTTTAATACTGATAATTGTGCCGTTTTACTTCAAAGCGTTTGAGTACCAAATGCAACACAAACAGCCAGACAGCTGCTAGATTCTATTGTCAGGTTATTTGCCCTGTTTTTTCTGAGAAATTTAAAATTCATGTAAGGGTGTGCCCGAGTGTGCCATAGTTAGATTTGATCACTCAGCATATTTATTATATGATCATCTTCCTGATTTCAAGAAGTCACAGGCTTTTTGTTTGCTTGCCAGATATTTTTGTCTTCTTTTCCCAGAGTGATTTAAAAAAAAAGATTTCAGCAGATTTCCTGTGGTGAGAGTTAGAATGATTTTACACAGAACTTGTAACCTGGGAGTTTTGTAGGGAGGCACTTTGCTGTAGCAAGGATTAGAGTAAAGAATTTTGAAATAAATAAATAAATAAATCGGATTCTTGTTGCCATAAAATTGAGTGCAGAATTTCAGCTGCACTGGAGAATCAGGTCTGTTTGTCTCAGTCTATGGAAGGTGACTTTAATGCCCTGGATCCCGTGCCACTGTTTGTAACCATATGGCACATTGATTCACTGTTGGCGTCTAACAAGCGCTTGTCATAGCAACAATACCACACATCTATGAAACTCGACGTGAGGTAAGGTCATGGCTCCAGCTTTTATATTAGAGCAGCCAGCACTTCCACAACAGTGCTGGAAGTCATTACACTGGATTTATTGCTGCATCATAGTTAGCACCTAGGGGTGTGGCATGGTGCAGGGAGCATATCCCAGCTTATATCCACAGTTGTACAGTGCAAAATGAGAAGACGTTTCCCAGGGAATACAGGAGCATCGCACATAAAACTTAAACATTTCACGCATAAAAATAAAAAACAATAAAAAAACAATCCAGTTCCTGATAAAACAGTACAAATAGTTTTAAAAAGTGCAGGTAAAATAGCAACATTAAAATACAAGTAAAAACAGTCATAAAATGTCCAGGGCAGCTGATTTAAGTGGCCAGAGCCAGAGTTATTACTCAGTGCCAGTTATTAAATTGTCAGTGCAAAAGCAGCAGAATCAGGTGGAGTGACTGTTTAGCAGCCTCACAGCCTGTGGAAGGAAGCTGTTTAGCAGTCTGGTTGTCCGGGCTTTGATGCTACGGTATCTCTTTCCTGATGGCAGGAGATCCAGATGTGTGTGGAGGGGGTGCAGCCTGTCCTTTGCTATGCTCAGTGCTTTTTTCAGGCAGCGGCTCTGGAACAGTTCTTGTACCGAGGGTAGCGAGACGCCAATGATCCTCTCTGCTCCCCTCACTACCCTCTGCAGAGACTTCCTGTCTGAGCCTAAAGTAAATGCTTCACACAAGGGTCCTGGGAAATTCGTTAATGGGAAGATAAAGTACCTAATGGATGTTCTGGCAACATAATTCAGTGCCAGGAGTGAGTTTCCTGATTAGTACAAGCATCCTCACCTGTGCTCCAAGATTCCCTTCCAAGGAACATCAAGTTCTCTCACTCACATATGTACAGGCACACTCATGGGCACACATGCATGCACACATGCATGAATGCATGCACACACATACACACATTCACAGGCGCATGCGCACACACACACATACCCACACATTCACACGCGCGTTCTATGTTCTAGGACTGCATGACTGGACTCAGTTCCATCCATCAGATCTGGCTGTGGAATTGGCTAGATGTTAGACTATACAAGGGGCATTGGTTTCAGACAGACAGAGGGAGTCTTTTACTTTAGACTTTAGGGATACAGCATGGAAACATGTCCTTCAGCCCACTGAGTTGCCAACCAGCGACCACTCTGTACATCTGCACTACCCTGCACACTAGTGACAAATTATTCAAGAAGGAACTGCAGATGCTGGAAAATCGAAGCTAGACAAAAGTGCTGGGGAAACTCAGCGGGTGTGGCAACATCTATGGAGCGAAGGAAATAGGCAACGTTTTGGGCTGAAACCCTTCTTCAGACTGAATTATAGTTTGCCTTGTAGATGTGGAAAATGTTTGGGATGTCGAGGTCAATAAAGTACACCCAATCTCTAATCCCACAGTTGTTGATGGTGGCTGACTTTTGAAGTGTTTGGAAAAATCACTTAAATCGTCAAAGCATTGCAAGCTACAGCCCAAATGCAGGTAAGTGGGATTAGTTTAGATCGATGCTTGATGGTTTGCATGGACATAATGACAGAGGCACCTGTGCCTGTGCTGTGCTCCATGACTATGACTTTTTCATGCTAATATTACTGGATTTCAAGGGTGAGCACTTAGCTTCTCTCTTGCCGGATATGTTTCTGCTTTGAATGTAACTTGCCATTTACCAGCCCAGGTCTGAAAGTTGTCATGGTGTTACTCTATGTTGACACAACCTGCTTTACTTGGGCAGAAATTGTTAATGGATTTGAACTAACATCAGCAAACATCCCAACTACTGATCTTTTGATGCAAGTAAAGTAATTGATAAAGTAAATGTTGGTTGGTCAGACATTTCCAGGAGCAACTGCAGTGATGTCATAGGGTTGGAAAGAGTTACTTCAATCATATTCCTCATTGTGTCATTTGACTTGAACAATTGAAATGTTTCCTTCTTTGATGCTGCAGTTGAGCAAATACTGCCTGACATTAAAATCGGTCATTCTTACCTCAGCTCCAGAACTCTGGTTCCTGTTTGGACCAGGGCTCTGATGATGCACACAAATTTACAACCTTGACAAAGCCCGAAAAAGGAGCAGGAGATTGAGGAATATGTGCTGCAGACAATACTGTTGACTCAATCATAAAGATATGAATGTTCATTTGTTTCTACATCAATTTGACAGCTTTTAATTATACAGAGGTTTTAACAGCTAGGTATCTTAAAATTGAATTCAATTCATAAATTGTCATAGTGGGATTTCTGCGTATTACTCCCAGGTGATAATTGCTAGAGTGTTGCAATGATAAGTATAAAGAAATCAGTAAGGGTTTCAAATGGTTAAAGGCGACCAAGCTGGGTTTGCTTAATGTTTATGACATCATCGGAAACTCTCAATTGCACTCAACATGTTTTTAGTCAACTCCATCTGTTTCCAAGTAAAGCATTCTGCAAGAGCAGTTAGTGCAAAATAGAAACTAATTTTGCTTCTGCCTTGTCTATCTTTCAGACAACTTACACCACAATATTACTAGGTCAAACCTTGTGACTAATATGTGTAAACTGACCACAGGAAGTGTACACATTAAAATATATGTACTCTTAAACAGAGCAGTTTGTTGTACAGCTTTATATGTTTAAAAAAATAACTATTTGAGGGGAAAATACAATTAAAAAACATAACCTCAATTAACACCTTTTGTGTTCTGAGAATTTGCCAAAAAGGTTTTTTTAGCCAATCTAATGAGAAGAAGGCAGGAGAATGGGGTTGAGAGGGTCATGATTGAATGGCGGAGTAGACTCAATGGGCTGAATGGGCTAATTACTTTTTAAAGTTTAGTTTAGAGATACAGCCCTTGGGCCCAATGACTCTGCCGATCAGCGATCCCGTACACTAACATAATCCTGCACGTTATAGGGACAATTTACAATTGTACTGAGCCAATTAGTCTACAACCCTGTATGCCTTGGAGTGTGGAAGGAAACCGGAGCTAACAGAGAAAACCCACGCAGGTCCCAGAGAGAACATGCAAACTCTGTACAGCCAAGCTCCCGGTGTCAGGATTGAACCCGGGTCTCTGGTGCTGTAAGGCTTCAACTCTACCGTTGCGCCACTGTGCCACCCACAATTCTGCTCCCATGCCCTATGGTCTTATAAGACATCTTTAACTTTTAGTCATGGTTGCATCAAGGGAAACAAGGCAAAAATTCACACGAAGGGAGGGAGAGAGAAAACGGGGAATTACAGACCAGTTAGTCTAACATCGGTAGTGGGGAAACTGCTAGAGTCAGTTATTAAAGATGGGATAGCAGCACATTTGGAAAGTGGTGAAATCATTGGACAAAGTCAGCATGGATTTACAAAAGGTAAATCATGTCTGACGAATCTTATAGAATTTTTCGAGGATGTAACTAGTAGCGTGGATAGGGGAGAACCAGTGGATGTGGTGTATCTGGACTTCCAGAAGGCTTTCGACAAGGTCCCACATAAGAGATTAGTATACAAACTTAAAGCACACGGCATTGTGGGTTCAGTATTGATGTGGATAGAGAACTGGCTGGCAAACAGGAAGCAAAGAGTAGGAGTAAACGGATCCTTTTCACAATGGCAGGCAGTGACTAGTGGGGTACCGCAAGGCTCAGTGCTGGGACCTCAGCTATTTACAATATATATTAATGATCTGGATGAGGGAATAGAAGGCAATATCTCCAAGTTTGCGGATGACACTAAGCTGGGGGCCAGTGTTAGCTGTGAGGAGGATGCTAGGAGACTGCAAGGTGACTTGGATAGGCTGGGTGAGTGGGCAAATGTTTGGCAGATGCAGTATAATGTGGATAAATGTGAGGTTATCCATTTTGGTGGCAAAAACAGGAAAGCAGACTATTATCTAAATGGTGGCCGACTAGGAAAAGGGGAGATGCAGCGAGATCTGGGTGTCATGGTACACCAGTCATTGAAAGTAGGCATGCAGGTGCAGCAGGCAGTGAAGAAAGCGAATGGTATGTTAGCTTTCATAGCAAAAGGATTTGAGTATAGGAGCAGGGAGGTTCTACTGCAGTTGTACAGGGTCTTGGTGAGACCACACCTGGAGTATTGCGTACAGTTTTGGTCTCCAAATCTGAGGAAGGACATTATTGCCATAGAGGGATTGCAGAGAAGGTTCACCAGACTGATTCCTGGGATGTCAGGACTGTCTTATGAAGAAAGACTGGATAGACTTGGTTTGTACTCTCTGGAATTTAGGAGATTGAGAGGGGATCTTATAGAAACTTATAAAATTCTTAAGGGGTTGGACAGGCTAGATGCAGGAAGATTGGTCCCGATGTTGGGGAAGTCCAGGACAAGGGGTCACAGCTTAAGGATAAGGGGGAAATCCTTTAAAACCGAGATGAGAATAACTTTTTTCACACAGAGAGTGGTGAATCTATGGAATTCTCTGCCACAGAAGGTAGTTGAGGCCAGTTCATTGGCTATATTTAAGAGGGAGTTAGATGTGGCCCTTGTGGCTAAGGGGATCAGAGGGTATGGAGAGAAGGCAGGTACGGGATACTGAGTTGGATGATCAGCCATGATCATATTGAATGGCGGTGCAGGCTCGAAGGGCCGAATGGCCTACTCCTGCACCTAATTTCTATGTTTCTATGTTTCTAAGTGCATTAAATAAGTAAGCCCTAATGGCTGAGGGATAAATGTGTTGATCAGGAATAAGGAAGTGCTTCTCTTCATGATTCCTAAAGTCTACCCACATTTCAGGAGGAGACGAAGTCTATGCTTCCTCCTTCTTCTGTAATGGTGGCAGGGATCAGAGGGTAGGGACAGTGGCGGACTGGCCAGGGTGTCAGCATGCCGATAGCAAGTGGGCCCCTGATGAAGTGATAGCAAGTGATGGCAAGTGGGCCCCTGTTAAATTATAGCATTGTAGTTGTGGGTGGGCCCCATTTGTCTCCTGGCAACCAATATTTTTAGACCCAGTCCGCCACTGGGTAGGGATATGAGTTGTCTGCATCTACTCTTCACTAAACCATAATATTGCACCATGCAGGAGAGGCAGGATGTGAAAGCAGAATCGTTTCCAGCTGTATGGCTGATGACTTGCAATGCTGTAAGATTCCATTATTAACGTCTAATTATTTTGCATCATTATGAAACTTTGCCTAATCTCAAGATGCCTTTGAATTTGACACATGGAAAGACATTAATTGATAGGATGTTGAAGGGGTGCTGTTTGATTGCAGAATTGTCCTGTGCCATTAACAATGGAAATAACTGTGTAAGGATAGAAAGAAAGTCCTTTGTGTGCATCACTATATATCAATCAGTGGCATAACCTATGCCAACCATGCACGAATAAAGGCAGATAGACACAGAATGCTGGACTAACTCAGCGGGGCAAGCAGCATCTCTGGAGAGTAGACCCTTCTCCAGACAATAAAGACATCTGCCTCTCACAGGCAATGATGTGTGTAGTTAATGAAGCAGCTCACTTCACTCTCCATCTTCACCCAGAAAGCATCCAAAGATGCTTTAGAGTCTGTATGTTATTCTATGTGCATGTCGAGAAGAGAATCTGCTCCTTGCTTTTTACTGTGCCTTGGTACACGTGACAGTAAACTAAATTAAACTCAACTAAATCTGCTAACCTGAAATGTTGGCCAGAGGAAAGTACACAATAATTATTCTAGACACAGTCTGGCTTGTCCTGAAGGCCTCCAGATTTGCCATGTCAATGCAATGTAAACTCAACATGCCAATGTCTTGTTCAGTTTCACATCTCGTAGCAATTCCCTGTTTTGTTTTGGCTGTCTTTGCGCAGTCAGTTTGAAGTGGGCATTTCTTGTCTTCCAACAGCTAGTCTTCTATGTTTTTCCTGAATTCAACGGCGAGAAAGCTCCAGATAAAGTGTTGGTGTAGATAGGTAATTGATGGTTGGCATAGACATGGTGAGCTGAAGTAACTGTTTCTCTCAGACTTCAGGTATCTTGGACCACATTCTGCCCCCCACCTCCCTGCATATCAGTTGAAATACATCTTTGTGATGCCACATCAAGCCTTGATGTTGCCCATTGACCTTGCATTGCCATATGTGTATTCCTGTGGAAATCCAACCAGATATGCAAACCCAGATTGCCCTTTCATTCTGTTCAATACCTGTACAGCAAAAGTTGGTACTGTTGCTGGCCATTACAGTAGGTGTAATTGCAAACCTCAGATACCTGTTTTACACATTTGTGGGCTGTGATCCGGGGCATCCTGATGTTTCTGCCAGACATTTGGAGAAATCTGAAGGAGAAGAATTTAAGACAGTGGACATTTTAGGAACCTTGGGTTACAGCCAACAGAACAGGGTGAAGATTCTCGTCCACAAAGGAGTGGATGCCTGTCATGATCTAACATGTTGACAGCACCACAAAGGAGTGGATGCCTGTCATGATCTAACATGTTGACAGCACAGACCTCCTGGTCATCCACAGCTCGTCGGCCCTCTCCGCTAGCTTTTGAGGATCGTTAAAATCGGTGCCGGCGAGCATCAGGCGGACATCATTGAGCATCTGTTCCAGGAAAGCCTGTTGGAAAAGCAGGCAGGTGCTGTGCCCATCCATCAAGGCCAGCATGCGGGCCATCAGGGCGGAGGGTATTCGATCACCCATGTCGTCCATGTGAAGGATCCTTGCGGCACGATCACGATGACTGAGCCCGAATGTGTGCAGCAACAGGGCCTTGAGGCTCTCGTACTTGGCCATTGCAGGTGGGTCTCGCAGGTAAGGCAGCAAACGGGAGGCAGACTCCTGCGGCAGGGCTCCCACCACGTATCTCGTCTCATCCATGACCACGTGATGCAAATGGAATTGCGCCTCCATGTGCGCAAACCATATCTGGGAATGATCTGGCCAAAACGGGGGCAGTCTGAGGTTGACCGTCTATTGCTGAGCGCCCTCATCGCCGGCGAGAAGGTAATTATCCTGCATGTTCTTTGCCATCTAACCCCGTTTAGACCCGTCGGGGTCACCAATTTGGCGGATCAAGACAAAGAGGGTTTGTTCAAATCAAATTATTCTTAATCTGATTAACAAATGACGGTCTTGACAAAGCCACAGAAATACAATTGGCCACAACGGTGGTCTCTCAATGACTGAAGGAAACACGACCCCTCCCAGAGTCACGGGCACGCGGATTCCGACCGCATGGTTCGATATTTTCGAGCACCAGTAGGTGCCGCTTCATCCTCATATTTCCTAATGACAGCAGGAAGCTCTTCAGCCATGGAATCTATGTTGGGTGACAGGACAACCCCCATAAATCCCATTTCTGAATTTATTTCCATGGAAGCTATTGTCTCTCATCTCCATCAACTTATTTCTGATCGTTCTAACACCCCCCCATCCCCCTCCCTCCCACACCCTCCCACACCCTCCCCACCCTCCCACACCCTCCCCACCCCATCCCCCTCCCTCCCACACCCTCCCCACCCCTGCCCCCTCCTGCACTTGGAGTAAATGACAGCAGAAAAATCGCTCTATCAGCAAATGTTTGGGAGGTAGGAGAAAACTGAAACACCCTGAGCGAAAGCCATGCAGTCGCAGGGAGGATGTATACATGCATGCAGACAGTCCTCAACATTATATGAACTAGATCAGTGTCTTATTCTTCTCTCAAGCAGCAATCACCACCAGGTGTAAAGCTTACAGGTTCCTGGGTGTTGCTTCTTGCAAAGGCAAACCACAAAGTTTAAGCGACAAGCAGAACATCCATTTTGAAGTCAGTAAATGTTAATCTAATATCAATGACTGGTACAACACAGCCCACACAACTATTAAATATATGCTTTCACCTACAACACACCCGGCATTTAGAAAATACTCTGATTAATGTTACTCATTTGTGCATCGACACCATGTACGAATAATATTAATTAAGGTCTTTGTATATTGTATTAATATATGACTGCAATGTCTTCTTCTCATGGGATGACAATAGAACATAAAACATAGAACAGTATACACATGGGAACAAGCCCCTCAGCCCAACATATCTGCGCTGAACATGATGTCATGCATTCAATTAATCTCCTCAGCCTGCACGCGATTCATATCTCTCCAGCTTCTGCAAAACCATGTGCCTATTTAAAAGCCTCTTAAATGCCAGTATCGTATCAGCCTCCAACATCACCCCTGGCAGTGGGTTCCTGGCAGCCAACATTCCCTGTGTAAAAAACTTGTCCAGTCCTGTACTTGTCCTTGCCCTCGTCACCTTGAAGCTCTGTCCTCTAGTCCTTGACATTTCCACCCAGGGAGAAACATCTGAACATCCACCCTATCTACTCAAAATGTTACATACGTCTGTAAATCTATTGACAAAAATGTTTGCACAGACTGTAAAACGGCTAGTTTATAATTTTATAAAAGAGATTTATACTTTTCTTTATATTGCAAGTTCTGGGTTTGGTATGGTTATGAATCATAGAACTGGTGGAGTACAATAATAAGAGTCAGTTGGTATCATTCATAAATATTGTAAGGTTATCAAATATAATATGAATGACACCTATGAGTTGTTACATGTTGCCTATAAATATGGAGTTCTGTGAGATTTATAATAGATGTAGAAATTTTTTTTTGGTGGAGCTCCTGACACCCAACACCACACAACGGGCCTGTTCATTGCTGCATGGCTCTCAACATCCTGCCAGCCTTTATGCTTGGACTGTTCTGTAGTTGGAACAGGCCACGAGTGGCTATGGAGATGCAGTCAGTGAAAGCCAAGGCTTGTGATAGCTCCTGCTGTCGGAGCATATTTCTACTGCTTCCAAATGCCTTTTGTCATCAGACAAAGTACATATGAATTCTGTATTTGACAATTACAATTTAATGAAATATATAAATTAGGGCGGCACAGTGCTGCAGCCTCACAGCACCATAGACCAGGGTTCTATCCTGACTTTGGGTGCTGTCTGTATGGAGTTTGCATGTTCTCCCTGTGCCTGTGTGGGTTTCCTCCAGCTCCGGTTCCGTAAACGTGCGTGTTTGCAGGTTCATTGGCATCTGTAAATTGCCCCAAGTGTGCAGAGCATGGATGAGAAAGTGGGATATCATAGAACTAGTGTAAATAGATGATTGATGTTTGGTATAGGTGGGCCAAAGGATCTGTCTCCATGCTGTATCTCTAAAATAAATGTTCTTTTTAAACCACATTCAATGCACATTAGATAATTGAAAACATTAACCTTAATCAAAATAAAGCAAAAAAACCCAATCGTGAAACTCAAGGATCATACACAATTAAATGGGGCTTCATCAAATAAGCTGCGTAGAGCTGTGACGATAGATATGAAGTCACCCTACTCCACGGATCAGTGGGTTACAGGAATCTGTGCAGAATGGGAAATCAGATGCTTCCTCAACCAATCCATATTTGCACACTGCAGTTCACTGGCAGTGCTCTGCAGAACTTCCTGCAAGGCACTGCGGTGCAATCCATTAAGTTTAATTGCGCTTAAAAAGTAATTACTGTAAGTGCTGGAATCTCAGAGTCAGAAGGACACAAATCTACACTTTAAAATAATCATGCCCAGACATGACAGCTACTCAACAGGGCAAAGGAGCCATGGTTGGACTTATACTTCAGGAGGACCCAGTTCTGAGTTAATAAAATGCTACACTAAAACTGCTGGTGCCACAGATTTGAAATGAATTCACTGGAACGTGTCTGTCAGTGGGGAGAGCTGCTGACTTAATGTTTTGCAGTTAGATCATCGTTGCAACAAGCATCAATGTGAAATTCCTCTTGACTTGGAATGTTCAAGAAGCAGGTAGTGGAGGGACAATAAGCAAAACATTCCACTCTTCCTTTGCACAAAGATTTCCAGTGACCAAATTCAAAACAACCTCAAAATATATGTCCACTGGTGTGTTTCCTCAACCATATGCCCACTTAAGTCCCAGAAGCCAAGGACCAGCAAAGTGCCTCAAATCCAGACCTGTGCCACTCCAAGTACAAACAAAGACGTGTACAAAAAAAAGTTGCTTCAATGAACTCCACTTCCCACAAGCACTGTTCAAAAATATAAATATATTCCACTGAGAAAAAAGGAAAGATTTAAAAAATAGATGGTGTGTATCTTCCCCTTAAAAGCTTTCGGTTGGACTCAGACCTGCTGGCTTTTATCTAATTAACTGCTTGGAGGTTTGGGACTTCAGACTGGAGATGGAATTCCCATTTTCTGTTCAGCTGATTGCCGCTCTTGGGACACTTGCAGTGTGCCATTGAAAACCTCATGGACTGCAAACCTCCAGAGGTTTTCCAGCATTAATGCAGGAAAATATGCTAAAAGAACTGGTGCTAGGGTCCAGAGAGCCCAATGATTCCAATAGAAAACATGACCACTGGCCCACTCTTGCATGCAGGCTCAGGAGACTATTTCTTTCCACTTGCTAATCGAGGATATGCTTAGGTATTGGAATAATGTACTGGACTATGTGTAAGAAAATAATTTCACTGTGCATTTACACATGTAAGCACCATTGTTTCATTGAACCTCTGCACACAATGTAATTTCCTTTAATTGTGCTTAGTTATTTTCTTTCATTGTATTTAATTGATCTTAATTGTGCTATTTTAAGAAAGTTCAACATATCAGAATATTTCTGTGATATTTATATTTTAAATTAGTTTTAGAGCAATCTGTAAGTGAATGTGCAAGCTTCACTTAATTCAATCTCTGAAGCACCTTGTCAGTCACTATGTTTGATAACATGTCCTCACCAGCTCACAAGGCAATTCTGGGAGCTGATCATTGGGGCTGGCTGAAGACTGTACCCTGTGGCCTTTCCTGATGAAAGCCCAGACACTGAGGGTGGCTGACCAGCGAACCCAAGCAGTCAGGAATGGGACAGGCAGCGATCTGATAGTCTTTAAAACATTTAGTATATGTACACAACTGGAATTGACATGGACATATATCTGATTTTATTTTTGATGAAGAATTCAAATAAAATCTGGGTTTTTAAAGTGGAGATTGACAGGTACTTGATTAATAAGGGTGTCAAAGGTTATGAGCAGTAGGCAGGAGAATGGGGTTCAGATGGAATGATAGATCAGCTATGTTTGAACAGCAGATTAGACTTGATGGGATGAATGGCCTAATTCTGCTCCTATGTTTACATATTCTGTTGTGCTGTTGCAAATAAGAATTAAGAATTAAAATAAGAATTCCATTGTTCTATCTGGGACTCTCTTGACTCACTCGTGACTCACTCTTGATGACTTATGAACTTATGAATCATTAAAGAACTATTGATCCTTCGCCAAAGGTACAATGAAAGAGGGAGAACCCATCTTCCACTTTCAATACATTGGATGATGTCTGTTTATTTAAATGTGCAAATACCTGTATAATTGGGGCCTGACTTCCTTTACTAATTTTTACTTAAGGGCCTGTCCCACATAGGCTATTTTTAGGCGACTGCCGGCGACTGGCATCGTTGTAGCAGTTCGCCGAAAAAACGGCGACTGGACCCCCCTTCGACATAAAATTTGAAATGGAATCATTATTTTACCAACAAAAAAAAAGAAGTGATCACTGTCGACAACGTACGTCACCTGGCGACAACCTACATTAATCTGGCGACAAGCAACGCTAACCTGGCAACAACTATGACAGCACCTATGTCAGGAGAAGTCAAACTACGCTCATTGGCGTCAAACTCACTGTCGCCGACTGTCTCTGAAAAATGTTCAACATGTTGAAAATCCAGCGGCGACCAGAAAGACGCTACGACTCTTTGGAGACTGAGGAGACGACTCACGACCATACAGGCGACCATGTGGCGACAGCCTAGTCGCCTGTAGTCACCTAAAAAATTGACTAAGTGGGACAGGCCCTTTATGTTTCATAAATCACGAAAGTGTTCTGATTTGATGAATAAATATCTTAAAGTGAAGAAACTGCATCAGGATAAATTAATAATTGAAACCACAGTTACAACTTTGTTTTTTGGAATTTCTGGAATGAGAGAAATTAAATTGCAAGGTAATAGTGCAATGACAGGAGCTAATGCGATTACTTCCCTGAGAGCTGGCATGGACATTATGGGCTGAATGGCCTCCTTGGTTTTATTTTAATTTGAGATGTATGTTGCAGAGATGACTACAAAAAAAAAGATTTGGTTAAACAACGTACTTATCCTTTGACAAACGAAATGGCATTGTAGCCATGAAGGGGTAGATTTTATGACCAAGCATTTGTGGGGCTCAGGGCGGTATGGTGGCACAGCGGTAATGTTGCTGCCTTTCAGCGCCAGAGAGCCAGGTTCGATCCTGACTACAGGTGCTTGTCTGTACGGAGTTTGTACTTTATCCCCATGACCTGCGTGGGTTTTTTCTAGGTACTCCGGTTTTCTCCCACACTCCAAGGATGTACAGGTTTGTAGGTTAATTGACCTCGGTAAAAATTGTAAATTGTCCCTAGAGAGTGTAGGATAGTGTTAGTGTACAGGGATTGCTGGTCAGCGTGGACTCGGTGGGCCGAGAGGCCTGTTTCCGTGCTGTATCTCTAAACTAAACTAATCTAAATAGGCGTGTATCTGAACAAGAAAAGTCATTTTATGACTGCTAATTGGCAGTCTTTTGGCAATTTTTTATCCTTTTGTGTCATTGGTATGATTTGCCACTACAGCACATAAAGTAATGTTCTTCACTGCACCCTTGGTACACATGACAATAATAAAGCAACACCAATGATAATCACCCACACTTGGTTCTTTATTCAAACCCCGGTTTGTTTTGCACTGAAAGTGGTTAAATCAAGAAATAATTTGCTGCTTATTAACATGATATCAAAAAGGGCAGGATTATACAAGGTTCTGAAGTTCATTTGTTGATACCCAAAAATAATGATCCCCATTTGCCAAAACCTAAACGTAGATTTTAATATCAAGATTGAATGTATCGTGCAAAAAATAATTTTTTTTAAAAATCCTCTGTATTTTTTAAACTTGTGTATTATTTGTCTTATATTTGCCATTATATTTGCCTATTTAATATATATATATATATATATATATATTCAAGATCACTTGTGTCTGAAGAAGGGTCTTGACCCGAAACGTCACCCATTCCTCTCTCCAGAGATGCTGCCTGTCCCACTGAGTTACTCCAGCTTTTTGTGTCTATTCTCGGTTTAAACCAGCATCTGCAGTTCCTTCTTACACATCACTTGTGTCAAATTGAGTTGTGATCTTTTTGGCCATTTCATTTTTTCAGTCACGCAAGGTTTGGCTTGTGACTGTTAATAGCTCACAAAGTACAACTGTAGCACCATCTGGGGATTTGCTTTGGTACAGCATACACTGGAGAACACATTTAATCTAATTCATGAGGATGGCTCATTGAACACAAAAGTTCATTCTGTTCTGAGGTTTTTACAGTGATATGAAATGGCACCAGCTTCCATTACTGGGGGAATTTGGAATATTAAAATAGAACTGAAAGGTACATGTGCATCAAAACAGATGTAAAATGATATAATAACATTAATCGCTGCAAAAATATTCCAGTGGGACAGATACAATTTTTTGCAGACCTCGAAATCTGCTAAAAATACAAAGAAAATGAAGTTGCATGGTTGAGAAATTTTCAGTCTATTAAGTAATGAGACCATTCATTGTAAAATTAAGTTCAGAATACAAACCATTTAGTGAAATGTTCTAGTCACAAGCCACAATGAGAATCCAAGCTGCAATCTTTTTAGTTTAGTTTAATTTAGTTTAGAGATGCAGCCTGGAAACCGGCCCTTTGGCACAACAAGTTTGTGCCGACCAGCGATCCCTGTACACTAATGCCCCTGTCCCACTGAGGAAACCTGAACGGAAACGTCCAGAGACTTTGCGCCCCACCTAAGGTTTCCGTGCGGTTCCCGGAGGTTCCCGGAGGTTTTTGTCAGTCTCCTTGCCTGCTTCCACTACCTGCAACCTCCAGCAACCACCTGCAACCTCCGGGAACCGCACGGAAACCTTGGGTGGGGCGCAAAGTCTCCAGAGGTTTCCGTTCAGGTTTCCTAAGTGGGACAGGGACAATTTACAATTTATTCCGAAGCCAATTAATCCACAAACCTGTACATCTTTGGAGTGTGGGAGGAAACCAGCGCTCCCGGAGAAAACCTTCACAGTCACAGGGAGAACGTACAAAGTCCGTACAGACAGCACCCGTGGTCAGGATCGAACCCAGGTCTCTGGTGCTGTAAGGCAGCAACGTTAACGTTGCCACACCGTGCTGCTCCTTTCTGATATTTCTGAAGTTTACTTTCAAGCCCTTGTAATGATCTAACCCTTGTATAAACCGTGAGATCAAATGTTATAAAAATAATATAACAAATGATTAAACGGTTTGTTGGATACACAAGAGACTGCAGAAGTTGGAACCTGGACTAAAATACAAACTGCTGGATGAGCTCAGTGGACCAAACAACATCTGTGGGAGGCAAGTAATTACATTTTTGGTCAAGACTATATACTGTATCAGGAATGAGAGTGGAGAAGAATGCTAGCAATATAAAGAACAGAAGGGGAGAAGTGAGACAGGAAGCCAGTAAATGATAGGTAGAGCAATGAAAAGTGAAGGATAATGGGCAGGTCGAGCTGACTGGGGTGGGGAGGTGGTAGGATGGGGGGATCTGATTAAGCAGCAGTGCTCAAATCAGCTTCCAGTTCAGTGTATTGCAATTAACTATTCCATCAACAAGTTATTTCCCACACCATATGACTGAAAGTTAAAAACATACATGTGAGAGAAGTAAGTACCATAAATATGACACAGGTTGATACATCTAGAAATTAGTCCTGCATTAGTTCAACTTTCTTATACTTGCTATTAAAAAAGTACACAGACCAGCTTTGAGAAGACTTTTTATTCAGTTTGAAATAATTCAATACTAGGATTGAACCAACAAATTCAATTGTCTCTTTAAAAGAATTTTACACAGCATTTAAAAAAATTGTGTAAATACTCTTAATTGCAATCTCATAAACTTCAATTCACACTCACAGTTCTGCAAAATCAAAGCAAATTGGAGAACATTTGATTGGAAATAACGTGCATGGATCTGTTATATGAAGATAGACACAAAATGCTGGAGTAACTCAGCGGGTGAGGCAGCATCTACGGAGAGAAGGAATGGGCGCCATTTAGGGTCGAGACCTTTCTTCAGACTGATGTCAGGGGAGGGGCAGGACAAAGAATGTAGGCGGAGACAGTAATACTAGTGGGAGAACTGGGAAGGGGAAGGAGAAGAAGTGAGAAAGCAAGTTAGAGGTCAATGTTCATACTGCCGGGGTGTAAGCTACCCAAGCGAAATATGAGACGCTGTTCCTCCAATTTGCGATGGGCCTCACTCTGACAATGGAGGAGACCCAGGATAGAAAGGTCAGATTGGGAATGGGAAGGGGCTGAAGTGCTGGGCCACCGGGGAATCAGATTGGTTAAGACGGACTGAGCGGAAGTGTTCAGCGGAAGTGTTCAGCAAAACGATTGCCGAGCCTGCGCTTGGTCTCACCGATGTAGAGATATAGAGATCGCGCCGATCTGTGATATGATCCAGGCTGATTTAATTGTCTCCCTCTCAGGTGGGACATTGAATACAAATCGATCCAACTTCAATCCATGACCCTTCGATCCAATGATCCAATATCTCTGAAGTCTAAAGTCTTCAAAAACTGACCGGTTGGGCCCTCGTAAGCAATTTGCTGTTAATCATAGGTAGACAACAATGCTGGAGAAACTGTGCGGGTGAGGCAGCATCTACGGAGCAAAGGAAATAGGCGACGTTTCGGGTCAAGACCCTTCTTCAGACTGATGTGAGCGTGGGGGAGGGGGGGGGGGGCATGCTCAGTTTTGTTTTCTGATGAGATTTTTTTTAATTGTGATTCCGCACAGTTGGAATAAATCTTTAGCAGAAATTAAATGTCAGAGGCTGACCAACGGTTAACAAAATTAATGCAGAGGATTTTAAAAGTTATTCAATGCTCTCCTGTAGTCATTAGTTGCTATTAGTTTTGACTAAGCACTTGTTTCACATCAAGTTTTAACATGACTAGTGATTTATTTTTAGCATGATATAAATGTACTAATGAATAAGACCATCATTTTAACACATTATTTCAGTTAATGGGGTCTATTAATTCAGAATAGAATTGAAAATACGGAAGGGAATATTTTAGTACTAATTACTTAGATGAAAAACACATTCATGCACTTTGTAATGTCCTAGTACAATTTTCATTCCTTTGGGACTTCTAAGTGTGTACTTGATTGTAGATTAAGTTTCCAGAACACAGCTCCAAATTCCTGGTATGCAATGAGTCAGAGCAGCCTGCAACCTCCTTGTTAAACTCACTTGGGACTGCAATAAGTTTTTCCCTTTGCAATGATTTCATAGTTCTAGTCTGTGTTTGTTGTTTCCGAGCAGTTTCCCCTATTTATTCTGTTGCCTATAGTAATTGACCTTGCTTTACTGAAATTGATTATCCACTCTTAAGCAGCGGGTGTTGAAATGTCTATTAGAGACTAGACTAAGTGGGGCCCGTTGGGTCCCAGCATCACACGGGAGGGCTGGACACCCTACACAATATTCCATCTCTGCAGCAATTCCAATATTGCTGGCCAGTGGGGGGGGGGGCACTTTCTGTTGCGCTAGTATGCGTGTTGTGGGCCGAAGGTACTGGTTTCCAGAGGGCTAGTATGGAGTTTGTGGGCCAAATGGATTTTTGGGCTGGCAGCTCAGTCACTGAGGGCTGGCAGCTCAGTCACTGAGGCCTGGCAGCTCAGTCACTGAGGCCTGGCAGTACAATCACTCGGACCTGGCAGGCTGGTGGCTGAGAAACTGCCAGAAATTCTTCCCAAAACAGGTGACAGACTGTAAGAGAGAAGGGGGAAGAGGGTGGACTGAATGAATTATTGGACTGGCAGTTCAGTCACTTACAGCTGGTGGGCTGGCAGTTCACTAACTCACGGCTCGTGGGCTGGCAGTGCAGTCACTCACGCCTGGTACGCTGGCAGTTCACTCAGTCACCCCACCTACCTTCACCCCCCCCCCCCCCCCACTCTGCTCCTTGCCATTCCCCTCCCACCCACACATTCAGTGCATCTCCAAACAACCTCCCCCCCATGCACTCTTAGTGGCTCTCCCACAGAGCAGCCATTCCTGCCTATTAGGTTCTATTGTGATGAAGAACACACAGCATTAAAAGTGCAAAAAGGTTTTATTAAAGTTTAAAATGTGAATGACAAAATATAAGAACAATTTAAATTTTAAAGATGAGATTTATTAAGTTTTTACTTGTTGTGTCTTGTTGCGTCTTGTTGTGTTCTGCTGTTCACTGCCTCTTGATGACTATTTCCTGTTGATAAAAAGAGACAATTTTAATATAGAGAAAGTCAGCGGTCAAATTTTAAGAAGCAAAATCTGAGAATTTATCTCAGAAGTCATCATTCAACAAAGCACACTATTAATGACAACATTCTTGGGCGAAGTTCCATCCTTCAGGAAACCTTTGACATTTCCCTTCATATTTCTGTTGAGCTAGTATGTTGGGACGAAGGTACTGGGTTCCAGAGGGCTAGTATGGGGTTTGTGGGCGGAATGGATTTTTGGGCTGGCAGCTCAGTCACTGAGGGCTGGCAGCTCAGTCACTGAGGCCTGCACTGGCAGGGGGGTACCAAAATGCTTAGTGTTGCTGAAGACATCTGGAAGAGTTATGTTCACAACTTCAAAGCATTCTCTCCTAATCATTGGACATTCATCCCAAACAATGACTTTCACTTGCCTCGTGAAATGTGCCGTCTTAGAGTTCTTCTCGATGTTGCACAATGTATCCTCGGCAACTTGGATGGGTATCTTGAATCGAGAATGTGTAGATCTTCCACCAGGCAGAAATGTAGCTGCTATCCCAGAGGATACTACAGCAATAGCCACATTACCTTGACCTCTAACATTTCCTGACATGATGTTGAAAAAGCAGCCTAAAGACAATTTCAGTTGTTAATGAACACTGAAGATATTGTGCAAAACATTTTTTTGATGTGGGGTTTGTCAGGGTGGGGTGGGGGGTGGTAAGCTTGGTGCAGCCAAGGGAGGGGCACAGCTTCAGGCGGGGGTTCTCGTGAGCTGATGAGAAGGGGGGGGGGGGGCTCATGCAGGGGATGAGGGCGGCTTCAGTAGGGGGTGCATCCTATAGCCAGGCGGAGGGCAGCATCTTGAGGTGGGGGATGTCAGTGGAGGACAGGGGACAGTGAGCGATTTACTCATGACCTGTAGACTCACTCACTGCCTTGGGATTAACTCATGTCCTTTAGACTGACTGACTCTCACGGCTTGTGGACTGACTGATGCCCGACTTCTGGAGTCACGTCCGCCTTTTGTAAACTGAAAACGGTAACATCTACATTGAGGAACAGCTTCTTCCTGACAGTCATCACGCTATTAAACTTAACAAATAAGCTCTGAACTACGAAATACTATATTATTTCACACGCACACACATATATATTCACACACACTCACATATTCATACACACATACACACACACACACACACACACACATAGGCACTCACACACATATTCAGACACACACACGTACACACACACATATATATACACACACACACATATTCACACACACACACACATATATACACACACACACACACACACAT